>NW_022436984.1:5357863-5454716 GCF_009761245.1 Sapajus apella
GAGGGAAAGAAAGGGAGGGAGGGAGGGAAGGAAGAAAGAAAAAGAAAGAAAGAAAGAGAAAGAGAGAAAGAAGGAAAGAAAGAAGTAAACTTCAAATACTTTAAATGTGCTATACTTAAATAAATTACTCTTACAAAAACTCAAAAAAATTTAAAAATCCAGAAATATATTAAGAATATATTAAGAAACTCAGAAATATATCAGAATCCAGAACTATAATTAAGGTAGAGCTTTGGCAAAAACCACTAGTTTAGTTTTGGTTCAATAAAAACAGCTCTGTTGTCTTCAACTTATCAATGTTAAAGATAATACAACCATACTTTTTATTTTACTTGGGTATGTTTTTTTCTTAAACCTACACAGGTTTACTGTTCAAATAAGTTAGCATTACTTCTATATGATTTAAGATAATGAACATGTAAATTTATGTTTAGCTAAATTGAATCACTCTGATTAATTTTATTTCAACAATAAGTTTTATAGTAAGTAGACGACGTTGATTTCTAAGATATTTAATTAACTTAAAACCTTGAATTGATAGAAATGTGAGATAACTCACAGGTAATCATTGGATACTGAGATATAAGGAAGGCAGAATACTGAAATGTTGATTACTAAGTATAATTTTAAGTTATGTAATTTTGCTTCTTATTTTTACATACTGTAGTGTTGGGAGCCCTCCCGTGTGAAACCTTGCAAAGCGAGTCTCACTGTATGGGTGGTTGAGCCCGGAATGCAGGGACCCCAGGAGGAGGGAACTCAAGATAAGGAAGTTGGAGACACAAGGGAGAGTCTAGTTAAAAAGATAACCATATGTTGGAGGAAGGAACAAAAGATAACCAGATGGGCATGCAGTCCTGAGGAACAAAGTATTGTGTAAACTATATGAGTAAGCATCTTTAATCGCTACCCCTCACAATTCCCTATTCTATATCTGTCATCTACATTGTGCTTAGCGTGTGATTTATCTTCTTGTTTTTCTGCTGACAATAACATAAACAAGATTTGGAAAATGTATATATTCTGAACTTCTGAAGAATAAAGTTGCTGGTGGAGCACTTACTCCTCAGCCCTCCTGACCCCGCTGTTCTATCTCCTTTTCTTCCTGCGCACCCCGCACTCAGGTTCAAATCCTCTTGCTGGTCGAGAGTTCCTGGCACTATAGAAAGATAGGTATATTTGTCATTTTCAGATGTAAAAGCAAGGTGTTCTGGCTGCGGAAACTTGCAGGATGAGCTTCACTAGTCTGCTAAAATGCTGTATATTACAGACAAGGCTCAATTATCTACTACCTATCCCCATTTTCTCTCTGAAATAAAAGTGAGTTATTTTCATTAAAAGTTATCATTAATATGAGAATTTGTAACTATTCTAGGAAAAATCAAGACAGAAAAATTCAACTATACATGTGCTTTTATTTTATCAAGAAGAAAGGAGTCATTTTGCATTAAAGCAGTGATTCTCAATCTTTTTGCTCTCCAGATCTCTTTTTTTAATTGCATTTTAGGTTTTGGGGTACATGTGAAGAACATGCAAGATTTTTGCATAGGTACACACGTAGCAGTGTGATTTGCTGCCTTCCTCCCCCTCACCTATATCTGGCATTTCTCCCCATGCCATCCCCCCAACTCCCCACCCCCCGCTGTCCCTCCGTGATTCCCCTCCAACAGACCCCAGTGTGTAGTGCTCCCCTCCCTGTGTCCATGTGTTCTAATTGTTCAACACCCGCCTATGAGTGAGAACATGTGGTGTTTGATTTTCTGCTCCTGTGTCAGTTTGCTGAGAATGATGGCTTCCAGGTTCATCCATCCTTCTCAACCTCCCAAAGTGCTGGGATTACAGGCATGAGCCACCGTGCCCGGCCCGTACTCTTAATTACCTAAGAAAAAAAGGAAGGGCTTGGCACAGTGGTTCACACCTGTAAAACCCAGTGCTTTGTTTTTTTTTCCCCATTTATTTATTTTATTGCATTTTAGGCTCCCCTCCCTGTGTCCATGTGTTCTCATTGTTCAACACCCGCCTATGAGTGAGAACATGTGGTGTTTGATCTTCTGCTCTTCTGTCAGTTTGCTGAGAATGATGGCTTCCAGGTTCATCCATGTCCCTACAAAGGACACAAACTCATCATTTTTGATGGCTGCATAATATTCCATGGTGTATATGTGCCACATTTTTCCTGTCCAGTCTATCATCGATGGGCATTTGGGTTGGTTCCAGGTCTTTGCTATTGTAAACAGTGCTGCAATGAACATTCGTGTGCACGTGTCCTTATAGTAAAATGATTTATAATCCTTTGGATATATACCCAGTAATGGGATTGCTGGGTCAAGTGGAATTTCTATTTCTAGGTCCTTGAGGAATCGCCACACTGTCTTCCACAATAAAAACCCAGTACTTTGAGAGGCCGAGGCGGGTGGATCACTTGAAGCCAGGAGGAGTTCAGTTCAACACTGGCCTGGTCAACATGCTGAAATTCCCTCTTTACTAAAAGTATCAAAAAAAAAAAAAAAAAAAAAACAGCCAGGCGTGGTGGTACATGCCTATAGTCCCAGCAGAATCACTGGAAGCAGGGAGTCAGAGGCTGCAGTGAGTCAAGATTGCACTACTGCACTCCAGCCTGGCAATAGAGTGAGACTCCATCAGAAAGAAAGAAAAGAAAGAGAAAGAAAGAAGGAAGGAAGGGAGGGAGGGAAGGAGGAAGGAAGGAAAGGAAGGAAGAGCTAGGACTAGCCAGTGTGTGGCTTTGTCCCCCTGGCTTGACGCCTGTACTGAGATACGTCATGTAAGAGCCAGGAGAAAACTTCAGGGTAACTCTGACCACAAGAGCGACAGCTCTCTGAAAAGAGGCTGGCCGGGTACCCAGCTCCAAGGAGGAAGCTAAATAATTGTTAATTCACTTTCTTCCTCTGTAAGGAACCACTCCAGAAGGTGGAGGGAGAGGAACTCAGCTCAGCTCCTTTCAGCCACTGCCAGCAGATACCAAAGGAAGCCAGACCCGGCTGTGACTGGAGAAGAGTGAATGCCCCAGAATGTCCTCTCATTGAGAAGTAATTAAAACCTTTTTTTCTAGAAAATGATACTTGACCAGGATCTGTTCATTTCTTTAAGCACAAAAGCCAGCACTGTCTAAACTAATTTCACAATTGTTCAAGATGAACATCTGTAGAAACACACTGGCCACTCCACCAAAGCTCCTCACCTGTATGTAGCACCCCATTGGTCCACAGAGTAAACTTGCAGCTTTCACTTAAATTCAAGGTTGGTTTGTTTTAAATATGGTATGCTAGACAATGATGGGGACTGAAGTCTGCCTAAGCTCGCATCAAGCAAAGAGACTTCTAGTAATAAAGTAAGCGGGGAATATGGTCTCAATTAAAAATATGTATATAGTAGCCGGGCACAGTGGCTCAGGCCTGTAATCCCAGCACTTTTGGAAGCCGAGGTGGGTGGATCATGAGGTCAGGAGATTGAGACCATCCTCACCAACACGGTGAAACCCCCTCTCTACTAAAATACAATAAATTAGCCAGGCGTGGTAATGTGTGTCTGTAGTCCCAGCTACTCAGGAGGCTGAAGCAGGGGAATCACTTGACACTGGGAGGCAGAGGTTGCAGTGAGTTGAGATTGCACCACTGCACTCCAGCCTGGTAACAGAGAGTCTGTCTCAAAAAAAATAAAATAATAAGACAATCAGCTGCCATCCGAGGAGCTGAGGAAGGCTAGAGCTCTCAGGAACAGTCCTTTCAGGGGCACTCAGGATGGTCCAGTGTCTGGCATACCAACATAGGCTTTCCTACAAAACAGCCTCCAACAAAACTAGGCTGTCCCGAACCCCTGGTAATAGAATCGTTTACCTTTATACGAAGAAGGTTGGGAAGGCACCAGAATCTGCATGTGCCATGTGCCCAGGCAGACTTTGATGGGTTCGTGCTGTAAGACCTAAAGTTCTTATGAGATTGTCCAAAACAAAGAAACTTGTCAGCAGGGCCTATGGTGGTTGCATGTGTGCTAAATGTGTTCGTGACAGGATCAAGCATACTTTCCTTATCAAAGAGCAGAAAATCCTTGTGAAAGTGTTGAAGGCACAAGCACAGTCAAAAAGCTAAATAAAAAATGAAACTTTCTTGAATAATGAAAAGACTTGCCAAAAAATACACACACACAAAACAAACAACAAAAATATGTGTATAGTGAGTGGAAACTGAGCAGACAATATCTACTGTAGGATTCAGTATAAAATGCCTTGGCTGAGCAGTCTGTTGGGAACCTGTATGTCACTAGCTATAAGTTTTCTTTTTCTCTTAGGCTGCTCAGATTTCTCCAAAAGACGCTTTAAATCTACTGCCTGGAAGGTGAGGCTCTGGCTGCCAGAGATCCAGAGCCCAGTGGAGCTAGAAAGCCAGAGGTCTCCATATTCAAGACCAAGAATGAGTTAAGTGAGATATACTTTTAACAGAATTTAGTACTCCCTCTTTTTTTTTTTTTTTTTGAGATGGAGTCTTGCCCTGTCACTCCCACAAACAGTGTGTAAAACTGTTCCTATTTCTCCACATCCTCTCCAGCATCTGTTGTCTCCATATTTTTTAATGATCACCATTCTAACTGGCATGAGATGGTATCTCAATGTGGTTTTGAATTGCATTTCTCTAATGACCAGTGATGATGAGCATCCTTTCCCCATTGCTTGTTTTTATCAGGTTTATCAAAGATTAGATGGTTGTAGATGATTGTTGTTGCTCCAGAGGCCTCTGTTCTGTTCCATTGGTCTATGTCTGTTTTAATACCTGTACCATACTGTGCTGTTTTGATTACTGCTGCCTTGTAGTATAACTTGAAGTCCAGCAGTGTGATGGTGCCAGCTTTGTTCTTTTTGCTTAGGACTGTCTTGGCTATGTGGGCTCCCTTGCGGTTCCAAATGAAGTTTAAAGTGGTTTTTTCCAGTTATGTTTAGAAGGTCATTGGTAGTTTGAAGGGGATAGTATTAAATCTATAAATTACTTTGGGCAGTATGGCCATTTTCACGACATTGATTCTTCCTAACCATGAGTATGGAATGTTTTTCCATCTGTTTCTGTCTTCTCTTATTTCCTTGAGCAGTGGTTTGTAGTTCTCCTTGAAGAGGTCCTTTACATCCTTTGTTAATTGTATTCCTAGGGATTTTATTCTCCTTGTAGCAATTGTGAATGGGGGTTCACTCTTGATTTGGCTCTCTGTTTGTCTGTTATTGGTGTATAGGAATGCTTGTGATTTTTGCACATTGATTTTGTATCTTGCGACTTTGCTGAAGTTGCTTATCAGCTTAAGGAGAGTTTGGGCTGAGATGATGGGCTCTTCTAAATATACAATCATGTCATCTGTAAGTAGAGGCAATTTGACTTCCTCCTTTCCTAATTGAATACTCTTTATTTCTTTTTCTTGCCTGATTGCTCTGGCTAAAACTTCCAATACTATATTGAATAGGTGGTGAGAGAGGGCATCCTTGTCTAGTGCCAGATTTCAAAGGGAATGCTTCCAGTTTTTGCCCATTAGTGTGATATTGCTTTTATTCTTTTGTGATACATTCCATCGACACCTGGTTGATTGAGATATTTTAGCAGAAAGAGCTGTTGAATTTTGTCAAATGCCTTCTCTGCATCTATTGAGATAAACATGCAGTTTTTGTCTTTGGTTCTCTTTATGTGGTGAATTACATTTATGGACTTGCATATGTTGAACCAGCCTTGCATCCCCAGAATGAAGCCTACTTGATCATGATGGATAAGCTTTTTGATGTACTGTTGCAATCAGTTTACCAGTATTTTATTGAAGATTTTTGCACCTATGTTCATCATGGAGATTGGCCTAAAGTTTCTTTTTTTGTTGAGTCTCTGCTGGGTTTTGGTATCAGGATGACGTTGGTCTCATAAAATGAGTTGGAGAAAATTCTTCCTTTTGTATTGTTTGGAATAGTTTCAGAAGGAGTGGTACCATCTCCTCTTTGTATGTCTGGTAGAATTCGTCTGTGAACCTGTCTGGACCTGGACTTCTTTTGGTTGGTAGGCTATTAAGTGCTGCCTCAACTTCAGCCCTTGTTATTGGTCTATTCAGGGTTTCAACTTCTTCCAGGGTTTAGGCTTGGGGTGGGGTGCAAGTGTCCAGGAATTTATCCATTTCTTCCAAGTTTACTGGTTTATGTGCATATAGTTGTTTGTAGTAATCTCTTACGGTAGTTTGTATTTCTGTGGGATCAGTGGTGATATCCCCTTTATCATTTTGTATTGCATTTATTTGAGTCTTGTCTCTTTCTTTTTTATTAATCTGGCTAGTGGTCTGTCTATTTTGTTGATCTTTTTGAAAAACCAGCTCCTGGATTTATTGATTTTTTAAGGGTGTGTGTGTGTCTATCTCCTTCAGTTCAGCCCTGATCTTAGTTATTTCTTGTCTTCTGCTAGCTTTTGAGTTTTTTTGATCTTGCTCCTCTAGCTCTTTCGATTTTGATGATAGGATGTCGATTTTAGATCTTTCCTCACTTCTCATGTGGGCATTTATTGCTATAAATTTCCCTCTTGACACTGCTATGAATGTGTCCCAGAGACTCTGGTACATTGTGTATTCATTCTCATTGGTTTCGAAGAACACCTTTATTTCTGCCTTCATTTCGTTGTTTATCCAGTCAACATTCAAGAGGCAGTTGTTCAGTTTCCATGAAGTTATGCGGTTTTTAGTTAGTTTCTTAATTCTAAGATCTAATTTGATTGCACTGTCGTCTGAGAGACTGTTTGTTATGATTTCCATTCTTTTGCATTTGCTGAGAAGTGATTTACTTCCAATTATGTGGTTAATTTTAGAGTAGGTGTAATGTGGTGCTGAGAAGAATGTACATTCTGTGGATTTGGGGTGGAGAGTTCTGTAGATGTCTATTAGGTTCACTTGTTCCAATTCTGCATTCAAGTCCTGGATATCCTGGTTGATTTTCTGTCTTGTTGATCTGTCTAATATTGACAGTGGAGTGTTAAAGTCTCCCACTATTATTGTATGGGATTCTAAGTCTCTTTGTAGGTCATTAAGAACTTGTTTTATGTATCTGGGTGCTCCTGTATTGGGCGTATATATATTTAAGATAGTTAGCTCTTCTTGCTGTATTGATCCTTTCACCATTATGTAATGCCCTTCTTTGTTTGTTTTGATCTTTGTTGGTTTGAAGTCCATTTTATCAGAGACTAGAATTGCAACCCCTGATTTTTTTTTGTTCTCCATTTGCTTGGTAGATCTTCTTCAATCTCTTTACTTTGAGTCTATTTGTTTCTTTGTGTGTGAGATGGGTCTCCTGAATACAGCACACTGATTGGTCTTGACTATTTACCCAGTTTTCCAGTCTGTGTCTTTTGATTGGGGCCTTTAAGCCATTTATATTTAATGTTAATATTGTTATGTGTGAATTTGATCCTGCCATTTTGTTACTGGTTGTTTGTTTTGCCTGTTGGTTGACGTAGTTTCCTCATTGTGTCTTTGGTCTTTACCTTTGGTTCGTTTTTGCAGTGGCTGGTACTGGATATTTTTTTCTGTGTCTAATGCTTCCTTCAGGACCTCTTGTAAGGCAGGTCTGGTGGCAATGAAATCTCTCAGTAATTGCTTTTCCATAAAGGATTTTATTTCTCCACTTAGTTTGGCTAGATATGAGATTCTGGGTTTGAAAGTTCTTTTCTTTAAGTATGTTGAATATTGGCCCCCACTCTCTTCCGGCTCATGGGGTTTCTGCCAAGAGATCTGCTGTGAGTCTGATGGGCCTTCCTTTGTGGGTAACCCAAACTTTCTCTCTGGCTGCCTTTATCGTTTTTTCCTTCATTTCAACCCTGGTGAATCTGACGATTATGTGCCTTGGGGTTGCTCTTCTTGAAGAGTATCTCTGTGGGGTTCATTGTATTTCCCATATTTGAATGTTGGCCTGTTTTGCTAGGTTGGGGAAGTTCTCCTGGATAATATCCGGAAGTGTTTTCCAGTTTGGATTCATTTTCCCCGTCCTCTTCAGGCACACCAATCAAGCATAGATTAAGTATTTTCACGTAATCCTATATTTCTTGAAGGCTTTGTTCATTTCTTTTCAGTCTTTTCTCCCTTTTCTTGCCTTCTCTTTTTATTTCATTGAGTTGATCTTCAATCTAATATCCTTTCTTCTGCTTGATTGATTTGGCTATTGAAACTTATGTATGCTTCACAAAATTTTCGTGCTGTGTTTTTCAGCTCCATCAAGTCATTTATGTTCTTCTCTAGGCTGGTTATTCTAGTTAGCATTTCGTCTAATCTTTTTTCGAGGTTCTTAATTTCTTTGCATTGGGTTAGAACATGTTCTTTTAGCTCAGAGAAGTTTGTTATTACCCATCTTCTGAAGCCTGCTTCTATCAGCTCTTCAAAATCATTTTCTGACCTGTTTTGTTGCCTTGCTGGTGAGTCACTGTGATCCCTCTGGGGAAGAGAGGCATTCTGGACTTTGATGTTTTCACCCTTTTTGCACTGGTTTCTTCCCATCTTCATGGCTTTATCTATTTTTGAAGTTCATGATTTCAGGTGGGATCTCTGAATGGATGTCCTTTCTGTTAAAGTTGGGGTTATTTCTCCTGTATGAGGCATTTTTTTTTTTAACACAGGTGTCAGTGTGCCACTTGAGACAGTCTGTCCATTGTCTGCCTGTAGAGGTGCTGCTGGGCTGCCTCAGTCTCGGCCAGGCTGCTGTTTATTCTTCACCTGGTTTCCACTTATGCTGGTGAAATTAGCCCCACCTTCCCAGTGGCAGGCTTCTTTCCCTCTGCTGAGTCTGCTGCACCAATATGGAGCTCTGCCTGATGTGTTAACTGTGAAAATATCCCAGGAGAGGGATTCTGGTTGCCGGATCTTGCAGGGGTGGGGTCTGTAAGGCCATATCCCCCTCCCTGCTTTCAACTCTCCCTTCTATGGGATGGGCAGTTCCTTCTCGCAAGCTTTCTCAGTGTTAGTCCAAGTCTCCACCCTGCTCTGTGCTGAGAAGACACCGGTCTGGCTGGGGCTGCCGGCCTGGGCTATTGCCCGGGTCTGCAACTCAGGGCAGTTCTCAGCCACACGGCATTTTCCTGGGCTGTGTGTGCCGAAGTCTCAGAATGTAATGCTATATCTGATTCAGAGTACAAAGGAGGTGACGACCCCAATCCTTCATGCCAGGTACACTTTTCAGGTGGGGCAGTGCCCCTCCTTGCCTCAGCTCACCCCCTTTGGCCTGCTTATGACATCTTTTTTTTGGGTTAATCCCGCTGTTCAACCAGACCCTTTGGAATGAACCTGGTACCTTGCTCAGAGACACAGATATTGCTCTAATTCTGTGTCTCACTCAGTGGGAGCTGCACTCTGGAGAAGCTCCCTTTTGGCCATCTTGGTCCCCCACTCAATGTTCATTTTTTAAAAATATAACTGAACAGTATCCATTGTATGAATATATCACAATATGTTTATCCTGTGGATGGATGTTGAAGTTGCTTCCAGTTTTTGGTTACTTCAAATAAAGGTGCCACAAACATTTGCAAACACGTTAAAATTACTGTTACTAAATGTGAACTCTGTTAAGGAATATGAAAGGAGTGCCAGGTGTGGCGGCTCATGCTTGTAATCCCAGCACTTTGGGAGGCTGACGTGAGCAGATCACCTGAGGTCACAAGTTCAAGACCAGCCTGACCAACATGGAGAAACCCCGTCTCCACTAAAAATACAAAATTAGCCTGGCATGGTGGCGCATGTCTGGAATCCCAGCTACTCAGGAGGCTGAGGCAGAAGAATCGCTTGAACCCAGGAGGTTGTGGTGAACTGAGATCATGCCATTGCACTCCAGCCTAGGCAACAAGAGTGAAACTCCATCTCAAAAAAAGAAAGAAAGAAAGGAGATGGAAGGGTCATGAAATGTTATTTCCAATCCTGACATCCTTATGCTTGAGCTAATGACAGATCCAGCCTCCCTTTGACCACTTAAAAAGATAGGAAACAGAATGAGTTTAAACACATGGCTGGGTGCAGTGGCTCACTTCTGTAATCCCAGCACTTTGCGAGGCCAAGACAGGCGGATCACCTGAGGTCAGGAGCTTGAGACCAGCCTAGCCAAGATGGTGAAAGCCCGTCTCTACTAAAAATACAAAAATTAGCATGAGATGGCTCATGCCTGTAGTCCCAGCTACCAGGGAGGCTGAGGTGGTAGGCTCACTGGATCCCAGGAGGTGGAGGTTGAAGTGAGCCAAGATCGCACCACTGCATTCCATCCTGGGTGACAAAGCAAGACCCTGTCTCAAAAAAAAAAATCAGCCAGGTGTGGTGGTGCCCACCTATAATCTCAGCTACTCGGGAGGCTTAGGCATGAGAATCGCATGAGCCCAGGAGGCTGAGGTTGCAGTGAGCCGAAATCATGCCACTGCACTCCAGCCTGGGTGACAGAGCCCAGACTCTGTCTCAGAAGAAAAAAAAAATAGTTTTGTGTCTTCAGACCCACAGATGCTATTAGATACTAACAGAAGAGGGGAACTATCGTTCAAGAGTCTACTGAGTGGTTTCAGTATAATTCCAGCAATAAGATCCAGTTGTGGCTGACCATGCCCCAAGCGTGTAACAGTGTTAGCAAAGTGTTAGTGCTTTTCATCCTTATGTCACTGTAATCCTAAGAGGCAGCTAGCAGTATTACCTCATTTTACAAGGAAAGTAAGACTTCTGGCAAATAAGTGAATAAATGATAGCGTTGGAAATCAAACAAGTCAGTAAGACACCAAAGCCTTTGTTCTGTCCTCTATACCAGGGTTTGTCCGGTGGGGTGCAATGACTCATGCCTATAATCCCAGCACTTTGGGAGACCAAAACGGGTGGATCACCTAAGGTCAGGAGTTGACCAGCCTGCCCAACATGGTGAAACGCCATCTCTACTAAAAATACAAAAATTAGCTGGGCGTGATCATGTGTCCCTATAATCCAAGCTACTTGGGAGGCTGAGACAGAAGAATTGCTTGAACCTGGGAGGCAGTGGTTGCAGTGAACCGAAATCGCACCACTGCACTCCAGCCTGTGTGACAGTGCAAGACTCCGTCTCAAAAAAATGAAAAGGTTACTACAATGTCATCTCAGTTTATACCGAATCTGACCAAATTTTGAAGCATAATTAGGATGTCAGTGTTATTCAACAAAGACATCTGCTTTTAGAAATTTTATCTTACCACTGGTAGTGGTGGTGTGGGCCTATAGTCCCAGGTACTCAGGAGGCTGAGGTGGGAGGATCACTGGAGCCCAGGAGTTCTGGGCTGTGGTGCACTATGCCTATCTGGTGTCCACACAAAGTTCAGCATCAATATGGTGACCTCCCGGGAGTGGGGGACCACTGGGGTGACAGGCTCAGGTCGGAAATGGAGCAGGTCAAAATTCGCATGCTGATCAGTAGTGGGATCGCACCTGTGAATAGCCACTGCACTCCAGCCTGGGCAATATAGCAAGAACCTGTCTCTAAAAAAAAAAAAGAAAAAATAAAAGAAATTTTATCTTACCTTCCCATTTTATACAAATTGATCAATTTTCCCAAGTATGTTGAAATCAGCTGTAAAAATAATTGGGGTCAGGTAAAAACAGTAAATCCCCTGACATATGAATATCCAGACATTTATGTAGTTCGCATAATTTTCCTATCTAGCATTGAACTCATAATTATTTGAGTACCGACACTGAAATAAGATTGAGCTCCATTAAAACTAACTTAAAACTAAGCTGTTTGAGAAAAAAAGGATAATTAGCTAATCAATATGTATATCCATGTAAAGAAATACATTTTAAGGGTGGCTTGCTACGCCAAAGTCATGGAGTTTCCTCTGAAAGTTCTCAAGATTGGCTGGGCACAGTGACTCACACTTGTAATCCTAACACTTTGGAAGGCTGAGATGGGCTGATCACTTGTGGTCAGGAGTTCAAGACCAGCCTGGCCAAGACAGTGAAACCCTATCTCTACTAAAAATACAAATATTAGGCAGGCGTGGTGGCACATGCTTATGATCCCAACTACTCAGGAGGCTGAGGCAATAGAATCACTTGAATTCAGGAGAAGAGGTTGCAGTGAGCCAAGATCAGGCCACTGCACTCCAGCCTGAGCAACAGAGCAACTCTGTCTAAAAAAAGAAAAAGAAAGAAAAAAGAAAAAGAAAAAGATAAAGGTTAGTGTGAGTAGGTTTGGAATTAACTTTACTGGATGATTTTAAAGTCTCAGTATTTTCTAATTTTTTTTCCCATGGAAGTTTACAATTCATTATTGGAAAATTCCAAACCATTGTTTGATTTAGGTAGAGAAAAAGATACACTGATATCTCTCAAGTTATATATTTCTAAACATTGATGATTGCACATTATTGTGATGTGATGAAGGACATTATTAGAGGTGTCAGGATTGCTAGCAAACAAAATAAACTGTGTAGCCCTGGTGTTATACAATTCCAGGCTCTCTGTTGTCTATGTCCTGATATTAGAGGGTCTCCAGACCTCCTAACCACTCCTTCAACTTCCA
The DNA here is from genome assembly GCF_009761245.1 of Sapajus apella. Lineage (NCBI taxonomy): Eukaryota > Metazoa > Chordata > Mammalia > Primates > Cebidae > Sapajus > Sapajus apella. The sequence goes on from NW_022436984.1 coordinate 5,370,384, forward strand.
ACAGTTCCTTGAGGCAGAATGAAACCACATTGAAATACCACAACCACACACACTGCATTGGCTTAAATTAAACAGCTTGACAATACCATGTGTTGGCAGGAAAATAGAGCAAGAAGAAGTACCATTCACCACTGGTAGACGTATAAATGGACATACCCACTTTGGAAAGCAGCTTGGCACTGTCCACTAAAGTTTGTTGTACATACCCTATAACTTAGCAATTCCATTCCTAGGTAGACAGCCTAGAGCAGGGATTCTCAAAGTATGGTCCCTGTACCAACAGCATCAGCATCACCTGGGAACTTAGAAATGCCAACTCCTTGGGCTCCACCCAGAACTACTCAAGCAGCAACTATAGGTGTAGGGCCCAGCAATCTGGGTTATAATAAACCCTCCATGTTACTGTAGTGCATTTTAAAGTTTGAGAACTACTGCTATGGAGAATTAGAAACTTATGTTTATCAAGATACATGGACAAGGAGGTTTTTGACAGCATTGTTTATAATAAGCTATCATTGAAAACAAGCCAAATGTCAATCAATATCATAATGGATAAACATGTTATAGAATAGTTATGTAATACAGTGAAATACTAAAAAATATTGAATCACCGCTATATAAAATATCATGGCTATCTCAAACATAATGGTGAGTAAATATTGAAGATGCAAAGAGTACGTTTTTATATCTATATAGAGAAAGGTTCTTGTCAAAGTATATATATATACTTTGAAAATTCTATGAGGTGTGTATATATATATATACACACACACATAATGGTCTAAGAATTCAAAACTATATCTTCAGTTCTAATCCTTCCTTTCTTCCTTTCTTTCTTTCTTTCTCTCTTTCTTTCTTTCTTCTTTCTTTCTTTCGTTCTTTCTTTCTTCTTTCTTTCGTTTCTTATGAGACAGTTTCACACTTGTTCCCCAGGCTAGAGTACCACAACCTCTGACTCCCAGGTTGAATTGATTCTCCTCCCTCAGCCTCCCGAGTAGTTGGGATTACAGGCATGTGTCACCATGCCTGATTAATTTTGTATATTTAGCAGAGATGGGGTTTCTCCATATTCGTCGGGCTGGTCTCAAACTCCCGACCTCAGGTGATCCGCTCATCTCAGCCTCCCAAAGTGTTAGGATTACAGGCATGGCCATCTCGCCTGGTCCAGTTCTAATCTTTTCTTAGAACTCTAAGCTGACATGTAACTAGTACCTACCACACAATGTGTGTTCAGCTCATATAACATATCTTATTCTTTATAACTATAATCTCTGTAGTGACAACAGAGTATTTCATAATATGGGTATACCACATTTATTTAACTACTTTCTTCTTGAAGGGCTTTGCTAGAACCCTGTTTAGGCTGCCCCTGTAGGCTGAAAATTCTATGAGGTGAGAGACCTTGTCTGTCCTCTAAGACAGTACCTGCTCTTCAATAGTTCATCGAGTTGCTTTTCCAGATTAACTTTCCTGTAAGAAAAAAGAATGCTGGCCAGGTGTGATGGCTCACGCCTGTAATCCCAGCACTTTGGGAGGCTGAGGTAGGTGGATCACGAGGTCAAGAAATCTAGACCATCCTGGCCAAGATGGTGAAACCCCTTCTCTACTAAAAATATAAAAATTGACTAGATGCAGTGGCACACACCTGTAGTCCCAGCTACTCGGGAAGCTGAGACAGGAGAATCGCTTGAACCCAGGAGGCAGAGGTTGCAGTGAACTGAGATCACACCACTGCACTTCAGCCTGGTGACAAAGTGAGACTCTGTCTCAAAAAAAAAAAAGGAAAAAGAATGCTTTGGTCAGTTTTATTAATCTTTGTTATAGCATGAATTGATTCCTTGTACATTTTTTTTTACAGTGAATTGGCACCGGAGAATCCAGTCAAGTCTGGATGACATGACAACAAATGTTCCAGACTTGGAAAATGAGACTGTAGATTCTGGGACAGAGTGATCCTCTAAGGTCAATTAATTTCCCTCTCTGACGTCTCTTTTCTGTCCCAGTGCAATAGCAGCTAGGAAATGTGTGGCCTTAGACTTAGGAAACTGTATGTCTCCAATTTTCTCAGAGTACCTACTTAAAATATCCTAGCTCTCCTAAATTTAATTGATCTTGTATTCTAGTTTGTGGTTTGGGACATTTAACCCCATAGCTGGACTAGGGAGTGACTGGCTCTAGAGAAAATGCTTGTAGGGCAGAACCTCGAGTCACCAATATTTTCCCAAAACAGAAATATTTGTCAAAGAAGACTACCAAAAGGAAGTGTGGCTACATTAAAAATAAGCTGGTTTTTAAGAAAGGCAAGAAAATATCTAAGAAGACTGTTTAAATGCACTGTTCTGGTTCCTAACTTGAGCTCTAGAGAAAATGCTTGTAGGCCATCTGGAAGGCCTGCTTCTTTGAAACCTTGCCTCTATACTCCCTACTTAATGACAATCTGTCTAGCGCAATCCTAGAAGAGTCATAAAGGAGTTCTTCCCTGAGTTTGGCTGTCAGAGCAGAGCCTATGGACAGCTGCAGGAAGGGGCAGCAGATGCTACTTCGGTGTGGCTCAGAGAAGAGACCTAAGCAGCATGCACACTGACTGCATGCTGTCAGATTTACCTTGGAAAGCCCATTGTGATGTCACATGAAGTCACAGCCTGGAGGCAGAAAACTCTTCGGCTAAGAAAAGCATCTGGTTGAAAAATGGCACCAATCTAGGGGATGGATATCCCACTGCCATCATGTATCAGCCTTCTATTATTATTTGTTGTTTTTTTTGGGGGGGGGCTTTGGATGCTATTTTCTGGGAATCAGAGCTGGAAGCAGGTACCAGCCAAGACAAATTCAGAGGTATGCAATGTAGCGCTCCCTTGAAACTCACTGGTCCCTGCTCCTGAGGCCACAGAAACTCCTATGCTTTGGGCCAGGGGAAGAACTGGATGTGGGGAGAGGGGACATGTGACAGTGCCCATGGATGTCTTCCTATAGGTCACTATAAATCGCTTTCCTTCAATTCATTTCAACAGACCTTGAGCACCTATTATATACAGCAGTGTAGTAGACATTGAGAAAGAATAAAAGACTATCCCCACTTTGAAGGAGATTGAGGTGAAATGCGGGAGACAGATAGACACATAACTTCAAAGGAACATAATGTGTTAAGAGTCAACAGATGTATAAATGTTGCTAAAGACATGGGAGGTAGACGGCATTTTGAGCTAGGGGTTCTATAACTGCCATCAGGGAAAGCTCAGGTTTGAGTGTGCTTCAGAGGAAGAGTGGGATTTGGAAGGCGTTGGGGGTGAATAGAGGAAGGCGGTGGAAGCCTTTAAAAAAGAGGGAATACATTGGAAAAAGGCATGGGAAAGGGAAGAGTATTGGATGTGTTTGAGGAGAGATGCCACCAATCTGGATGGAGTATAGAACTGTAGGGACTCAGAGAGAGAAAAGGTTGAAAAGCTGACAGAGGACACATTGCAGAGTTTTGAACGCCAGGCTGAGTACTTTCTATAAATACGACTCTGTGCAGTTTGAAATACATCAAAGATTTTAAAGTCAGGTAAAAATGTGCTTATTACAGGACAAAAATGAGTATTGGATAACTAAAAAAAAAAAAAAAGAAAAGGAAAATAAATTTAAAAATTTTTTAAATGTCCTTAGATCTGTGCTTTAGAGCAGTGCTTCTCAAACTTTACATGCATATAAATCACCTGAGGGGGTCTTGTTAAAAAACAGATTCTGATGTAGGAAGTCTGGGGTAGGGATTGAGTTTTTACAGTTCTAACAAGCTCCCAGGTGATGCTGCTGCCCTTGAACCAGGACCACACATTAAGAGTGAGGCTTTAAATACCTCCAGTGAGTATTTATGATAGTTCTCTGGCATAGCTAGGCCATTTTAATGGTTTGATGGGAAGAAGGGAGGAAATGAAAGAATAAGAGCAGTACAGTGAAAAAGAGAACATAGCCGGGCACGGGGCTTGCGCCCGTAATCCCAGCAATTTGGGAGATTGAGGCAGGTGGATCACTTGAGGTCAGGAGTTCAAGACCTGCCTGGCCAACATGGTGAAACCCTGTATCTACTAAAAATACTAAATTAGCCAGCCATGGTGGCGTGAACCTGTAGTCTCAGCTACTGGGGAGGCTGAGGCACTAAAATCACTCAAACCCAGGAGGCGGAGTTTGCAGTGAGCTGAGATCACACCACCGCACTCCAGCCTGGGCAACAAGAGGGAAACTCCATCTCAAAAAAAAAAAAAAAGACAGAGAGAGAGAGAGAACATAAATTAATTCCCCAAATATTTATCCCCCACCTCTCCCCCCATTTGCACTCCTCTGTGCACTATTGATACAGCAGTAAGTGGAAGAGGCGAAAGTATCTGCTGTCAGGGCTGTGAAAGTGGAGGCGGTCTTGGGGTGAACGTTTGCATGTGGAAGGTGATGCAAGACTCCCTTGCAAAGGAGGGAGAAGGCACTGAGAGTCAATCATAAACATTATCATAATTTTCTATGAGGATTACATTCATCACAGCATTTCCAGTGCCTAGTACACTGCCTGGCATATTAGTAAGTGCTTTGTAGTTGTTTGTGAAATGAATAAATGACATCTCAATTCTAACCCTGAATGACTCACAAGATGATGGTGTTTTAAACAAGATAGGCAACATTAGACCGGAAAAGTGGTGAATGTGGTGGGAGGCAGAAAATAAACTATTATATTGGAAGTGCTTATAGAATTTATGTGGAGATATTCATCAAGCATCTCAGATTAATGGCCAAGACCTGTGATGTTCCACTAGCCATATGTGACCATTCACATTTTTTATTTTTGAGACAGTGTCTCGCTCTGTCACCCAGGATGGAGTGCAACTCACAGCTTACTACAACTTCAAACTCCCAAGCTCAAGTGATTCTCCCACCTAAGCCTCCTGATTAGCTAAGACTACAGGCCCATGCCATCATACCTGGCTAATTTTTGTATTTTTTTGGTAGAGACAGGGTATTGCCATGGTGCCCGGGCTGGCCTCAAACACCTGGGCTCAAGCAATCCACATGCCTTGGCCGCCCAAAGTGCTGGGACTACAGGCACGAGTCATCACACCTGGCCTTAAATTAATTAAAATTAAATAAAATTTAAAATCCAGTTTCTGGCTGGGCACAGTGGCTCACGCCTGTAATCCCAGCACTTTGGGAGGCTAAGATGGGCAGATCACCTGAGATCAGGAGTTTGAGACCACCCTGTCTCTACTGAAAATACAAAAATTAGCTGGGTATGGTGGCACGTACCTGTAGTCCTAGCTACTCTGGAGGCTGAGGCAGGAGAATGACCTGAACCTGGGAGGTGGAGGCTGCAGTGAGCCAGGATGGTGCCACTGCACTGCACTCCAGCCTGGATGACAAAGCAAGACACTGTCACAAACAAACAAATACAGCACAAGCAAAACCCCCAAAGCGAATTGTGTCGCTCTGCTAAAAGTAAGCACACAAAAGTTCTCTGTACGCTATTGCCCGCAGCAGCGTTTTCAGAGCTTTTCTGGCTCTCAAACTTCTTTCACTCTCATAATTCTGTCAACCTCCTTAGCAACTTTAAAAGCATTTTGTCCATTTTTCATAAAACTTTAGATAAATTTTATCTTAAAACAATAACTTTTTATAAATGGAAAGTTATTTTAACACCATCTTAAAGAGTAAAAGACATATGTCCACTTTTTCTTCTGTAACATTTAATGGACATTAAGTACATTAGGTATGACAATTTTCACAACTGGGCATGAGAAATGGCAAAGGTTCTGTTTTTGTTTTTTGTCTGTATCAAACATACTCTGGCTTAAGCCTCCCTTTACCTAGGTTGGCAAAAAAAAAAAGTCCAACCTTTGTGTTGTGTAAGAATCCCAGAGTTTCTGCAGTTTATCCAGAGTAGAAGTGGGATAAGCCGCAGAGATAGCTCTTGCTTTTCTTCTTAGCCATCTGAAGGCAAAAACTGTGTCTCAACGCCTCTCTGCCAAGTTCGGTCTCCAGGGTCTTTGCTAAGGTCCCTAAACTGCTGTATCTGGGCTCTTAACACCAGAAGGGCTCGGGGATCCCCTACCCAGGGTCCTCCTACCCAGCGCACCTGAGGCTTCAGGACTGCTGGCATTTCAGGGAGCCAGCTTCCTTCCTGTCTCAACCCTCTGGGACACTTCAGCTTAAAATTTTTGCAGATCTAGACTTATTTGAGGGTTACTTTTTAGGTTCCTGACAATTGTTTCAGCCCTGAAACACTCACTCCCTGCTGTGCATTAGGAGTTCCAAGACCCTATGGACAAAGGCCTAGCTATCTTTTTGGTACAGGGAAGCATGAATCTACTTTCTTTCTCAGAAAGATGCAGCAATAAAAATATAGTGTAAATTACTCAGGAAGTCACTCTGCCTCATAAAACAGCTAATAAAAATTTTTACTAAGTATTTATGTAACAAAAAACTTTTTTGTTAACAAACACATTTTTATTAAGGTACAAAGAATACCAAAAAATGCACAGATCTTAAGTGTATAGGGTGATGAATTTTGATAAATTTATATACCCATGTAACTAAAACCCTGATCAAGATATGCCTTAGCCATAGCCCTGAATGGAAACGACTCTCATGTTTTTTCTAGTCTCTGCCCTCCCCTCTGCTCAGACACAAACTCTATTCTGATTTCTATCATCATAGATTAGTTTTGCCTATTCTTTTTTTTTCTAAAGAAGTTAAAAGTTAAATTTAAAAATATCTTACAACAAATAAAAGTGTAAAAAACAACATACCAAAACTCATGGAATGTGGCAAAAACAGTTAAAAGGGAAATTTATAGCAATAAATGTTCTACGCTTTGAATATTTTTTCCTTTCAAAACTCACGCCTAAATGTTATCTCCAATGTGGCAGCATTGTGAGGGATTCTTTTTTTTCTTTTATTATTATTATACTTTAAGTTCTGAGATACATGTGCAGAACCTGCAGGTTTCTTACATAGGTGTACACGTGCCATGGTGGTTTGCTACACCCATCAACCCGCCATTTACATTAGGTATTTCTCCTAATGCTGTTCCTCCCCTAGCCCCTACACCCCCGGACAGGCTGCAGTGTGGTGTGTGATGTTCCCCTCCCTATGTCTATGTGTTCTCATTGTTCAACTCCCACTTATGAGTGAGAACATGTGGTGTTTTGCTTTCTGTTCTTGTGTCAGTTTGCTGAGAATGATGGTTTCCAGCTTCATCCCTGTCTCTGCAAAGGACATGAACTCATCCTTTTATATGATTACATTGTATTCCATGGTGTATATGTACCACATTTTCTTTATCCAGTGTATCATTGATGGGCATTTGAGTTGGTTCCAAGTCTTTGCTATTGTGAACACTGCTGCAATAAACATACATGTGCATGTGTCTTTATAGCAGAATGATGTATAATCCTTTGGGTATATACCTAGTAATGGGATTGCTGAGTCAAGTAGTATTTCTGGTTCTAGATCCTTGAGGAATTGCCACACTGTCTTCCACAATGGTTGAACCAATATACACTCCCACCAACAGTGTAAAAGCATTCCTGTTTCTCCACAACCTCTCCAGCATCTGTTGTTTCCTGACTTCTTAATGATCACCATTCTAACTGGCATGAGATGGTATCTCATTGTGGTTTTTATTTGCATTTCTCTAACGACCAATGATGACAAGCTTTTTTTCATATATTTGTTGGCCACCATTTCTGCCTGTTCTTGAACACTGCAAAAATAGAATCATACAGTATGAAAAAGGTTGCAGTGAGCCATGATTGCACCACTGCACTCCAGCCTGATGAGAGAGTGAGACTCCATCTTTTTTTTTTTTTTTTTGGTTTTTTTTGATGTTGTTGTTGTTTCTTTTTTCTTCTGTTTGTTTTATTTTTTGTTTGAAATTCCATCTCAAAAAAAAAAACAGTTCCTCTCTAAACTGATTATTTTAGTTAGCAATGAAAAAAAATAGTTAAACACAATACCATTATCATGCCAAAAAATTTAACAGTAATTTGTAATACCATCAAATACCCTTCAGCGTTCAAATTCCAATTATCGGCTGGGTGTCGTGGCTCACAAATGTAATCCCAGCACTTTGGAAGACCAAGGCAGGAGAATTGCTTGAGCTCAGGAATTGGAGATTAGCCTGTGCAACATGGTGAAACCCTGTCTCTACTAACAATTTAAAAAATTACCTGGGAGTGACGGTGTGTACCTGTGATTCCAGCTACTTGGGAAGGCTAAGGTGGGAGGATCACTTAAGCCTGGAGGGAAGAGGTTGCAGTGAGTCAAGACTGCCCCACAGCACTCTAGCTTGGGTGATGAAGCAAGACCTTGTTTCAAAAAAAAAAATCTAATTGTCTCCTAACTGATATAAATTATTATTTACAGTCTGTTTGTTTGATTAAGGATCACAGATTTAAATGAATTTGTGTGCCTCCTAACGGTCTTCTAATCTGTAAATTCTCCATCTTCATTCCTTTCTTTTATTTTATCCATTTATGTGTTGAAGAAATGGGGCTGGGCACAGTGGCTCACACCTGTATTCCCAGCACTTTGGGAGGCCAAAGCAGGTGGATCACTTGATGTCAGGAATTTGAGACCAGCCTGGCCAACATGGTGAAACCCTGTCTCTACTAAAAATACAAAAAATTAGCCAGGTGTGGTGGCATGTGCCTGTAATCCCAGCTACTTGGGAGGCTGAGCCAGGAGAATCGCTTGAACCCGGGAGGCAGAGGTTGCAGTGAGCTGAGATCACGCCACTGCACTCCAACCTGGGCAATGGAGCAAGACTCTGTCTCAAAAAATAAAAAGTAAATAAAATGAATAAAACTTTTTTTGTAGAGTTGGGGATCTCACTATATTGTCCTGACTGGTCTTAAATTTCTGGCCTCAAGCAATCCTCCCACCTTGGCCTTTCAAAGTGCTGGGATTACAGGCATGAGCCACCATATCCAGACTAAATGTCATTTTCTGAATGATCATGATTCTTAAAAACACAATAGATTTTTCTATATTGACTTTCTACCTAGAGACTTTGCTAAATTTGCTGATCAATTCTAATTATCTATCTGTAGATGTCTTTGGATATTCTACGTAATTATATTATTTATAAATAATAGTTTTATTTCTTCCTTTCTGATTCTTATACCTTTTTTGTTTTTTTGTTTTATTGCATTCATTAGGACTTCCTGCACAATGTTCAATGGAAGTGATATAGGATTCTTATTTTTTTTTTTATGTAGAGGAAAGTTTTCAAAAATTTACCATTTATGTGTAATGTTTGCTATGTGGTTTTTACAAATACTCTACCAAACTAAGGAAGTTCCCTTTTATTTCCAGTCTGCAAATAGTTTCAGTATGAATGGGTGTTAATTTTTTTTTTTTTTTAGGCAGAGTCTCACTCTGTTGCCTGGGCTGGAGTACAGTGATGTGATCTCGGCTCACTGCAACCTCTGCCTCCTGGGTTCAAGTGATTCTTGTGCCTCATCCTCCTGAGTATCTGGGAGTTCAGGCAAGCACCACCAGGCCTGGCTAATTTTAGTATTTCAGTAGAGATGGAGTTTCACCATTTGGGCTAGGCTGGTCTCAAGCTCCTGACCTCAGGCAATCTGCCCTCCTTGACATCCCAAAGTGCTGAGATTACAAGCATGAGCCACTGCACCTGGCCGGGTGATAAATTTTATCAAGTGATTTTCATGTCTCTATGTGAGATGGTTATAAGGTTTTCTTGTTTATTCTATCAATGTGCTGAATGACACTGAATTTTGAAAATAAAATAACTGTGAATTCTTGGAATAAATGTAACATGTCCATGATGATGTTCATGACGCTTTTCTTTTCTTTCTTTTTTTTTCAATATTCTTTTTTTTTGAGATGAAGTCATTCTGTTGCTCAGGCTGCAGTGCAGTGCAGTGGTACAATCTTGGCTCACTGCAACCTCTGCCTCCGGGTCCAAGTGATTCTTCTGACTCAGCCTTCCTAGAAGCTGGGACTACAGGTGCCTGCCACCACACCTGTTGGACAGGTTGGTCTCGAACTCCTGACCTCAAGTGATCCATCTGCCTTGGTCTCCCAAAGCACTGGGATTGCAGGTGTGGGCCACTGTGCCTGGCAGATGCTTTTCATTTATTATTGGATTCGCTTTGCAATATTTTGTTTAGGACTTTTGTACCTATGTCCATGAAAGAGATTGGATTATAATTTTTCTTTCTAATATTGTCCTTATTAGATTTTAGGATCAATGTCTTTCCTGCCTCCTATCATAGAAGGAGAAGTAATTCCTCTTTTTCACCTCATTGGAATGAGAGACACCCCTAACCCAAAATTCTAAAGGTTTTTGATGTTTTATGCCAGGAACCTGGGACAAAACCAGATTATTCTTTATTATAACAAACACATATATGAGAGAGAGAGAGAGAGAGAGAGAGAGAGATTTTAAGAAATTGACTCACAAAATTGTCAGGGCTTAACAAATCAGAAATCCTTAGGGCATACCAGAAACTCAGATAAGAGTTGATGTTGCAGTCTTGAGTCCAAAATCAGTGTAGGCCAGGCTACAAATTCAGGCAAGGATTTCCCATTGCAGTCTTGAGGCAGAATTCCCTCCTCTTCAGGAAACCTCAGTCACTGCTCTTAAGGGCTTCCACTGACTGTATGATGCCCACCCATATAATGGATATTAATCTGCTTTAAGGCGTACTAATTCTAAATGTTAAGCACATCTGAAAACTACTTTCACAACAGCACCTAGACTAGCTTTTGAACAAACAATTGGGCACATAGCTTAGCCAAGTTGACATGAAAATAACCATCACAATCCTGTTTTCTTCAGAGAATTTTATAGTTTTACAGCTCTTATATTTCAGTCTTTGAGTCATTTTGAATTAATTTTTGTAGATGGTGTGAATTAAGAGTGCAACTTCATTCTTTTGCATGTGGCTGTCTAGTTGTCCAAGCACCATTTGTTGAAGAGACTATTTTTTTCCTATTGAATGGTCTTGTTACTCTTATAGAAAATCCATTGATTTGTAGATATAAGGGTTTATTTCTAGACTCAATTTGATTTCATAGATCTATATGTTTATCCTCATGCCAGTACCACACTGTTTTGATTACTACAGCTTTGTAAGTTTTAAGATCAGGAAGTATGAGTCCTCCAACTTTGTTCTTTTTCAAGATTATTTTGACCATTCAGGGACCCTGGTAATTCCATATGAATTTTATGATAGCTTTTTTATTTCTGTCAAAAAGGCTATTGAGATTTTGATAGGGATTATACTCACTCTGAAGATTGCTTTGGGGAATATTACCATTTTAACAATATTAACTATTCCAATCCATGAACAAGGAATGTCTTTCCATTTATTTAGGTATTCTTTAGTTTTTCAACAATGCTTTGTACTTTCCAATGTACAATTTTGCATCTCCTTGTTTAAATTTATTCCTAAGTATTTTATTCTTTTGGATGCTAAAAATGGAATTGCTTTTATTAGCTCTAATAGGTTTTTTCTGGTTTCTTTTTTCTTTCTTTCTTTCTTTTTTTTATCAGCTGCCAGCAAATATAAGTTTTGTCTGGTTTCTTTCAGATATTCTGTATTTAAGATATGTGTTCTGTGAACACAGTTTTACTTATTCCTTTCTAATTTGGATGGCTTTTCTTTTTCCTGCCTAATTGCTCTGGTTAGAATTTCTGTACAATTTTAAACAGATGAGGCTTCACTGGGGCAGTGGTCCTGACTTCTAGACTCACTGGGTGAAGGACCTACTCTAGTGTCTCTACTGGGCAGGAGTTCCACCCCCAGGGCTTTGCCAGGCGGCCCTGCCCACACAGCTTTGGGTAGAGGTTGTCTAACCTGTTGAAAGTGAGGCAATGGTCTCCCTTTTCGAAACCGAGGTTGCAGCTCCAATGATCTCTGAATTGCCTTCCAGGTTACTCTTCCCTTGTCTTCAAGAATAGTGTATGTTTGTGGCTGAAGAGCTCTATGGTCCCTAACTGTAAAATTCCAGAAGACCAACAGCCTTCCCTCTTTTCCCTCCCATCTCCTGCTTCTTCAGTTCAACCTCGCAGTTTTCCTGCTGTGGTGACTGATTAATCCATATTTCACACATATACTGAACCCCTTATCAAAGGGTCACTTGGCCACACCTTTAGTGTTCTCTTTGAATACACTTTCTCTTTTTTTTTTTTTTTTGGCAATACGAAAAGGCTGAGAATTTTTCAAATCCTTAAATTCTAGTTCTTTTTTGCTCAATAATTTCATCTTCAAGTCAATTCTCTCTTCTCACATTTTACTATAAACAGGCAGGAGAACCAAGGCACTTCTTCAAAACTTTATTTAGGAATCTCGTTAGCTAAATATCCAGTCATATGACTCACAAGTTCTACTTTCCATAGAACACTAGAACATGAACAGAATTCAGCTAAGTTCTTCACTACTTTACAAGGATCACCATTTCTGTTTCCAATAATATGTTCCTATTTCTCTCTGAGACCTTGTCAGAATGGCCTTTACTGTGTATATTTCTACCAAGATTCTGTTCGTGATTACTTAGATATTCTCTAAGAAGATGGAAGCTTTCTCTACAACTCTCCTCTTTTCTTCCTGAGCCCTCAGCAGCATCACCCTTAATAGTTCATTGATGGCAGTGTAGGCTTTTTCTCACATGCATCTCAAAACTCTTCCACCCTCTACGCATTACGCATTTTTTGGTGTTTGTTGCAGCAGCACCCTCACTTCTTGGTACCAATTTCTATCTTAGTCCATTCAGGTTTCTATAATAAAATATCATAAACTGGGTGGCTTATCAACAACAGAAACTTTTTTCTCACAGCTCTGGATCTGGGAAGTCCAAGATTGGGGTGCCAGCTTGGTCAGATTCTGGTGAGACACTTCTTCTGGATTGCAGACAGCCAACTTCTCACTCTGTTTTTACATGGTGGAAAGAGTGAGAGATATCTCTAGAATATCTTTATTATTTTATTTTATTTTATTTTATTTTATTTTATTTATTTTATTTTGAGACAGAGTCTCACTCTGTTACCCAGGCTGGAGTGCAGTGACATGATCTCAGCTCACTGTAACCTCCTCCTCCTGGGTTCAAGCAATTCTTGTGTCTCAGCCACTTGCATAGCTGGGATTACAGGCATGTCCCACCATGCCTGGCTAATTTTTGTATTTTTAGTAGAGACAGGGTTTTGTCATGTTGGCCAGGCTGGTCTCAAACTCCTGGACTTAAGTGATCCACCTGCCTCAGGTTCCCAAAGTTCTGGGATTACAGGTGTGAACCACCATGCTCAGTCCCCTGGGGAATTTTTTGTAAAGACACTAATCTCATTCAAGAGGGCAACCCCTTATGACCTAATCACTTTCCAAAGGCTCCATCTACCAATACATTACATTGAGGTTGAAGATTTCAACACGTGAATTTTGGGGGGGACGTAAACATTGGGTTCATTGAAATGTCCTTTATCATGCTAATGAAGTCTCCTTCCATTCCTATTTGGTTGTGTGTTTATCATAAATCATTGTTGGATTATGTCAAATGCTTTCTTCTGCATCAATATACATGATCATATGAGTTTTTTTCTTCTTTATGTTATTAATGTGGTATATTACAGTGATTTATTTCTTATGTTGAAAATCCTTTGCATTCCTGGGAAAAATCCTGTTTTCACTATTTCCATTCAACATCGTTTTGAAAGTTCTAGGCAGACCAATTAGGCATACTATGAATAGTTGGCTTTTCTTTGACTGAAAATTTCTCTATTTTGCATTATATTTTGAAGGGTAGTATTGCTAAATATAAAAGTCTAATTACAAGAGCCATGTGCTATAGTTCATGCCTGTAATCCCTGTACTTTGAGAAGCCAAGACAGGAGGATCACTTGAGGCCAACATTTCGAGGCCAGCCTGGGAAATATATTAAGATCCCACTTCTAAAAAAAAAAACTCGGTGTGGTGGTATGCACCTGTAATCCTAGCTACTCAGGAGCCTGAGACAGGATGATTGCTTGAGCCCAGGAGTTTGAGGTTACACTGAGCTATGACTGTGCCTCTGCACTGCAACTTGGGCAATAGAGACCTGGTTTCTAAAAGGAAAAAAAAAATCTAGGTAGGCAATTATTTTCTTTTAGCATATTAGAGGATGTTATTCTATTGTTTTCTGGCTTCCAATATTTCTAAAAGATATAAACTATTTATCTTATTCTTCCTTTGAATATAATGAATCTTTTAATTTTGTCTGTTAAGATTCATTGTGTTGGTATTCAACATTCTGTAATGTACTTAAGTTTACATTTTCTTTGTCTTCATGCTGCTCCATAACACGTCTTGCTCCCTGGACTTTTAACTTTCAAATATTGTTTCTGCTTGCCTTTCTGTCTGGGACTCCCATTCTGTCTCCCCTTTACTTCTGGGACTCCTATTACTCTGTCCCATATGTCTATTGGTCTTATATCTATTTTCTTTCCATGCTTCATTACGGATATTTTCTTCAGACATTTCCTCAGTTGTGTCTAATCTGTACTTTATTTCTTCTTTCTGGGTCCTTTATTTCTTCTGTTCTACAATTTTCATTAAATTTTTTTAAAATTTTTAGTTTTTAGTTCTTGGCCAAAATTCTCCATCTTGTCATCTAATTTCTTGTATATTTAAAGCACATATATTTTAAAAACCATGTTTTATTACTCCAATATCTGGTTTGCCTATGAATTTGTTTTTATTCCCCATGTTTATCTCTTAGTCTTCAATTATTCCATCTTGTCTTCTAGTAACCATGGCAATTTTTTATTTAATACCAGAGAGTTTATATACAAATTTGAAGAGAAAATTCAAGGTTCTGGATAAAGTTACTTTCCACCAGAGTAGAGCTATTTTAGCTTCTGGCAGTCATTTAGATTAGGGATCATCTCAATCCAATAAAGGATTGAATTTATCAGAGGCTGAGCTTCCATTTTTGAGCCTGGTTTATTTCAGGTTTATTCTTATTCCTAAGTATAGCCCTTTGGGGGTCCCAAATGAAAGTCTGGGATATTAGGGGCCCTCAACTCATTGTTTTGTTCATCTATCCCCATAAAACTGTGAAATTTCAATTTAGCTGGGCTTATTTCTCTCCACTTCCTTCTTCTCTGGGATCTTGGCTCCTCTGGTTTTTGATCACTTGATACGTCTCGAATGGCTTTAAATAGATATTTTAAAACAGATATTCATTCAGCTTTTCTTGTTGTTTTCATTTGAAGGGTTCCAACCATTACTAAAAATTGAAATCCCAAACTGTTACTTTTTTTCTTTCCATTTTTTCCCTTCTACTACTTTGGAAGTTAAGAACTCTGTTTCTATTCTTTTAGTGGTTATTCCTCAGACTTAAATATATGTACATATCCATTCTTTTTTGAAAGAAAGAGAAAGAGAAAGGGGGAGAGAGAACAGGAGTCTTGCTCTATTGCCCAGGCTGGAATGCAATCTAAAAATAGGTATTAAAAACCTCTTTTATGCTGATAATTGTGCTTAACAGCGGAGACAGGAAGGAATAAATGAAGAAAATAGCAAACAGCCAACCAATATTTCATTTAAGTCTGTGAAATGCTATGCAAATACTGAAGAGTCTTTTACTTCCAATTATGTGGTCACTTTCAAAATAGGCGTAATATGATACTGAGAAAAATGTATGTTCTGTGGACCTGGGATGAAGAATTCTATAAATATTCACTGAGTTTACTTGTTCCAGGTCTGAGTTCAAATCATAGATGTCCCTGTTAATTTTCTATCTCGTTGATCCATCGAATATTAATAATGCGGTGTCAAAGTCTCCCTCTATTATTTGCGGGAGTCCAAGTCTCTTTATAAGTCATTAAGAACTTGTCTTGTGTATCTGGGTGTTCCTATATTGGGTGCGTATATATTTATGATCATTGACTCCTGTTGTTGCATTGATCCTTTTACCGTTATGTAATGTCCTTCTTTGTTGCTTTTAGTCTTTGTTACTATTAAAGTCTATTTTGTCAAAGATGAAAGTTACAACTCCCGTTTTTTTTTTGTTTGTTTGTCTTTTGTTGGGTTTTGTTTTGTTTTATTTTGTTTTGTTTTGTTTTTTTGGCTCTCCATTTGATCAGTAAGTCTTCCACCAATCCCTTGTTTTGAGTCTTTGTGTGTCTTTGCTTATGAGATGGATCTGGATACAGCAAACCAATGGGTTTTGACTTTTTATTCAATTTGCCTGTCTGTGTCTTTGATTGGGGCATTTAATCCATTTAAATTTAGGATTAATATTGATATTTGTGAGTTTAATATTGTCGTTTAATGCTAGCCAGCTATTTTGCCTATTAGTTGATATAGATTCTTCATTATGGAGATACTCTTTACCTTTTGGTAAGTTTTGGGGATGACTGATACTGGTTGTTCCTTTCTGTGTATAGTGCTTCTTTCAGGAGCTCTTGTAAAGCAGGCTTGGTGGTGATGAAATCTCTGAGTTCTCGCTTGTTCGTGGAAAATTTTATTTTTCCTTCATTTATGAAGCTTAACTTGGCTGGATATGAGATTCTGGTTGACAATTCTTTTCTTTGAGGATATTGAATATTGACACCCCCCCCCCCCGCCGCCTTCTAGTTTGTAGGGTTTCAGCTGTGAGATCTGCTGTGAGTCTGATAGGCTTCCCTTTATGGGTAACCTGACCTTTCTCTCTAGCTGCCCTTAGAATTTTCTCCTTTATTTCAACCCTGGTGAATCTAACGATTATGTGTCTTGGGGTTGCTCTACTTGAGGAATATCTTTGTGGTGTTCTCTGTATTACCTGAAGTTGAGTATTTTCCTGCCTTACTAGGTTAGGAAAGTTTTCCTGAAGAATATTTTCCAGCTTGGATTCATTCTCTCCATGACATTCAGGTACACCTATCAGACGTAAATTAGGTCTTTTCACATAGTCCCATATTTCTTGGAGACTTTGCTCATTCCTTTTTCCTCTTTCTTCTCGAATCTTGTCTTCTCGTTTCATTTCATTAAGTTGGTCTTCGACCTATGATACCCTTTCTTCTGCTTGATGAATTCAACTGTTAAAACCTGTGCATACTTCTCGGCGTTCTCGTATTGTATTCTTCAGTTCCATCAATTCACTTATGTACCTCTCTAGGTTGTCTATTCTCATTAGGATTTCGTCAAACCTTTTTTCAAGGTTCTTAGTTTCTTTACGTTGGGCTAGAACATGTTCTTTTAACTCACAGAAGTTTCTTATTATCCACATTCTAAAGCCTAAATCTGTTAATGGAACACATTCATTCTCCATCAGGCCTTGTTCTGTTGTTGATGAGGAACTGTGATTCCTTGTAGAGGGAGAGGCATTCTGATTTTGGGTATTCTCAGCCTTTTTACGCTGGTTTCTTCCCATCATTGTAAATTTATCCACCTGTCATCTTTGTAATTACTGACCTTCAAATTAAGTCTCTGAGTGGACGTCCAACTTGTTGATTCCCAGTGCTGGAATCTGAGCAACCCACTGCACTGGCCAAAACAGTGGTGTTAAGATTCATGGCGCTTTTCTGCCAGGGAATCTCCGGTCTGGCTTCCTTCTTGAGCCCCTTTTTCAATCAGCTGAATAGGTGACTCTGCCTTCCTGGAGCTCCAAACGTCAACCAAAAGGGGACTCAGTCCCGTTTACTCTGCACCAAGAACTGCCATGCCGGGGCACCAGCAAAACAGAGGCACTGGCCACAAGAGTCACGCTGGTGACACATGGGGCTCCTCTGCTGGGAATCTCCTGGTTCGTGAGCAACAAAAATTCATCTGACAGTGTGGCGTCCTCTCGTTCTCTGCACTTTCACTGGGAGCTACAATCCTGAACTGCTAGCAATCAGCCATCTTGGATCTCTCCCCATATCCATTCTTTATTCAGAAATATTTTATCAATACTAGCAAGTCCATCCATTTCAGTACTTTGCATTCTTATTAATTTCTGGAATTAAGATTTGATTCTTTTTTCAAATCTTCTAGATCACCTTTTATAGGTTTCTGTTTCTTACAAATTTATTTATACTTGTATTTTATTTCTTTAAATATAACATGCATAGGGAATTTCTAATCTACATCTGATAATTCTAATACCTGACATCTTTGCAGGTTGTTTCTGTGCTTGTGCTTATTTTTTAATAGTTAACATTTCTGAAACTGGGGTATGTCTTACAATTGATGGTACTTAATAATTTAATTGACAGTGTATTTTTTTCATTCTACTAGCATATAAATTGATGCTATATTTTATAATCAGTAGCATCTTAAATTTAATAAAATACAATATTTGTGGGGATTTTGAAGCCTAGGATGAAGATTTTCTTCAGAGAGTGTTTCATTTACTTTTGACTCTGGCACCATCAGTCCAGGAGAATTTTAAATTCATGGCTTGAAGATTTTTTGGGACAACCCAGATAATGTGAACTTGAGCTGCCAAATATACAGAAGCGAGCCTGTGGTTATGGCTTCCCAGAGACTTCACCCCAGACCCTTGAACTTCTCAGTGTGAAGACAACTTTTGTTGCAGTTACCTGAGGTTAGGAGTAAGTGGTAGATTCGTCATTTTGAGGTTCTATTTGAATGTGGGAGGGTCTTCTACTGGATTAAAAAATTTTTGAGAGGCCGGGCATGGTGGCTTACGCCTGTAACCCCAGCACTTTGGGAGACCGAGGCAGGCGGATCACTTCAGGTCAGGAGTTTGAGACCAGCCTGGTCAACATGGTGAAACCCTATCTCTACAAAAAATACAAAAATTAGCAGGGCATGATAATGCATGCCCGTAATCCCAGCTTCCCTGGGAGACTGAGGCATGTGAATCATTTGACCCCGGGAGGCAGAGGTTGCTGTGAACTTAGATTGAGCCATTGCACTCCAGCCTGGGTGACAGAGCAAGACTGTCTCAAAAAAACAAAATTTAATTTGGGGAGTAACAACATCTTCATAATTTCAGGTTATTCCAGCCAAGAACTTGAACTATATCTCCATTTATTCTGATCATCTTCTGTCTTTTATTGGAATTTTACAGTTTCCTACATGGAAGTCTTCCATATTCTTGGTTTACTTAACACCTTGATACTTTTATCTCTCTTTATTGCTATTTTGAAGAGTATCTTTTATTTTTTTAATAATATTTTTTATAGTTTTTACTGTAGTAGAGAAATGCTATCGATATTTGTAAGTGGTCCTGGTATTCAGAATTCTTGGTGAATTATTTTATTATGTCTGCTGAAGAATGTCTGATTGTCATTTCAATTGCTTTCATACTTACTGGTCCACTCAAATGATCTATTCCTTTTTGCCCAATTTTGGTATCTAATTTTTTTTCTAGAAATTTAACTATGTTTTCACATTCATTAATGTGTAGTTATTCAAACCGTTTTCTTCTTCCTCCTCTTCTCTCTCTCTTTCTTTCTCTCTCTCTCTTTCTCTCTCTCTTTTTCTTTCTTTCACAGGGTCCTGTCTGTGTCACTCAGGCTGGAGAGTGCAGTGGCAGGATCCCAGCTCACTGCACTCACTGTAGCCTTGACATCCTCGGCTCAAGAGATCCTCCTACGTCAGCCACCCAAGTATCTGGGATCACAGGCATACACCACCACACCAAACTATTTTTTTTTTTTTTTTGGAGACTGAGTCTTGCTCTGTTGCCCAGGCTGGAGTGCAGTGGCATGATCTTGGCTCACTGCAACCTCCACCTCCTGGGTTCAAGTGATTCTCCTGCCTCAGCCTCCTGAGTAGTTGGGATTACAGGCATACACCACCATGCCTGGCTAATTTTTGTATTTTTAGTAGAGACAGAGTTTTACCATGTTGGCCAGGCTGGTCTGGAACTCCTGACCCTAAGTGATCTGTCTGCCTCAGCCTCCCAAAGTGCTGGGATTACAGGCATGAGCCACCGTGCCTGGCCACCTGAGCTAATTTTTTTAAATTATTTTTTATTTTTTGTAAGACAGGATCTCACATGTTGCCCAGGCTGGTCTGAAACTCCTAGGCACAGGGATCCACCTGCCTCAGTCTCCCAAAAATGCCAGATTATAGTCATGAGCCACAGCACCTGAAACTTCTACTTCTTTTTAATTTCCAAAGAGATTTACATTCATTTTCATTTTTTACCATAAAGCATTACTAGCCCAGGTTCACGCCACACTTATTTTCAATTTCAGGCTTCCTGGCTACACAGTGGGCTTAATTAGAATGCCAAGCCAGTATGAGGATAGACTTACAGTTAAAATTCTCAAAGAAAGTTGTTTTTTTTTTTTTCTTTTTCCCACCTAGAGTACAAATTTTCTCATGTTGGTCAGATTTTTTCCTAGCCACTCTTCCACTAAACATGTAGCACTTTGAGAATTCTGACTTTTTCCCAGGGCCTCAATTCCAAATACACACTTCACATGGGCCTTGTCTTTTGCTCCTATTTCATCATTAACCCAAATCCTTCTGACTAACGCTACAAATGATGTAGGGCATTGAAATATCAGATGATTTTCCACTCACGCTTTTCACTTTTTTTCTTTTTTTTTTTTTTTTTTTTGCCTATGATGACTTCCCTTACTCTTTTTTGAGAAGCTTAATTTGGCTTTTAAAAGGTTGCTGGGCCAGGAGCGGTGGCTCATGCCTGTAATCCCAGCTAACACTTCGGGAGGCCAAGGCAGGTGGATCATGCGACGTCAGGAGTTCGAGACCAGCCTGGCCAATGTGGCAAAAACCCCATCTCTATGACAAATACAAAAATTAGACAGGCATGGTGCCACATGCCTGTAATCCCAGCTGCTTAGGAGGCTGCAGCAGGAGAATCGCTTGAACCCAGGAGGCGGAAGTTGCAGTGAGCTGAGATCACACCACTGCACTCCTGCCTGGGTGGCAGAGCAAAACTGTTTTAAAAAAAAAAAAATTATTTTATTTGAAATGGTAACAAATGTCATTACTGCCTTTAAAATGACCTGGAGCACTTTGTAAAAACCCAAAGACTTTTCCAACTATCGAATAAAATTAAAATTTTACCATTAGGCATAACCTGGCTTCCATCTACCTCGTCAGCCTAGCATCTCCCACTACTTAACAAAAGTGCACCTGACCTTCATGACATGCTGATCTCAGTGATGTTCCCTCTTGCCTGAAATACTCTTTCTTCACCTAAAAGTCTTGTGCTGATTCTTTAAACTCCAGTACAAATACAACTTCTTGAGTAACTCTTCCCTTCTGTCTTAGGAAGTTAATCACTATCCTCTATATTCCCTGACATTTATGTTTGTTACAGTATTTACATATGGTTATGGGTGCCAATTCTATCAATGTGGGATACATGAGCTGTATCAATATCTGATATCTAAAAGGTGAGATGTGCTGCCAATAAAGTCTCTAACCTAGAACATAATCTGATTTTCTTTTTTCTTTTTGTGCTTCTCTAGACTTCAAAGCACCACAGATGGAAAAAGATCCAGAAATTAACAAGTCAGAAAGATTCTATCCTTTACTCTTCAGTTCAAGGTTAATGACAGACCAATTATGGGTCTGCCTTATGACTCTAGCTTTAAATACCAGGTGGAAGGATGTTGAAAAAGAGGATGTAAATGGAAGAAGTGTGCTTCTTCTTTCTAGCATCTCCATGTCTAAAGAGATGTATGTTAATCTATCACAAGAGTAGAAAAAAAAAAGAGCTGTATGTATACAGCTCCATGGTTCCTTTCCTCATGCTTCCTCTCCTCAGCTCCTTTTGTTCAAATCCCAAGGTATTGGAAAGGAAACTTGATGAGATTGTAGAATGGACAAAGGGTAACTACCAAGAGTTTGGTGAGGGAAGTTTCCCTATCTTTTTTCCCCCACCATAGATACTGGATAGACTCCTTTGGAGGAAAAGATATGTATCGTGGCCCCTCTTTCCCCTACTCCCACTGCTTATTACTATGATTATTCCTATTCTTCCCAATGTATATAGCTTACATCTACTGTATGATGAAGGCAGCATGTATGATGGAAGCAGTGTAGCTTTCTGAAAAATGTTGAGATGGGTTAAGTCTGAGATCTACCACTAATTAGCTTCATGATCTTGGGCATAACTTCATCTTTATTTCCTTATTTGCAAAAAGAGGGAGTTGAATGAAATGATGTCAATAATGATGATGCTGATAGATTCTTCACCTCTTCTCCCAGATCCACAGTGGGAAGAAACCCTCAGGATGGCCTGCACTGAAGCTAACCTGACGTGGTGAGTAAAGCCTGTCTTCAGCCAATTCTATTGATAAACTCTGTGAAAGTTAGAAGAAAAGTACCTGGTACCCTGTTTTACTTCCTTCACTATGATAGCTTTCTCTTTTCTAAGTTAAATCTCTCTTACTGTTTTCCTTACTGGTATTTTAATGAGACTTCAATTACATTGACATGCAATGTTTCATCCAGTGTTTCAGAACTCCCTGGGGACTGGACCCAGGAATATATACTCTGGTCAATGGAGCAGAGTCTTCAACAGATCTTCCGACACCTGGAAAGCACAAGGTCAGACATTGTAGTTTTTGGGTGAGGAGTGAAGGTGGTAGAGGTTTTAAAAAGGAGGAAAGAAGGGGAGGAAGGAGTGAGGAAGAGAGTTCATTTTGTCTGTGGAGGAAGTTCAGGGTTCAAACTGGTGGAAGGGTCATTTCTGGGTGGAATGGGAACAGTTTCCTCGCTTTGTCCTGGTGGAGGAATTCTTTCTATAAGTTAATGATGGTGGGGAAAAAAACTTTTTTTTTTCCAATTCTCCATCAGGCCAAAAATATTTTGCATTTGAAATGGCCACTGTTTTCCTTTTCCTATTTCAATGCGAACTGAAAATTTTCTCTTTATTTCTTAGATCAAGGCTTATGGAACAGGATTTGCCTGAACTACAGGATACAATTTCTTCCTCTACCTCCTCCGTTCTTGTGGCTCAGAAGACTGTTTTACGCTGTTGTGACTGTAAGAAATCAAAACATTCTACTGACCAGAGCATCTCCTTTAGATCACCATGCAGTAACTCCAGTCTGTGTCATCTTCCTGTCTTTTCTGAAGGAACAACTTGGGAATGCCAGAGCCATAGTTTATCTATTTCCCACAAAAAGCAGTCATCTGTGTTCAGGAACCAAGGCACAACCCTGTCTCCTTTTAGGCTATCAGAGCCCCAGAAATCAAAACTTTTTCAGAATTTGACAGAACTTTCACCCTTACAATCTCAGAGCTCTTTTATCAACTCTACTTCTGAGCCTCTAAATATCTGCAAACAAAACAGGAAAAATAAAGATGAGAGAACGAGCAAGAGTCATTTGACATCAGATCACGAGCCAAATTCTGTTTCTAAGGACAGATCACAACTTCCAAGGTGGGCTCCATTCAGGCTCTCTCCTTCAGTTAGAAGGGAGCTAGAAGGACATATGTCTGAGAAGGTTTTCACTTTGCAGCAAAAAACAGTACTTTTACCTGTGAGGATAACATGGGTGATGCTCAATTATTTAACTGAACTACAAGGAGGAGTTGCTGAATCAAATAAACTCCAAACTCAGTTATCTATGCCTATTCATCAAAACGCTGAGCAAAATATTAACAAAAATTCCCCAGACCTTCCATCATTTCATCTTCATGTGAATGCTAAAGTGGGACCTGGAACAAATAGCACAGAAACAAAACTTTCACAGTCACTTATCTCAGGTAAGCAGTTACAACCTGGGGATGGCCCCCAAATCCTTGAATCCAAGCCTTTAGTTGCATCAATGGGCAGTCTACCTCCAAGAAGTTTAGGAGTTAATGTAATTCAAGAGGAAACCGCTTTACTGAAGAAATAGCCAAAACACATACTAGAGCTTAGTATAGAGAAGAGGGTCATAGGTTTTCCAGAAAAAAAGATACAGCAGCACAAGACACAAATGACTAATGTGGATTTGACACCAAGTCTGCCATATCAAGTCAAAGACAGCATAAAGGTAACTCCATTGGCATTACTTCGGGTCATGGATTCAATGGGGATGATCCCAGAATCACACTCAGAATCTGTGGGATTATTCCCACAGCTGCCAAGTCAAGTTGTGAAACCAATGGAAACTATGAAAACAGTGAGCATAACCCCCAAACCACCAAATCAAGTCATTCAGTCAATGGAGGCAGCCCCAAGGCCTCAGCACCAAGTTATGGAATCAGAGAGGATGGCCACAAGATTACTGAATCAAGTCACAGATAATAAGAAAGTAACTCCTGTAGCACTGCTTCAAGTTATGGATTCTATGGGGATGATTAACAAATCACATCCACACATAGAATAAGTGGGAATGACTCTAACACCACAACATCAAGCCATAGAGTCAGTGAAGATGAACACATTATTGAACCATCAAGTCACAAAACCAGAAAAGATGAATGTAAGGCCACAATGTGTAGTTATGGAAACTGTGGAAATGATGCCAGAGCCATAGCATAAAGTCATGGAATCAGTTGGCATGACCTCAGGATTACAAAGTCAAGTCATGGAACAAGGAAAGACTATTCCAGGACCAATATGTCAAGACACAAAATCATCGGAAACGATCTCAGCACCGTTACATCAAGTCACGGATTATGTGAAAGTAACTCTAGTGGCACTATTACAAGCCATGGATTCCATGGGGATAGTTCCACCAGCACAGCCACATGTTACAGAATCTAGGGGTTTGACCCCAGGTTCACAGTTGCAAGGTAGAAGATCTGTTCATCTGGTCCTACCACCAGAGTTTCAAGATATAAACACTGTGGAATTGACTCTAAGACCACCAACAGAAGACAAAATCTGCGAAGTTGGCCCCAAAGCCATGGTTACAAGATATCAGATCTGAGAAGATAGCCCCAGTACTATTGCTTGAAGATGTGAAAACTCCTCAAATGGTGGAATGTAGGAGGTTAATTCCTGAGACACATGTGCAAGGTATGAAATATGGGGAATTGGCCAAAGGCACACAACTTCAGGCAGTAAAATCTGCAGAGATAAGCCCCAAACCAAACCATCAAGCCATAGAGCCTGAAAGATTGACCCCATGGCATCAAGCCTCAGAATCTTTAGAGATCATCTCAGAGCCAGGATATCAAGGAAAAGAAGCAAAGTTGACCTCTGACACTTGTCACCAAGTGGAAAAATCTATTGGGTCGACACAACCATCTTTAGGAACTACCCCAGGGCCACTGAGCCAAACTTCAGAATCTGTGGAGATGAGCTCAACGTCATTCCAAGACACTCTTAAGACAACGCACCAACTTGGAAAAGCAATGAGGGAAACTCCAGTATCACAACACACAACAAAAGAATCTCTGGATGCGATACCAGGATCAGAGACACAAAGTGTGAAATCAGAGGTGTTGACCACAGAGCTACAGCCCCATGAAATGAAGTAAAATCTGTGGATTTAGCCCTAAAGCAACAGTTTCAAACACCTGAGGATTTAACCCTTGAGCTGGAACAGGATGGTCAGATATCTATAAACTCATCAGGGCAGCAATGTGTGAATTTTGAGCAAGTAAAGAGAGGGTCTGAGTCGGAAGGTGTAATATCTTTGGAGTTAATTCCAGAGTCAAAATCAGAAGGTATAAAATCTGTAGACCTCAAGTCTGACCTACAGTTGAAAGGTATTAAATCATCTGAATTGACTCCAGAACCAAATATGCAAGATGTAAAAGCTAAAGAGTTCAAACATGAACCACAGTTGCAAAGTCTGAAATCTCCCAAGTTGACTCCAGGACCACAGCTGCACCAGGCAAAACCCTTGGGCTCAACTGCAGAGCCACAGCTTCAAAGTGTGAAAATTGTGGAGTTAAAGGGCCACAGCTTGGAAGAATGAAATCTGTTCAGTGGATAACAAGACCTGAGTTCCAAGGTGTAAAATCTGTGGGATTAAATCTTGGGCCACAATCTCGAAGTGTCAAACCTGCAGAGTTGAAACTTTTCATACAGTGGGGAGATATGATAGCATCTAAATTGGTTCTAGCACCAAAACTTCAAGGTGCAAAACCGATGGAGCTTAACCTCGGGCCACAGTTGCAGTGTATAAAAATCTCTGAGTTGTCTCCAGGACCACAGCTGGAAAACGAAAAAATACTGGCATCAACCTCAGAGCCACAACTTCAAGGTTTGCAAACTGTGGAGTTAAACCAAGACTCACAACTTGGCAGTGTGAAACTTCTGCAGTGGATACCGGTACCTAAGTTCCAAGATGTAAAATCAAAAGCGTTAAATCTTGGTTCACAATCTCGAGGTGTCAAACCTGCAGAGTTGAAACCTTCCATATAGTTGGGAGGCATGGAGTCATCTGAATTGACTCTATGGCCAAAACTTCAAGGTGCAAAACTTATGGAGTTTAACCTTGGGGCACGGTTGCAGTGTGTAAAAACCTCTGAGTTGTCTGCTGGACCACGACTGCAAAAAGGGAAAATTTTGGCATCAAGCTCAGAGCCACAACTTCAAGGTGTGAAAACTGTGGAGTTAAACCAAGACTCACAGCTTGGAAGTGCAAAATCTGTGCAGTGGATACCAGGACCTGAGTTCCAAGATGTGAAAACCGGAGGGCTGAATCTTGGTTCACAATCTCAAGGTGTCAAACCTGCAGAGTTGAAATCCTCCATAGAGTCAGGAGGTGTAAAATTATCTGAATTGACTCTAGGGCCAAAAATTCAAGGTGCAAAACCTGTGGAGTTTAACTATGGGCCACGGTTGCAATTTGTGAAAACTCCCAAGTTGTCCCATGAACCACAGTTGCCTAAAGGGAAAATTCTGGCATCAACCTCAGAGCCACAGCTTCAAGGGGTAAAAACTGTGGCATTAAACAGCTTGGAAGTGTGAAATCTGTGCAATGGATACCAGTACCTGAGTTCCAAGGTATGAAATCTATGCTAAAATGTGATTCACAGTCTTGAGATTTCACACCTGTAGAATTGAAACCTTCAATACAATTAAGAGATGTGAAGTCACCTGAGTTGACTCCAAGGCCAAAGCTTCACAGTGTAAAACACTTGACATCACTCCGGGAACATCAGTTGCCAGGGTTCAAAACTATTGATTTGAAATCTGGGCTACAGTTGAGAAGTGCGAAATCATGTTGCCCAATTTCAACAACAAAGCTCCATGATATAAAATCCATGGCATTCAAACCTGGGCTTCATTTGCAAGATGTGAAATCTTCTGAGTTGACCCCAAGAGCACAGCTGCACAAAGTGAAACCCTTGGAGGCATATCCAAGAACACAGCTGCAAGATGTGAAGTCTCTAGTGTTTACACAAGAGCCACAGTTTTCAGGGGTGAAATCTGGAGTATTAAGCCAAGAGCTACAATTACAGTGATAAAACTGTAGTGCTGAACTTCTTACTACACTTGAAAAGTACGAAATCATCTGAGTTGGCTCATCAGACAAAGCTTCCAGGTATGAAATCTGAGGAGTTTAGCTCTGGGCCACAATGGCAATGTGTCAAATCTTCTAAGTTGTCAAATCCCCTAAGACGAAGTCCCAAGGCATGAAGTTTATAGAGTTAAATCCCAGCTCACAGTTGAAAAATATCTCACATTCTGATTTGACCAAGAAGAACAAGATTCAAGGTGTGAAATCTACAGACTTCAAACCTGGGCCACAGTTGCAAGGAGTGAAATCTGAGTCAATATCAAAGACAAAGCTTCAAGAAGTGAAATTAGTGGAATCCAACTCAGGCCCACAGTTGCAAGATTTGAAATCTTCTAGGTTGATCGTGGGTATAAAGCTTCAAGACATTAAATCTATGAATTTCAGTTCTGGATCTCATTTACAGAGTGTGAAGTCTTCTGAAGTGATTCCAGGGGTGAAGCTTCAGGGTGTGAAATCTGTACACTTCAAACCTAGTCCAAAGTTACAAAGTGAGAAATCTGATTTGACCCTGGGGAGGAAGTCTCCAGGTGTGAAATCTGTAGAGCTGGAATCAGGCCCACAGTTACAAGATACAAAATCTTCTGATCTGATCATGGGTATAAAACTTCAAGATATAAAATCTGTGAAGCTCAGTTCTGGACAACACTTTGAAGGTATAGAGTCTTCTGAGGTAAACTCAGGAACAAGGCTTCAAAGTATAAAATCAATGTATTTCAATTCTGGACAACAGATACAAGGTGAAAAATCTTCTGAGTTGATTCAAGGAACAAACTATCAAGATGTAAAATCTGTAGAATACAACCATGGTCCAAAGTTACAAGGAGTGGCATCTTCTGAGTTAACAGCAGAGACAAAGCTTCAAGGTGGGGAATCTGTGGAGTTCAACTCAGGCCCACAGTAGGAAGGTATGAAATATTGTAATTCAATCCAGGGAACAGAGCTTCAAAATGTAAAATCTAAGGAGTTCAGTTCTAGATCACACTTGCAAGGTATGAAATCTTCTGAAGAGATCCCAGTGATGAAGCTTCAAAAAGTGAAATCTGTGGGGCTCATGCCTAGGCCAATGCAGCAAGATGTAAAATCTTTTGAATTGTCTCTAGATACAAAGGTACAGGATAGCACATCTCTGGGGTTAAACTCAACCTCACAGTTGCAAGATAGAAAATTATCTATGTTGACACCAGGGATACACCATCGAGGTGTGAAATCGATAGAATTCAATCCTGGGGCAAAGCTGTAAGATATGAAATCGGGTTGATAAAATTCCAGACAGTGAACTCTACAGAGGGCAACCATGACCCAGAATTGCAGGTTGCAGAACTCTCTAAGTTGGCCTTGGAATCAAAGATTCACAGTGTGGCACCTTCTGAGTTCAATACCAAAAAGCAGCAGCAAGATGAGAAATCTAATAAATTGAATCCACGGCCAGACCTTCAAAGTGTCAAATTTATGGTGTTCAATCCTGGGCCACATTTGCAACATAGAAAATCTTCAGAATTATGTACAGGGACAAAGCATCAAGATGTAAAATCTATGAAATTCAATCTTCAACAACAGTTGCAAGGCGTGAAATCTGAGTTGCACTTTGGAACAGGGCTTCAAGGTATACAATCTTTAGATTTTGAGCCTGGGCCACAGGTGCAAGGAATAAAATCTGCCAAGTTGAATCCTGGGACTGAGCTTCAAGGTATGAAATTTAAGGTGTTTTGTCTTGGACCACATTTGCAAGATGTGAATTCTTCTGCATCCATTCCAGAGCCACCGCCTCAGTGTGTAAATTCTATTGGGTGCAACCGTGGGCCATCTTTGCAAGGTGTAAATTCTTCTGCATCTATTCCAGGCCTTCAGTGTGTATGTTCTAATGGGTTCAACTCTGGGCCAAACTTGCAAGATATGAATTCTTCTGCATCCATTCCAGGGCCAACACTTCAGCGTGTAAATTCTATTGAGTGCAAACCTGGGCCACATTTACAAGGTGTAAATTCTGCAACCATTCCAGCACCTAAACTTCAGTGTGTAAGTCCTAATGGGTCCATCCTTGGGCCAAACCTGTGAGGTGTGAATTCTTCTGCATCTAGTCCAGAGCCACCACTTCAGTGTGTGAATTCTATTTAGTATAATTGTAGGCCACATTCACAAAGCGTGAGTTCTTCTGCATCCATTCTACGGCCCAAACTTCAGTGTGTTAATCTTAATGGCTGCAACCCTGGGTCAAATTTGCAAGGTGTGAATTCTTCTGCATCCATTCCAGAGCCACCACTTCCATGTGTAAATTTTATTGGGTACAATCCAGGGCAGCATTTTCAAGGTGTAAATTCCTCTGCACCCATTTCAGGGCCAAAACTTCAGTGTGCAAATTCTACTTGGTGCAGCCCAGGTCCACAATTGCAAAGTGTGAATTCTGCATTTATTCCACAGCCCCAAGCTCAGTGTGTAAATTCTATTGGGTACAACCCAGAGCCATATTTACAAGGTATGAAATCTGAATTAATTCCAGTTTCAAAACTTTAAGGTATGAAGTGTTCTGAATTGAACCCAGGGACAGAAATTCAAAGTGAGGCATCTATGATGTTCAACCCTAGATGACATTTGCAAGATTTAAAATCTTATATGACTCCAGGGTCAAAGTTTATATGTGTAGCACCTATGGAATGCAACCCTGGGCCACAGGTGCAGCATGTGAATTCTTCTGAGTTGAATCCAGGGCTAAAGTTACAATGTGTAAACTCTATGAAGTGCAAACTTGAGACACACTTGCAAGGTGTAAAATCAGGGACAAAATTTCAAGTTATGAAATCTGAGTTGCATCCAGGGCCAGAGCTTCAAAGTATAAAATCTGTTGTGTTCAACTCTCTGCAACATTTACAAGATGTAAAATGTGAACTGACTTCAGGGACAAAATTTGAAGATGTAACACCAAAGGAGTTCAACTCTGGCCCACAGCTGCAAAGTATGAATTCTTCTGAGTTGAATTCAGAGTCAAAATTTCAATGCATAAATTCTATCAACTTGAATCCAGGGCCACAGAAACAAAACATGAAGCCCTCTGAATTGAACCCTAGGTCAGAATCTCAAGGTACAACATCTATTCTGTTCCACCCTGGACCATACTTGCAAGGTGTAAAATCTTCTGAATTAACTCCAGGGACTAAGTTTCAAGGAGTCCAATTTTGGGGGAAGCATCTCGGCTCACAGCAAGCTGTGCAACCTGCATTCACTTTGGGTCCTTAGATAAACGGTACAAAATCTGAGGTATTTTTACCAGAGACACTGCTTAAAGATGTCAAGTCTGTGGAGATAAATAAGCAGCCATTGCTTTATGATGCAAATTCTGTGAAAATAATTTCAGCCTCTGAGCTAACGGACTTAAAATATGAGGTATTTACACTAGAGCCATGTTTTCAAAAAGCAAAATCGGTGGAATTAAAACCAGAGTCATATCCTCAAGGTATGAATTCTGAGGAGTTGCATTCACACCTCAGGCAGCATAGTGTGAGATCTATGCTATTTGTATCAGAGCCACATTCTCAAGAGGTGAAATCTGTGAAGTCAACTCTATAGCCACAACCTCAAAGTGTAAATTCTTTGACATCATGCTTTAGGTCACAATGCTTTAAATCTGTGGCCTTTGCACCAAAGCCATGTTTTCAATATAAAAAACCTATGGAGCTGACACCAGGGGCCCAACAGCAAGGTATAAATTATCAAGAGTTGACTTCAGAATGGCAAGATGTGAAATCAATGGTGTTGGCACCAGAGCCAACTAGGAAGTTCTCATCAGGACCAATGTTGACCGGTGTCATATTTTCAAATTTGTCTCCAGAATCACAGCAACAAGGTGTGAAATCTTTGAAGTTTACTCTAGAGCCAAAGTTGCAAAGTGTAAAACATGTGAAATTGTCTTCAGTGTCTCTGCAGCAAACTATAAAATCTTTGGAATTAGCACAAGGGTTACTGCTTCAAACAGTGAAATACGGGGAGCAAACTCCAAGAACAAATTCCCAAATCATGGCATCCTCTGAAATAATCCCCAGGCCAGGGCATCAGTTTACAAAATGTGCAGAGATGATCCCACAGCCAAAGTATCAAGTCCCTAAATCTGCAAATTTGATTTCAGTACAAATTTATCATGCCACAGAATTTTCAGAAATGGCACAAGGACTGGAAAATAAAGGCATAGATCCTATAGAGAAATCTTTGGGGTTAACCAAGGCAGAGCCATGGAATCTTTAGGGATTCTGCTGCAGCCAGATCTTCAAGTACCAAAATTGGTTGATCTGACTCCAATGCTAAGGTATCAAGGCTCAAAATTCTTAGGATTAACTCCAGAGAACAGCCACCAAATCCCAGAAACTATGGACATGCTGTCTCAGCCATGGCCCCAAGTTAAGGATTTGGGGGAGTTACATATAAAGCCACGGCAGCAAATTGTGGAACCTGAAAGGATTACCCCAGAACTCAAGCATTACTTTACAGAAGCTATGGGGTGACCACTGAGGCAAGGATACAAGCAAATGAATTCTTTGGAATGACCCCAAAGCCACCAAGTCAAGCCACTGGATTTGCAGAGAGATCCCCAAGGCTCTGCCCTCAAGACTTAGAACCCGTGGAGGCGATCTCTCAGAAAAGATTGCAAAGGGAAGAATCTGTGGTATTGATTCCAAAGTCATTACATCACATCCCAGATTCTGCTTCAGGGATGTCACCTGGGTTAGGACATCAGGTTTCTGAATCTGTGGAGTTGACTTCTGAGTTAGGGATGCAGGTGGAGAAAACTTTGGAATTAACTCCAGAACCACAACATCATCTGGGATCTCCAGAGATAATATTAGGGTTAAGACATCAAGTCCCTGAATCTGTAAAGCTGAACTATAAGCAATGGCTGCAAATGGAGGAATCTTTAGAGGTACCCCTGAAGGAAACAAGTCAAGTTATAGGACATGAAGAATCTGCAGAGCTCACCTCTGAGGCATGGCAGCACAGGGAGGTATCAATGGGGCTAACAAAATCAAAGAATCAAAGTATGAAATCTCCAGGGACAACCACAGGACCACTGGATCAAAATGTAGAATTTATGATTAGTCCAGAACCACTAGATCAAGTCACAGAATCTGCAAGGACACAGCTTCAAGTTGCTTAGCCTCAAGAGGTAACCTTTGTAGATGTCCCAAAAGTTGTTCAATCTGAGAAGGTGACCCCTGGACCACCATTTCAAGTTGTAAAGTCTATGACAGTGCCAAGGCCAGCCCATCAAGTGGTGGAATATACTGAGTTGACTCCAAAACTGCAAGATGTGAGACTTTCAGAGCTCCCCTCATGGCCATGGTTACAAGATGTGAAAGCTAAGAAATTAATCACAAAGCCAAAACACCAGATAGTGGAAACAATGGAGTTGACAGGGTTTCAAATTGTAAAAACTATGTTAATCCCAGGGCCACCCCATCAAATTGTAAAATCTGAGCAATAAGCACCAGGACTAATTCCTCAGGTTGTATAACCAAAAGGAGTACCCTAGAATGAGGAATTGTAGCAATAAATTCTGTGAATTTACTTCGAGGCCATATCTTCAAGAACTCATAGTACCTGTAGAGTCAACTCTAAGGCCACATATTCAAGTGCAATCTGAAGAATTAACCTCACAGCAAACATCTCCATTTGAGGAACATACAATATTGACTCATAAACAAGGACTTCAGGCTGTGAAATCTACATTGATAAAAACAGAGCCTCCTAAGTTATGGAATCTGAGGATTTGAATCTAGGACAGGTGTGTCAGAATAGGGACTGTGGCCGGGTGCGGTGGCGCGTGCCTGTAGTCCCAGCTACTCGGGAGGCTGAGGTGGGAAGATTGCTTGAGCCCAGGAGTTCTGGGCTGCAGTGCGCTATGCAGATCGGGTGTCCGCACTAAGTTCGGCATCAATATGGTGACCTCCCAGGAGTGGGGGACCACCAGGTTGCCTAAGGAGGGGTGAACCGGCCCAGGTCAGAAATGGAGCAGGTCAAAACTCCTGTGCTGATCAGTAGTGGGATCGCGCCTGTGAATAGCCACTGCACTCCAGCCTGGGCAACATAGCGAGACCCTGTCTCTAAAAAAAAAAAAAAAAAAATAGGGACGGTGAGAAGTTAACATCGGAAGAGTTACAAGTGAGGTCTGACTTCTCTAGGTTCCTACAAAGCTCTTCAACCTCACTTATTTCAGTCTCTGCCAAAACAGCATCTGAATTGGGAGGACTCTGGGATTCTGGGATACAGAAAGTATCCTGAGCTTTGGATGTAAAAAACCTTGGGACAGGTATTTTACAGCCCAAAGAGACCTATCTAGACCCTACTATGATGCAGTCTTTAACTCCTCCCTTGGCCCTTCATAATCAAAGCTCTGGTAAGACAGCTAACATGGTGGAAAACACATGTCCTGAGATTCCCAGAGTGGATGTCATATCTAAACAGAAAACTAAGAGGAAGCAAATGGAGGAGATAGAGAACTCACTTCAGAGACATCTGTCACAAAGCTGGAGATCACATTCCAGTCAGAATCAGGGGTTCAGAAATCCCTCATCAAGTATTTCCTGGGCAGACAATTCAACGTCTGGGAGACTCATGCCTGGAGGCAGCGACTACCAAGAAAATTTCTCTCTATGCTATTTCTGGGGAATGTTTTAGGGACCACTATGGAAAGGAAGCTTTGTTCTCAAACATCTCTAGCAGAAAAAGCCACTGCAGATACCTGTCAGTCTAGTCAGAATTTATTTGGGATTCCAGCTGAACTGATGGAAGCTTCCCAGAGGCTGCCAGAGAAGGGTCCAGTTACTATATCTCAGCCTTCAGGTCAAAAACCATATTCAGAAACATACTTTAGATCATGTACATAAGAAAAGAATGGCCTTAAGGATGTGGACAAGTGGTTCCACATCTTCCATAATACAGCAATACTGTGGGACGAGAGTGGAAATAAAGAAAGCAAACTCAGGGTTCAGTGGTATATCCCAAGAAGTCATTCAGCATATGCCTGTCACATGTGCAGGGGGCCAGCTTCCTGTCCGGGTAAAGTCAGTCTATCAGCATATTTTATGACAGAGAAGATCTTGTTCCAATGGAAGAAAGTGAGAACTCACAGAGTGATTCCCAGACAAGGATTTTTGAGTCCCAACATTCCCTCAAGCCAAATTATCTTCCCCAGAGTGACTTCTCAGAACAGCTCCAGTTGCTACAAGATTTGCAGATAAAAATAGCAACAAAACTCTTAAGGAGTCAAATACCCCCCCATGTGCCTCCACCTCTAGCTTTAGATCTAGTCCTAAAGTACCCTATCTGCCTACAGTACGGCCGATGTTCAGGATTTAACTGCCATCATAAATTACAGACCACTTTGGGGCCTTATCTTCTGATCTATCCACAGCTCCACCTTGTAAGCACTCCTGAAGGCCATGGTGAGATTTGGTTGCATCTTGGCTTTAGGCTATGAACCAGGAAAAGACCCCAAATCTCAAAGTGTCATGAAAGAGATAGACCCGTCATATGGAGAAGACCTATGTCACCATCACAAAGGAAAGCTAAAATCATACTCAAGCTTCCAAGAGTCCTACTTCCACAATAGATTTGCAGTCTGGGTCCTCCCAGTCCCCTGCTCCTATACAAGTCTACATCAGGCGAAGACAACGCAGCAGCCCTAACCTGGAAGAAAAGACAATAATTAGAGCAACTGGACACTATGAATCCATTCGGGTTCACACCCTATCAGAGAGTGATTCTGAAAGCTCTCAGAATGAGAAATGGACTACAGTGAGAACCAAAAAGACCTCCGATTCAAAATATCCAATGAAGAGAATGACCTAGGGACTTGGTGATATCACGCGGAGGCTCACGCCTATAATCCAGCACTTTGGAAGGCCTACAGCAAATCACCTAAGGTCAGGAGTTCAAGACCAGCCTTACCAACATGGTGAAACTCATCTCCACTAAAAATACAAAAATTAGCAGGGCATGGGGGCGGGCGCCTGTAATCCTAGCTGCTGGGAAGGCTGTGGCAGGAGAATTGCTTGAGCCTGGGAGGTGGAGGTTGCAGTGAGTAAGGGTTGCACCACTGCACTCCAACCTGCGTTACAGAGCAAGACTATCTCAAAAAAAAAAAAAAAAAAAAAAGGAAAAAAGAAAAAAAAAAGTCAAAGTCTTTTAAAGTCCTTATATTGTTTGCAGGGGTGGGGGTGGTTAGATGCTGATTAGCTTTAGAAAATGTACATGTTAAACTTTCAAGTTAACCTCTACAGAAATAGGATATATAACTTTCAAATCCAAAATGTGAAGAAAAAAAAAAAGAGATGTTTAAAGAAAGGACAAAATTAGCTGGACATGGTGGCATGCACCTGTAGTCCTAGCTGGGCAGGAGGCTGAGGCAGGGGGACTGCTTGAGCCCAGGAAGCTGAGACTGCAGTGAGTATGATTGTACCACTGCACTCCAGCCTGGGAGACAGAGTGAGACCCCATCTCAGAAATAAAGAAGAGAGAGAGAAATAAAACAGGAAAAGAGGAAAAGAGAGAAGGAGAGAGAAAATAGACGAGAGAGAGAGAGAAAAAAGAAAAAACTAAACAAATAAATTTTAGACCCTAACCAGTCTAAAATGAGGCAAAAAAGGAGATAAAAAGAGGTATGGAAAAGAACAAAAAGCATTGAGTGCTCTACCCATACGCACACCAGTCACCCTAGCTTAGCACAGGAGCCTGCCTCTCTTTCCTCTGGCTCCTCTCAGATTTTGGAAGACTACTGGGTATGTGCGATGTGATAGGACAGGAGAGAAGATCTGATCTGTAATCTGAGAAAAAAAAGGAACTCTGAATGGCTTATAACAGAGAATCAGTACAGAAGGAGATGACATTAGAACCGCCCCTCCTATCAGGGATCTTCCAGCCTACAGAGATCTCCATAATATGACCTGGGAATTCCTAGGGCCACTGTAATTAGCCCATATTCCAACGGTCTAACATAGTGTTAGGAATCTGAAAAAGGATGGTCCTGGGGGCTGGAACATAAGTGTAAGCTTCATTTGCCAATTCTATCACAGAGATTAAGGGTGGTTGACACAGAAAAAAGTAGCCTCCAGAGTCTCCTCGTGGCTGTAATTAATCAGCTCAACACCACATCTGAGGGCCCCTAGTGTCCAACATACCCTAATAGTGAACATGGTGACTCTCTCAGGTGCCTCAGTGTTGTACCACACACACAGGCTGTTGCGGTTCTGAGCTACCAGCACATCACTTCCTGGGACCCACTGCACATAGGCGCAGAAGTTGAGGATCATTGTCTTAGAGCAGCTCTCAATATCATACAGATGCAACTGAAGAAAGAAGAGGCAGATAGCACAATTAGAAGTGCATGTGGGGTTGTCTCCTACTTTTGACCATTTCCCTAATGGTGAGATGTGGTGAGCTAACCCACCAGTCAGGCTCATGCTGCATTTCAAAGCTTACTGACCTGCTGTCTGCTGAGGTGGTATATCCTAACTCTGGTCAAGTAAGAGATGACTCATAGAACAGAGATCTACATCCCAGGAATTGTAAGTTAGGTGAAGGTCAGACTTTCCTTCTTGGAATAACTCTGGGCCAGAGTTACCAGCTTGGATTACAAATGGCAGGCCACTAGAAACACTAAATGATCTGGAAATCTGTGATGTGGCTTTCACTAAAATGAAAAATCACCAGGTTGTCTTGTTGACCTGAGGTTGAACACTGGTGCTACCATATTGGGATGGGATAAGAATCCATGAGGGACAAAGAGGCTGTCCTCCAGCCAGTTCATGCCATCAGGTCAGTGTGGCTGAAAAGCACTGGACAGCAGGTCTAGTGAAGGTCAGCTAGGCATGAGGAGGAGGAATGCAGGGTTAAGGAAGTTTCAATAGGGCACAGACTGTGAACAGTAAGAGAGACCAACTCCCAAACTCCGCTCTTGACTTTGTTGCCGTAATACAATTGCCTCTGAGGTAATATTGGATTGCCGTGTGCAGTGGCTCATGCCTGTAATCCCAGCACTTTGGGAGGCTGAGGTGGGCAAATCACCTGAGGTCAGGAGTTCGAGACAAGCCTGGCCAACATGGTGAAACACTTTTCTCTATTAAAAATACAAAGATTAGCTAGGTGTGGTGGTGCACATCGGTAGTCTCAGCTAGTGGGAAGGCTGAAGCAGAAGAATCGCTTGAACCTGGGAGGCAGAGGTTGCAGTGAGCTGAGATCATGCCACTGCACACCAGGCTGGGCAACAGAGTGAGACTGTCTCAAAGAAAAAAAAAAAGAGGTAATAAAGGATGGGTTTTGGTATCAGGTACAGAGAATGTTGTGCCTTCTGCTATGCTGATGACACAGCAAAGAAATTATGCCTCACCCTGGCTGCCTCAGTCTCTGGTGGCAGCTTGTCTCACACCCTTTATGGGCCAGCCAATGCCTAAGGCCTTAGTAACTCTTCTTACACGAAGTTTCCGGTCCCTGAAGAGGAGCTTGTGTCCAGTCTCATTAAGTTCCAGCTGATCCACGCGGCTCTCATGGCTGACGGTGCCAATGTAGCCACCAATCAGATCCACTATAGAATAAAAGAGACAGGTTAACATTAGAGATTGCACAGATGTACATTGTGTGGCCAACACACGTAATTTTGCTAGGATGCCTAGGAAGCTGGGTCTCTTTTAGAATTGTACAGGTTTTGTTTAACAATGTTGTAATTCAAAAAGGTCCAGATCCACTAAGAAATGTCATTACTCTCTGGGACTTAAGGAGTTACCTCAGAGAAGGTTAGAACTATTGATGAAGTGGCTGCTACTACTCACAGAATCCCCTCTAAGGCAGCACTGAGCACATTAAAGATAAGCCTGATACAACACAGCAATGAGGCAAGGCTGCTGAATCAATTACCTTGATGATCATATGCCCCAAGAAGCTACCTGCATATCTGAATGCGTACTGTGTAAGAGCACTGCAGGGTGGTTAGTGGGGAAGGCATGCAGACAAACCTCTGACAAAAGTTAGGCAAGTCACGCAGAGGATGAATACTTTGGCTTGAAACTGGTAGACAATATAAGAAACTATCACATTTAGAGCAAACTAATTAGAGTTGGCTGGGACGTTTTCAGGGAGTCTCTTGATCAAAGTTCATTTATAAGTTTTAGTGATATCTATTATTAATGAACAACATGCCTCACTTTGTTATTTATATATGCTTATCTAATGACCAAATGTCTGCTGGCATCTACAATTGCTAAGACCAAATTAAAAAACAATCTTCCTTTAAGTAAAAAGTAAAATCAGCCGGGCATGGTGGCTCATGCCTGTAATCTCAGTGCTTTGGGAGGCTGAGGTGGGCAGATCACCTGAGGTCAGGAGTTGGAGACCAGCCTGGCCAACATGGTGAAACACTGTATCTACTAAAAATACAAAAAAAAAAAAAAAAATTAGCTTGATATGATGGTTGGCGCCTATAGTCCCAGCTACTTGGGAGGCTGAGGCAAGAGAATTACTTGAACCCAGGAAGCAGAGACTGCAGTGAGCCAAGACCACACCACTACACTCCAGCCTGGGTGACAGAGCAAGACTCTGTCTCAAAAAAAAAAAAAGGAAAATGATAGAGCCATATTTTAATGCCCCAATTATAAGTAGAATCAGAGTTCTACAGTGGCAAGAACCCTAACTCCTGAGAACCCTGAAGTTATACATAAAATTATGTGTGTACAGCCTATATTTTTCTCTGAGAAGTTCTATGATTTTAGATACTCCTGGTAACCCAAAAAAGTTAAGAGAAGAACTCTTTTTCTTGTTTTTTCTCTGAGACAGAGTTTCACTTTTGTCACCCAGGCTGGAGTGCAGTGGTGCGATCTGGGCTCACTGCAACCTCCACCTCCTGGGTTCAAGCGATTCTCCTGCCTCAGCCTTCTGAGTAGCTGGGATTATAGGCACTTGCCAACAAACCTGGCTAATTTTTGTATTTTAGTAGAGATAGGGTTTCACCATGTTGGTCAGGCTGGTCTTGAACTCCTGACCTCAGGTGATCCGCCCGCCTCGGCCTCCCAAAGTACTGGGATTACAGGCATGAGCCACCATGCAGTCTTGAACTCTGTCATTTTACATACATTGAAAATGAGACCTACAGAGTGAAACTGTGTGTCCAAGTTCTCACAACTCATTGCTGCTGCTGGGATCTTAGGCCTCTTGGTCTACATTATTGTTTCCATTATAGATCCCTACATTTCTGAGCTCAGAAACCTGATATGAAATATAATGTTCATGAAAGGTACAACAATTTTAAGAATAGCTCATACATATATGGGAACTTGATTTATGACAGAGATTATATTACAAATCAGTGGGTAAAGAATGGACTTTCAACAAACGGTTAAACATATGGAAAATAAAATAAAATTAGATCCCAACCCGCATTATACATAAAAACACATTCCAGGTGAAAAGCAAAATTTAAAAATGTTAAGCTATAGAAGGGAATAGGAAAGAATTTCTTAAATAAGACCTCAAAAATCTGGTAGAATTCGGCTGTGAACCCATCTGGACCTGGGCTTTTTTTGGGTGGTAAGCTCTTAATTGCTGCCTCAACTTCAGGCCTTGTTATGGGTCTGTTCAGGGTTTCTACTTCTTCCTGGTTTAGGCTTGGGAGGAGGCAGGTGTCCAGGAATTAATCCATTTCTTCCAAGTTTACTAGTTTATGTGCATAGAGTTGTTTGTAATAATCTCTGATGATGGTTCGTATTTCTGTGGAATCTGTGGTGATATCCCCTTTATTGTTTTTTATTGCATCAATTTGGTTATTCTCTCTTTTCTTTTTTTATTAATCTGGCTAGTGGTCTATTTTGTTGATCTTTTCAAAAAACCAGCTCCTGGATTTATTGATTTTTTGAAGGGTTTTTTGTCTCTATCTCCTTCAGTTCTGCTCTGATCTTAGCTATTTCTTGTCTTCTGCTAGACTTTGAGTTTTTTTGATCTTGCTCCTCCAGCTCTTTCAGTTTTGATGATAGGGTGTCAATTTTTTATCTCTCCTTGCTTCTCATGTGGGCACTTATTGCTATATATTTTCCTCTAGAGACTGCTTTAAATGTGTCCCAGAGATTCTGGTATGTTGTGTCTTCATTCTTGTTGGTTTCGAAGAACATCTTTATTTCTGTCTTCATTTCATTGTTTATCCAGTAAACATTCAAGAGCCAGTTGTTCAGTTTCCATGAAGCTGTGTGGTTCCGGGTTAGTTTTTGAATTCTGAGTTCTAACTTGATTGCACTGTGGTCTGAGAGACTGTTTGTTATGATTTCCGTTCTTTTGCATTTGCTGAGGAGTGATTTACTTCCAA
The DNA here is from genome assembly GCF_009761245.1 of Sapajus apella. Lineage (NCBI taxonomy): Eukaryota > Metazoa > Chordata > Mammalia > Primates > Cebidae > Sapajus > Sapajus apella. The sequence continues at coordinate 5,411,060 of NW_022436984.1, forward strand.
TTATGTGGTCAATTTTAGAGTACGTGTGATGTGGTGCTGAGAAGAATGTATATTCTGTGGATTGGGATGGAGAATTCTGTAGATGTCTGTTAGGTTTGCTTGGTCCAGGTCTGAGTTCAAGTCCTGGATATCCTTGTTAATTTTCTGTCTGCTTGATCTGTCTAATATTGACAATGGGGTGTTAAAGTCCCCCACTATAATTGTGTGGGAGTCTAAGTCTCTTTGTAAGTCATTAAGAACTTGCCTTATGTGTCTGGGTGCTCCTGTATTGGGTGCATATATATTTAGGATCGTTAGCTCTTCTTGTTGTATTGATCCTTTTACCATTATGTAATGTCCTTCTTTGTCTCTTTTGATCTTTGTTGCTTTAAAGTCTAACTTATCAGAGATGAGAATTGCAACTCCTGCTTTTTTTTGCTCTCCATTTGCTTGGTAAATCTTCCTCCATCCCTTTATTTTGAGCCTTTGTGTATCCTTGCATGTGAGATGGGTTTCCTGGATACAGCACACCGATGGGTTTTGGCTTTTTATCCAATTTGCCAGTCTGTGTCTTTTGACTGGGGCATTTAGCCCATTTACATTTAGGGTTAATATTGTTATATGTGAATTTGATACTGCCATTTTGGTGCTAGCTGGCTGTTTTGCCCGTTAGTTGACGTAGATTCTTCCTTGTGTTGATTCTCTTTACCATTTGGCATGTTTTTGGAGTGGCTGGTACTGGTTGTTCCTATATATGTGTAGAGCCTCTTTCAGGAGCTCTTGTAAAGCTGGCCTGGTGGTGATGAAATCTCCATGTACTTGCATGTTCACAAAGGATTTTATTTTTCCTTCACTTATGAAGCTTAGTTTGGCTGGATAGGAGATTCTGGGTTGAAAGTTCTTTTCTCTAAGGATGTTGAATATTGCCCCCCACTCTCTTCTGGCTTGTAGGGTTTCTGCTGAGAGATCTGCTGTGAGTCTGATGGGCTTCCCTTTGTGGGTAACCCGACCTTTCTCTCTGGCTGCCCTTAGTATTTTCTCCTTCATTTCAACCCTGGTGAATCTGACGATTATGTGCCTTGGGGTTGCTCTTCTTGACAAATATCTTTGTGGTGTTCTCTGTATTTCCTGGACTTGAATATTTGCCTGCCTTGCTAGGTTGGGGAAGTTTTCCTGGATAATATCCTGAAGAGTAGTTTCCAGCTTGGATTCATTCTCTTCGTCGCATTCAGATACGCCTCTCAAACGTAGATTAGGACTTTTCACATAGTCCCACATTTCTTGGAGACTTTGTTCATTCCTTTTTACCGTTTTTTCTCTATTCTTGCCTTCCCGTTTTATTTCATTGAGTTGATCTTCGACCTCTGATATCCTTTCTTCTGCTTGGTCCATTCGGCTGTTGATACTTGTGCACGCTTCACGAAGTTCTCGTGTTGTGTTTTTCAGCTCCATCAATTCACTTATATCCTTTCTATTTTGTCCATTCTCATTAGCATTTCGTCAAATCTTTTTTCAACGTTCTTAGTTTCTTTGCATTGGGTTAGAACATGTTCTTTTAGTTCACAGAAGTTTCTTACTACCCACCTTCTGAAGTCTGATTCTGTCATTTCATCACACTCGTTCTCCATCCAACCTTGTTCCCTTGCTGTTGAGGAGTTGTGATCCCTTTTAGGTGTTCTGGTTTCGGGTGTTTTCAACCTTTTTGCGCTGGTTTCTTCTCATCTTTATGGATTTATCCACTTGTCGTCTTTGTAGTTGCTGGCTTTCAGATTGGGTCTCTGAGTGGACATTCTGTTTGTTGTTGATGAGGTTATTTCTGTTTCTTGGTTTTCCTTCTGACAGTCTGGCCCCTCTGCTGTAGGTCTGCTGAGGTCCACTCCAGGCCCTGCTTGCCTGGGATCACCTGCAGCAGCTGCTGAACAGTAAGGGTTGTTACCAGTTTTCTTCTTCTGTTATCTTTGTCCCAGAAGGATACCCACCAAGTCTCAATCTGATCTCTCCTTTGTGAGGTGGCTCTTTGGATATACAGGGGTCAGGGAGCTGCTTGAGGAGATGGTCTTTTCTTTATAGGAGCTCAAATGCTGAGCTGTGAGCTCTGTTGTTCATTCAGAGCTGCTGGGCAGGTACATTTAGGTCTGCTGCAGCAGAACTCATAAACCGCTTTTTGTTCCCAGGTGCTCTGTTCCAGGGCTTTAGGGCTTTATGAGTTTCCGTTATGCTGCTGCCTTCTTTTTTTTTTCCTTCAGAGCTGCCCTGCCCAGCAAGGAGGCAGCCTAGTCACTGTCTGCCTGTAGAGGCTTTGCTGAGCTGCTGTGTGCTCTGCCCAGCTGCCAAGAGAGCTTCCCTGCAGTTCTGTTTATATGGGTGTAGTTAGAACCCCCTTTTTTTTTTTTTTTTTTTTTTAGTGAAGGTGATTTTCTCTGGTGCTATAATTTCTTGCTTTTTGTTTTTTGTGTATCTATTGTGTGTTTTTTTATTTGAGGTTACTGTGAGGCTTGCAAATACTATCTTATCACTCATTATTTTAAATTGAAGACAACACTAATTATATAAACAAACATGCCAAAAAAACTAGTAAAAATTCTACACTATTCACTTCATCACACAGCTTTCTAACTTTATGTTGCTTTTTATTATGTCTTATTGTACTGTCTGTGTCTTGAAAAGCTGTAGTTATTATTGACTAGTTCATCATTTAGTATTTCTACCTAAAATAAGAGTACTTTATATGCTACAATTACAGTGTTATATTATTCTGTGTTTTTCTGTTTGTTTACTATTACCAGTGAGTTTTGTAGCTTCTGATGATTTCTTCTCGCTCATTAACATTTTTTCTTCAAATTGAAGAGCTCTTTTTAGCATTTCTTGTAGGACAGGTCTAGTATAGATGAAATCCCTCAGCTTTTGTTTGTCTGGGAAAGTCTGTATTTCTCCTGCATATTTGAAGAATATTTTCGCCAGGTATGCTATTCTAGGGTAAAAGGTTTTTTCCTTTAGTACTTTAAATGTGTCATGCCATTCTCTCCTGACCTGTAAGGTTTCCATTGAAAAGCCTGCTGCCAGATGTATTGGAGCTCAATTGTATGTCATTTATTTCTTTTCTCTTGCTGATTTTAAGGTCCTTTTTTTATCGTTGACCTTTGGGAGTTTGATTATTTGATGCCTTAAGGTAGTCTTCTTTGGGTTATAACTGCTTGCTGTTCTATTACTTTCTTGTACTTGAATGTTGATATCTTTTCTAGGTTTGAGAAGTTCTTTGATATTATGCATTTTAATAAAATTTCTACTTCTTTCTTCTTCTTACCACATCTTTAAGGCCAGTATTCTTAGAGCTGCCCTTTTGAGGTTACTTTCTAGATCTTGTAAGCATATGTCATTGTTTTTGTATATTTTTTTTGTCTCTTCTGACCATCCATTTTCAAATCGCCTTTTTTCAAGCTCACTAATTCTCTCTTCTATTTGATCACTTCTACTATTGAGACTCCTACTGAGACTCTCATGGCTTCTTCAGCATGTCAATTGCATTTTTCAGTTCTCGAATTTCTGCTTCTTTTTATTTCAATCTCTTTGTTAAATTTATCTGTTAAAATTCTGAATTCACTTTCTGTGTTCTCTTGAATTTCACTGAACTTCCTCCAAACAGCTGTTTTGAATTATCTGTCTGCAAGGTCAAATATCTGTTTCTCCAGGATTGGTCTGTGGTGTCTTGTTTAGTTCATTTGGTGAGGTCATATTTTCTTGGACAGTGTTGGTGCTTGTAGTTGTTCTTTAGTATCTGGGCATTAAAGAGTTAGGTATTTACTGTAGTCTTCACAGTCTGGGCTTGTTTGTGCCTGTCCTTCTTGGGAAGGTTTTCTGGGTATTCAAAGGGACCTGGGTCTCAAATCCAATAATGCTGTGGTTTTTGCAGACTTGTAGAAGTACTGCCTTGGTGGTCTTAGATAAGATCCAAAAGAATTATCTGGATTACCAGACAGAGACTCTTTACCCTTATTTTCTCCCAAACATGTGGAGTTTTTCTGTGCTCAGTCACTTGGAACTGGAGGTGTGGTGACACAAGTATCCCTGTGACCACCACCACTGGGACTGTGCTGGGTCAGATCCAAAGCTAGCACTGCACTGGGCCTTGCCCAAGGCCATATTCTTAAGGGTGGTGAAGTACCCCCAAGCTCCAGGTGTGTCCACAGATGCTGTTTGTGAGCTAAGGATTGGAATCAAAACCCTTAAAAATTTATTTAAAATTCTATTCTACTGCAGCTAAGCTGGCACTCAAACCACAATAGAAACTTCTTCCCTTTCCACTGACAGAGGAGCTCTCTTTGTGGCCACCACCACTACCAGTCCACAGTGGGTTCTGCCGGGCCACAGCTGGTGTTTGCTTTAAGCCCAAGGGCTGCTCTGTCAGCTTGTGGTGAATGCTGCCAAGCCTGGGACTCACCCTTCAAGGCAGTAGGCTCCCCTCTGACCCAAAACAGGTCCAGAAATGGTGTCTACCTATAAAAACATACACAGTCTTTGATAAAAAAGCTTTTATCAAACAGAAGGAGACTTTCACCATAGCCACCACAGCTGGGAATGTGCCAAGTCACCCCTGAAGCCAGCACAGCTTAGAGCCCAAGGCCCCCAGCATGTTCCCTGGGTATCACTGCTGGCTATTCAGGGACCAAGGGCTCCTTACTCAGAAGATGATTAATCCTGCCAGGACTAGGTCCTTCCCTTCAAGGCAGCAGATTCTTTTGCACCAGTGTGTGTCTCAAAATGTCATCTTTAAAGTATGCCTGGAATGAGGGCCTCAGGACTCTGCCTGGTGGCCTATCCTACTGTGGCTGAGCTGATATCCAAGATGCAAGACATCATCCTCTTAACTCTTCACTCTCCCATCCTTAAGCAGAAGGAAGGAGTCACTTTTGTTGCTGTGAGCACAAGCCCTCCCTTAGCCACATCAGCTGATGTCTTCTAGGTTACACGCCACCCCAGTCCACTGGCTCTAAGCCCAGTCTAGCACTAGGAGTTGCCTAGCAATTGCAGTCGTTGTGTCCTAGGCTGCATTTCAAGTTTACCTAGAACCCACAGGGCACTAGAGCCCACACTCCGAGAAACTCAGGTTTTGATCACTAGAATGGGCAATTCCCCTCTGGCTAAGTGTGGTCCAAATGCTTTCTCCATGCACAGGAATTGGCTAAGCTCAGCATAGCTTTATTCTCCACTGTGGCAGGGCAGCACTGAGTTTAGTGTAAAGTCCCCCAGTTGCTGCACTCTCCCTCCCCAAAATGCACAGATTCTCCGTGCTAAGGAAATGAGATGGGGATTTGAAAAGTGTGGCATCAGCAATTCAAAACAACTGTCTCTCCTGCCCTCCTCAATGACTCTTTCAGTGATATGAACTTAAAGTCTGGTATTCTGCAGCCAACATTTACCTCTTGTGATGTGCTTTTCTCTATAGTTGTTAAATTTGGCATTCCAGGGGTGGGGAGCAAGTAGTGTAGGCTTCTATTCTACCATCTTGCCACCATATATCTAACTCTCAAATTGCTTTACAAAGTGATTGTACCATTTTACATTTCTGCCAGCAGTATATGAGATATTTAGTTTCTCCGCACTCTCATCAACACTTGGTATGGTCAATCATTTTAATTTTAATCATTTTTATACATATGTAATAGTATCTCATTGCAGTTTTTAATTTGCATTTTCCTAATGGGTAATTTTGAGGACGTTTTCATGCAATTACTTGTCATCTATGTATTTTCTTTGGTGAAATGTCTGTTAAAATCTTTAGCCCATATTTTAATTGGATTATTTCTTTTCTTATTGTTGAGTTTCAAGTGTTCTTTATATTTTTCAGATACAAGTCCTTTATCAAATATGTATTCTTGCCAAAGATTTTATCTCAATATGTGCTTTTCACTCTCTTAATAGTATCTTTGAAAATAGAAATTTTAAATTTGATGAAGTCTAATTTATCAATTCATCCTTTTATCAGTTGTGATTTTGGTGAGTTTTTTTGTTTTGTTTTGTTTTGTTGTTTGTTTTTGAGACAGGATCTCACTCTTGCCCAGGCTGGAGCACAGTGGCACAATCTTGGCTCAATGCAACCTCTGCCTCCCAGTTTTAAGAAATTTCTAGTGCCTCAGCTTCCCAAGTAGCAGAAACTATAGGTGCATGCCACCACGCCCAGCTAATTTTTGTATTTTTAGTAGAGACAGGGTTACACCATGTGGCCCAGGTTGGTCTCCAACTTCTGACTTCAAGTGATCCACCCGACTCGGCCTCCCAAAGTTCTGGGATTATAGGCGTGATCCACTGCGTCAGGCTGATTTTGATGTTTTATTTAAGAAATACTTGCTGAACCAAAGGTTATGAAAATTGTCCCCCATGTTTTCTTCTAAGAGTTTAGGATTTACATTGACATATATGATCTGAGTTAGTTTTTGTATATGTTGCATGGCATTGATCCAAGTTCCTTTATATACATATAGATAGAGATATGGATATCCAACTTTTTCAGCACCATTTGTTGAAAAAATCTACCCTGTTCCCATTGCATTACATTTGTACCACTGTAAAAAAGTAATTGTCCATGTGTGGGTCTATATCAGAATCATCTATTCTGCTTCTTTAGTGTAATTGTCTATCTTCTTGCCAATACTACCCTGTTTTGATTATTATAATAATAATGGTTAAAATGCAATAGTATAGCCCCTCAACTTCTGTGTTTTCTTTTTCTTGTTAAGTTGTTGTAGTTATTCTAGCTTTCCATATGAGCTTGCCAATTCCTACTCTTTTTAAAGTCTGCTGAGATTTTGATTGGGATTATGTTGAATCTATAGATCAATTTGAGGAGAACTGACATCTTAAAAATATTGAGTCTTCAAGCCCATGCATAAGGTATATATCTTCATTTATTGAAGTTTTCTTTAACTTTTGTGAGCAACATTTTATAGTTTCCAGTGTACAGATAGGTCTTTCATATATTTGGTCAGATTTATCCCTAAATATGTTATAATTTTTAATGCTACTATAAATAATATTTATATTTATATTTTAATTTGCTGGTATATGAAAATATAATTTCCTCTCTGAGATATCAGTGTATCTAAATATTCCATGTATATTAAAATTATTAAAATTTGGCAAGGAGTAACTTATAAAGCTAGTGACAAGGCACTCTGAAAAACACCAATCTAAGTAACAGAGAATGATGCTGTCATGTCATGTATCAGCCTCCTGAATGCCCCCAAGTATTGCACTTGTTTGACTCATCTTGTGCCTTAGTCGCTTTCATGCTGCTATAACAAAATACCCAAGACTAAGTCATTTACAAAGAAAAGAAATTTATTTCTCACAATTTGAAAGCTGAGATGTCCAAGATAGGCATGGCATTTGGTCTGGTGAAGGACTTCTTGCCAAGTCCTCACATGGCAGAAGATGGAAGGGCAAGCTGCACGAAGCCTTAATCCCGTTAATGAGAGAGGCGTTTTCATGGTCTCCTCATTTCTTAAATGCCGCACCTCTGTAACACATTGGCAACGCCTGAATTTTGGAGAGGACATATTCAAACCATAGAACTTTGTCTTCCAAGATTTGAGTAAATTGGCTCAACCCTACATGCCATACATATTAGATAACTTGGCAACCCTGAATATCTCTGGATGAATATCTCTGGGTGCTTGGAATTGGGGGTGGGAGGGAAGGCAGGGGTGGTTATTTTTCAGTGCTGAGTATCTGCTTCCACTAAATTCTTAGCAACTGTTCTGCATTGCACTTTCTTTTTTTTTTTTTTTTCAAAGCTACTGGAAATCAATGCATTGTACTTTCTACCTTGTATCAGGCTGATAGATCCTTCTTAATCCCATTATTTTCAGTAACACTATCAACTCAAGTCTGAAATATAGGGCCATAGAGGGGGGTTGTACTCCAGTGTGGCAGAGCCAACAACAACAAAAATAAGTTTTAGACATCCCTGCTGCTAAAAATATTATTGACCATTCCTTTTCACAAGAAAGGCTCACTGTTCTCTCCTGATTCACCCCAACCTCATTTATCTCCTTGTCTCACTTCTAAACTAAACAGAGCATATCTTAAAGATCAGTGTTTTGATAATCATAATAGCTAGTCAAAGGCACTTACTGATGTTTCTCTCCCCTAAGCAGAACTTTGCCACCAGCACTGATTCTACAGGCCTCCTTTTTCTATTATAATTTGAAGGATACTACAGCTACTCTTCTCTAATTAACTTCCATTCTATTATTATTATTATTATTATTATTATTAAGACAGGGGACTTGCTCTGTCACCCAAGCTGGAGTGCAGCGATGTGATCAGAGCTCACTGTAATATTTAACTCCTGGGCTCAAGTGATTGCCCGCTTCTGCCTTCCAAGTGGCTGGAACTATAGGCACATGCCCCCACACTGGCTCTCATTCTTTCATTGTGATGTCTCCTCTATGCATCTCAAATGTTGCCTCTCTTCCCACATTCAACTTCCCCTCAGAGGAAGAATGTAATGAGGTCATTTGGTCCCTATCCTATATGGAGACAATGAGAGCCTGGGCAACATAGTGAGACCCTGTCTCTGCAAAAAATTTAAAAATTAGACCGGGTACGGTGGCTCACGCCTGTAATCCCAGCAATTTGGGAAGCTGAGGCGGAGGATCACAAGGTCAGGAGTTCAAGACCAAACTGGCCAACATGGTGAAACCCTGTCTCTACTAAAAAATACAAAAATTAGCTGGGAATGGTGGTTTGTACCTGTAATCCCAGCTACTTGGGAGGCTGAGGTAGGAGAATTACTTGAACTGGGACCCAGGAGGCAGAGGTTGCAGTGAGCTGAGATCACACCACTGCACTCCAGACTGGGCTACAGAGCGAGACTCCATCTCAAAAAAAATTAAAAATTAGCCAGGCATGGTCTCATACATCTATAGTCGCAGCTACTGAAGAGGCTGAAGCAGGAGGATCTCTCGAGCCCTGGAGTTGGAGGCTATAGTGAGCTATGATTGCACCACTGCACTCCAGTCTGGGCAAGAGTACGACCTTGTTCCTAAAGAGACAGAGAAAAAGGGAGAGAGGGAGAGAGAAAGGGGGACAGAGAATGAGGCAATGAGAGTAACATGTTCCAGGTCACACAGGTATTGGCAGAGTATTGATCAGGACCAGGGTCTCATCACTCCACATCCACCCACAATGCCAGCCACCTGATAAACCAGTAGCTTTCACACTTTTTAAAACTACGATTCAGAGTAAGAAACCTATATTATATTAGAACATAGTGCACACACACACACACACACACACACACACACATATATCCCTCACTATACATGTGCATATAAATAGGGCATACTTATGTGTGTATCAAAAGTGCCTTACAAATTATAAGCTCTTTACATGTGGCAACTCATTTAATTCTCACAACATCCTATATGGTAGGTACTTTTACTATTAATATCTCCATTTTAAAAATGAGTAACTTGCAGCACATAGTGACTTGTCCAATGACAAACAACCAAACCAGGATTTGAATACAGGACATGTAGCTCCAGATCCCATTCTCTTAATCACTTTACACACTGTCTCTCATGTGTTGCATATGGAGTAATATATTTATGTATGTGCATGTGTGTGTATTGATTGATCAAATACTTACCTTTACTTTGTGTGGTGCACTCTATTTTCTATTTTATTACACTTTTTCTAAAATTCACTGCAAACCATTAATTCTATTTACAACCCATATTTTTAAAACACTTGAAAAACACAGCTACACTAACCAGGCTAGGTTTCCTTTTTAGATTTTCTTTTTAGAAAAGAAAAATGCAAACTTTAAAGACAGCTACAAATTGGTTATTAAGTAAAAGGGAGAGCCCAAAGTTTCTGTCTCATGGGAAGACAGTTATCCATCACTTGAGAGAGAAAAGAAGGAGAAATTATTCTTGTACCATATTAGTAAGTAAATATGTCCACAAGTCAGACATCGAGAAACCATTCTCTAAACCTCAAGTTCACCATAATAGTACAACTACCACATTTATTTTTATTAATTTGAAGTATTTTTTGAAGGTTGTTTTAATTTTTTTATTTTATTTTTTATTTTACTTTAAGTTCTGGGATACACGTACAACACTCTGTACAGGTTTGTAACATAGGTATACATGTGCCATGGTGGTTTGCTGCACCCATCAACCCATCACCTACATTAGGTATTTATCCTAATGCTGTCCCTGTCCTTACCCCTCCACCCCTGACAGGCCCCAGTGTGTGATGTTCCCTTCCCTGTGCCCATGTGGTCTCATTGTTCAACTCCCAATTGTGAGTGAGAACATGTGGTGTTTGGTTTTCTGTTCCTGTGTTAGTTTGCTGAGAATGATGGTTTCCAGCTTCATCCACGTCCCTGAAAAATACATGAACTCATTCTTTTTCATGGCTGCATAGTATTCAATGCTGTATATGTGCCACATTTTCTTTATCCAGTCTAACATTGACAAGACATTTAGGTTTGTTCCAAGTCTTTGCTATTGCGAATAGTGCTGCAATAAACATATATGTGCATGTATCTTTATAGTAGAATGATTTATAATCCTTTGGGTATATACCCAGTAATGGGATTGCTGGGTCGAATAGTATTTCTAGTTCTGGATACTTGAAAAATTGCCACACTGTATTCCACAATGGTTGAAATAATTTACATTCCCACCAACAGTGTAAAAGCATTCCTATTTCTCCACATCCTCTCCATCATCTGTTGTTTCCTGACATTTTAATGACTGCCATTTTAACTGGCATGAGATGGTATCTCATTGTGGTTTTGATTTGCATTTCTCTAATGACAAGTGATGATGAGCTTTTTAAAATATGTTTGTTGACTACATAAATGTCTTTTTTTGAAAAGTGTCTGTTCAGCCTTCACCCACTTTTAGATGGGTTTTTTCTTATAAATTAGTTATTTGTAAATTCCAGATAATAGCCCTTTGTCAGATGAATAGATTGCTAACTTTTCCTCCCATTCTGTAGGTTGCTTGATGATAGTTTCTCTTGCTGTGCAGAAGCTCTTTAGTTTAATTAGATCCCATTTGTCTTTTGGATTTTGTTGCCATTGATTTTAGTCTTTCATTCATGAAGTCTTTGCCCATGCCTATATCCTGAATGGTATTGCCTAGTTTTTCTTCTAGGGTTTTTATGGTTTTAGGTCTTAGGTTTAAGTCTTTAATCCATCTGGAGTTAATTTTTGTATAAGGTGTAAAGAAGGGGTCCAGTTTCAGTTTCCTGCATATGGCTAGCCAGTTTGCCCAACACCATTTATTAAATAGGGAATCCTTTCTCCATTGCTTGTTTTTGTCAGGTTTGTCAAAGGTCAGATGGTTGTAGATGTGTGGCGTTATTTCTGAGGCCTCTGTTCTGTTTCATTGGTCTATATATCTGTTTTGGTATATAGTACCATGCTGTTTTGGTTACTGTAGTCTTGTAGTATAGTTTGAAGTCAGGTAGCATGATGCCTCCAGCTTTGTTCTTTTTTCTTAGGATTGCCTTGGCTATACAGGCTCTTTTTTAGTTCCATATGAAATTTAAAATAGTCTTTTCTAATTCTGTGAAGGAAGTCAATGGTAGCTTGATGGGAATAGCATTGAATCTATACATTATTTTGTATAGATTCTTCCTATCCATGAGCATAGAATGTTTTTTCCATTTTTTGTGTGTTCTCTCTTATTTCCTTGAGCAGTGGTTTGTAGTTTCTTTTGAAGAGGTCCCTCACATCCCTTGTAAGTTGTATTCCTAGGTATTTTATTCTCTTTGTAGCAATTGTGAATGGGAGTTCACTCATTATTTGGCTTTCTGTTTGTCTGTTCTTGGTATATAAAAATGCTTGTGATTGTTGTGCATTGATTTTGTATACTGAGACTTTGTTGAAGTTGCTTATCAGCTTAAGGAGCTTGAACTGAGATGATGGGGTTTTCTAAATATACAAATATGTCATCTGCTAACAGAGATAATTTAACTTCCTATCTTCCTATTTGAATATCCTTTATTTCTTTCTCTTGGCTGATTGCCCTGGCCAGAACTTCCAATACTATGTTGAATAGGAGTAATGAGAAAGGACATACTTGTCTTGTGCCAGTTTTCAAAAGGAATGCTTCCAGCTTTTGCCCATTCAGTATGATATTGTCTGTGGATTTGTCATAAATAGCTCTTATTATTTTGAAATATGTTCCAACAATTCCTAGTTTATTGAGTGTTTTTAGTAAAAAGGGGTGTTGAATTTTATCAAAGGCCTTTTCTGCATCTATTAATCATGTGGTTGTCATTGGTTCTGTTTATGTGATAGATTACGTTTATTGATTTGCATATGTTGAACCAGCCTTGCATTCCAGAAATGAAGCTTTTTTAAGGTGTTGCTGGATTTGGTTTGCCAGTATTTTATTGGGGATTTTCACATCAATACTCATCAGGGATACTGGCCTGAAATTTTCTTTTTTTGTTGTGTCTCTGCCAGTTTATGGCATAAGGATGATGCTGGCCTCATAAAATGAGATAGAGAGAAGTCCCTCTTTTTCTGTTGTTTGGAATAGTTTCAGAAGGAATGGTACCAGCTCCTCTTTGTACAACTGGTAGAAATTGGCTGGGAATCCGTCTGGTCCTGGGCTTTTTTTTGGTTGGTAGTCTGTTAATTTCTTCTTCAATTTCAGAAATTGTTATCAGTCTATTCAGGGATTTGACTTCTTCCTGGTTTAGTCTTAGGAGGGTGTATGTATCCAGGAATTTATCCATTTCTACTAGATTTTATAGTTTGTTTGCATAGAAGTGTTTATACTATTCTCTGACAATAGTTTTTATTTCTGTTGGATCAGTGATGAGCTTCCCTTTATCATTTTTTATTGTGCCTACTTGATTCTTCTCTCTTCTTATTTATTAGTCTTGCTAGCAGTCTATCCATTTTGTTAATCTTGACAAAAAACCAGCTCCTGGATTCATTGATTTTTTTTTAAGGGTTTTTTGTGTCTCTATCTCCTTCAGTACTGCTCTGATCTTAGTTATTTCTTGTCTTCTGCTAGCTTTTGAATTTGTTTGCTCTTACTTATCTGGTTCTTTTAATTGTGATGTTAGGGTGTCAAGTTTAGGGGACACCTGCTTCCCCCTCTGGGCATTTAGTGTTATAAATTTCCCTCTAAATGCTGCTTTAAATGTGTCCCAGAGATTCTGGTACATTGTGTCTTTGTTCTCAATGGTTTCAAAGAACTTATTTATTTCTGCCTTAATTCTGTGATTTACTCAGTAGTCCAAGAGCAGGCTGTTCAGTTTCCATGTGGTTGTGTGATTTTTGAGTTTCTTAATCCTGAGTTCTAATTTGATTGCACTGTGGTCTGAGGGACTGTTATGATTTCCATTCTTTTGCATTTGCTGAGGAGTGTTTTACTTCCAATTATGTAGTCAATTTTAGAATAAGTACTATGTGGTACTGAGAAAAATGTATATTCTGTTTATTTTGGTGGAGAATTCTACAAATGTCTATCAGGCCTGCTTGATCCAGAGCTGGGTTCAAGTCCAGAATATTCTTCTTAATTTTCTGTCTCATTAATCTGTCTAATATTGACAGTAAGGTGTTAAAGTGTCCCACTATTATTGTGTGGGAGTCTAAGTCTCTTTGTAGGTCTCTAGGAACTTGCTTTATGAATTTGCGTGCTCCTGTACTGGGTATTTATATATTTAGAATAGTTAGCTCTTCTTGTTGCATTGATCCCTTTACCATTATGTAATGCCCTTCTTTGTCTTTTTTGATCTTTGTTGGTTTAAAGTCTGTTTTATCAGAGACTAAAATTGCAATGCCTGGTTTTTGTTTGTTTGTTTGTTTGTTTTTTGCTTTCCATTTGTTTGGTAAATATTCCTACATCCCTTTGAGCCTATGTGTGTCTTTTCACTTGAGATGGATCTCCTGAATACAGCACACTGAAGCGTCTTGACTCTTTAACCAATTTGCCAGTGTGTGTCTTTTATTTGGGGCATTTAACCCATTTACATTTAAGGTTAATATTGTTATGTGTAAATTTGATCCTGTCATTATAATGCTATAACGTTGGTTATTTTGCCCATTAGTGGATGCAGTTTCTTCACAGCGTCATTGGCCTTTACATTTTGGTATGTTTTTGCAGTGGCTGGTACTGGTTTTTCCTTTCCTTATTTAGTGCTTCCTTCAGGAGCTCTTGTAAGGCAGGCCTGGTGATGACAAAATCTCTCAGCATTTGCTTGTCTATACAGGATTTTATTTCTCCTTCACTTATGAAGCTTAGTTTGGCTGGATATGAAATTCTGGTTTGAAAATTCTTTTCTTTAGAATGTTGAATACTGCCCCCCACTGTCTTCTGGCTTGTAGGGTTTCTGCACAGAGATCTCCTGTTAGTCTGATGGGCTTCCCTTTGTGGGTAACCTAATCTTTCTCTCTAGCTACCCTTAACATTTTTTCCTTTATTTCAACCTTGGTGAATCTGACAATTATGTTTCTGGGGTTGCTCTTCTTGAAAAGTATCTTTGTGGTGTCCTCTGTATTTCCTGAATTTGAATGTTGGCCTGTCTTACTAAGGTTGGGGAAGTTCTCCTGGATAATATCCTAAGGTGTGTTTCCAACTTGGTTCCATTCTCTCCGTCACTTTCACGTACACAAATCAAACGTAGGTTTGGACTTCTCACAAAGTCGCATATTTCATTGAGGTTCTGTTCATTCCATTTCATTCATTTTTCTCTAATCTTATCCTCACACTTTATTTCTTTAAATTGATCTTCAATCTCTGATATACTTTCTTCTGCTTAATTGATATGGTTATTGATACTTGTGTTTACTTCATGAAGTTCATGTGCTGTGTTTTTCAGCTCCATCAGTTCAATTATGTGCTTCTTTAAACTGTTTATTTTAGTTAGCAAGTCCTCTAACCTTTTATCAAGGTTCTTAGCTTCCTTGCATTGGATTAGAACATGCTCCTTTAGCTCAGAGGAATTTGTTATTACCCACCTCTGAAGCCTACTTCTGTCAATTTGTCAAACTCATTTCCCATTCAGTTTTGTTCTCTTGTTGGCAAGGAGGTGTGATCCTTTGGAGGAGAAGAGGCCTTCTGGTTTTTGGAATTTTCAGCCTTTTTGTGCTGGTTTTTCCTCATCTTTGTGGATTTATTTCCTTTGGTCTTTGCTGTTAGTGACCTTTGGATGGAGTTTTTATGTGGTGTTTTTGCTGTTGTTGATGTTGATGCTATCGCTTTCTGTTTGTTACTTTTTCTTCTAATAGTCAGGACCCTCTTCTATAGGTCTACTGGATTTTGCTGGGGTTCTACTCCAAACCCTGTTTGCCTGGATATCACCAGCTGAGGCTCCAGAACAACAAAGACTGCTGCCTATTCCTTCCTCTGGAAGCTTTTTCCCAGTGGGGCACCCACCAGATGCCAGCCAAAGCCCCTCCCCCCACCAAGCTTGAGTGTCCCAGGTCAACTTCAGACTGCTGTGCTGGCAGTGAGAATTTAAAGCCAGTGGATCTTAGCTTTCCGGGGTCCATGGATGGCAAGACCACTTGGCTCCCTGGCTTCAGCTGCCTTTCCAGGGGAATGAATGCTTCTGTCTCACTGGCATTCTAGGCACCACTATAGCATGAAAGAGAACTCCTACAGCTAACTTGGTGTCTGCCCAAACAGCCACCCAGTTTTGTGCTTGAAACCCAGGGCCCTTGTGGTGTAGGTACACGAGGGGATCTCCTGGCCTGTGGGTTGCAAAGACCATGGGAAAAGCATAGTATCTAGGCTGGATAGCTCCATCCCTCGCAGCATAGTCCCTCATGGCTTCCCGTGGCTAGGAGAGGAAGTTCTCTGACCCCTTGTGCTTCTCAGGTGAGGTGATGTCCAACCCTGCTTTGGCTCACCCTCTGTGGGCTGCACCCACTGTCTAACCAGTCCCAATGAGATGAACAGGGTACCTCAGTTGGAAATGCAGAAATCACCGCCTTCTGCATTGGTCTTGCTGCGAGCTGCAGACCGGAACTGTTCCTATTCAGTCATCTTGCCTGGGAATCCATTTGAAGTCTTTTTAAATCAACTAATACTGTCTGCAAGAAAATAATTAAATTCAGCAAAGATTTATCATGTTTATAAAATTAGAGTAGCACCTCTTTGGTTCTCATTATATGCCAGGATTGTTCTGACCACTCTCTCTGTAGATTGATTCATTTATTAAGCCTCGCAGTCCTACAAGATGGGTGCTATTAGGTTGGTTCAGAAATAATTGCAGTTTTTGCCATTTAAAGTAATGGCAAGGCCAATCATGGTGGCTCACATCTGTAATCCCAGCCCTTTGGGAGGCCAAGTGGGGCAGATCACTTGAGGTCAGGAGTTTGAGACCACCTGGCCAACATGGTGAAACTCCGTCTCCACCAAAAAAAAAAAAAAAAAAAAAAAAAAAGCCAGCTGTGGTGCTGCATATCTGTGATCCTAGCTACTTGGGAGGCTGAGGAGGGAGGATTCCTTAAACCCAGGAGGTAGATACAGTGATCCAAGATCACATCACTGTACTCCAGCCTCGGAGTGAGACTTCATCTGAAAAAAAAAAAATGTAATGGCAAAAACAGCCCAATTTACAGACAAGGACACTTAAGATTTGCATAAAATCACACAGGTAATAATCCAAAGGCTGTGTTCTCTTCACTACCACTCTGTGCTATCTCCCATTCAATGTTTAAGTCACTGTGCTGGATGCTACACAGCAATCTCTAAAGCAAAATAATTTATAAATTTCTATAATAATTAAGTAATGCTAAATCTTCTATAACTATGTTAAGAGAGACCTAGCTCAATGCAAAGCCCAAATGAGCATTTCATATGTTCCCAAAAAGAGTGGCTTCTTGTTTACTTAATTCCATGGCTACTATAATACACTTCTCTTTAATGTTTGCATATTGTTATGGCTTAATATTATTTAAAATTTATAATTCTACATAATTAAATTTATATCATGTACATTTTATAATCTACATGACAGAATTTATATCAGTCTGATTTAGCTCACTGAGTAGATTCTACTGGAATAGACATCTTTTTACATTATGGTGTTTATATCATCATTTATATCTAGTACTGACACTAAGATTAGCAGTAATAGTGTCCCTGTGAGGGAGAGGTGTATACATATAAAGTATATCTATTTATACATGTATGAAGGTAGTCTTAGTGGCCTATAAAGGACTGGTTTTGTACTTGATTTGCCCAAGAAATTTTCGTAAATGCAACCCAAAGTTAGAACATGCAAATTAACACTATCTTTCTGATACTCTCAGTAGGCATTTATAGGGCCACTTCTATGACCTTATAAATGATACTAAGTTGACTATCTTTTATCTGAAATGTTTGGGACCAGACATGTTTCAGATTTAGAATTTTTTTCAGATTGTGAAATATTTGCATAGATATAATGAGATATGCTGGGGATGGGACCCAAGACTAAACATAAAATTCATTCATGTTTTATATACACCTAATACATATAACCTGACAGTGATTTTACACAATATTCTTAATAATTTTGTGCATGAAACAAAGTTTTGACTGCTTTTTGACTGTGACTTGTCACATGAGGTCTGGTGTGGAATTTCCCACTTGTGGCATCATGTCAGTGCTCAAAAACTTTCAGATTTTGGAGCATTTCAATTTTTGGATTAGGGATTGTCAAACTTTACTATTGCTTACATCATTGAAGTAAAACTTTAAAAAGTTAAAACTCCCCTTTTGATTTCGTGAGTCAGCCGACAATCAAACCTTTGTAATTAAACCTTTAAAAAATCTGTTGAAATTATTCCAGACTAGTTCTTCTAGTTTTTACTCTCCTTTTCAAATGTCTAGTATGTAATGAATTCTCAATGAATGTGATAAAGATATAACAGTTCCTGGTACCAAAACCTGGCAGAGACTCAGCAAGAAAAGAAAACTTCAGGCCAATATCCATGATGAACATAGATGCAAAAATCTTCAATAAAATACTGACAAGCCGATTGCAACAGCACATCAAAAAGCTTATCCACCATGATCAAGTAGGCTTCATCCCGGGGATGCAAGGCTGGTTCAACATACGCAAGTCTATAAACGTAATTCACCACATAAACAGAACCAAAGACAAAAACCACATGATTATCTCAATTGATGCAGAGAAGGCCTTTGACAAAATTCAACAGCCCTTAAAATTTTGTTTTTTAAAAAAAAAGAAAATGAAAAAAAAAGACATAACAGTTTAGTTCACATGCAAAATCATGAGAAAACCTATGAAAAAGTCAAGGCCTATACCCAAAGAATGCTGTATCAGATATTATCCCAGTCAGACCACTATTCAGCTATTAAATGATTGATAGTCTGTGTTAGGGAAGTTTAGAGGCTTTTTCATATTCACTCTAAGATGATCAGTGAATACTATGAAATACATAAGACTGGCTGAACACAGTGGTTCACGCCTGTAATCCCAGGACTTTGGGAGGTCAAGGCAATTGGATCACTTGAGGCCAGGAGTTCAAGACCAGCCTGGCCAACATGGTAAAATCTCGTCTCTACTAAAAAAAAAAAAAAAAAAAATAGAAAAATTAGCTGGGCGTGGTGGCACATGACTGTAATCCTGGCTACTCAGGAGGCTGAGACACAAGAATTGCTTAAATCTGGGAGGCAGAAGTTATACTGAGCCAAGATTGCACCACCGCACTCCATCCTGGGCTATAGAGTGAGGCTCAGTCAAAAAAAAAAAAAAAAAAAATTGAAAGAAAGGAAGAGGGAGGGAGGGAAGGAAGGGAGGAAAGAAAAAAAACAAGAAATACATAGGATTGTGTTTATTACACTGTGGATCAATCCCATTTTGGGATTAATTCATAAACAGTATTTAAATAATCTCGATCAGTTCCTTCTAAGTTTCATTTAAGAGCAAATTCTCTTTTCAAAAAATTGAGGCTTCAGAGCAACTCAAGAATTGCGGGAAAAATCTTCCTCTCTCCATCTGTGTTTCCTTCTTGTTTGCCAACTGTACAGAATAAGAATATTTTACATTTTAGTAAGTCTTTTTTCAAAATACACATTATAACAATGTCATTCTGATGACCCTATGGAGTAGGTAAAACAGGTATTATCATCTACATAGCCAATAAATAGTAAAGAGAGGATTCAAATACAATTCTTCCTAGAAAATGACTCCAAGACTTAGAGCATAGATATAAGAAAAAGGTTGGCATCCTAGACAAAGGTGAGATTAGTTTTAGTTTCCATGCTGAGTCTATGGAGATGGCAGTAACCAAGTGGGGTAGGCAGCTCTTATTTTTAATAGATTGCCAGTTTTAAAAGATAATCAGCGTATAGTGCCCTAAGCCAGCACATTATTATATTGTTTTGCAGTTTTAGAAATCTGACTTTCCCAGATCTGCTGAAGTATCTTTCTATTCTAAGTTAGTTCAACTTGGACACCTTCTAAATAAAATCAGAGTAGGCATTTTGTGCGCTTCACTATTTGAAGCACAACGCTGACATCTAGTGTATTGACTGATTTTCTTTTCCTTTCCTACTTCCTGCCCTCCCTCCTTCCCTGTTTCTTTAAAGAATGGCTATTAGGGTATATTTTAATAATAGGAAAAATTTATTGAAAACTTAGCATGTTAAATATAGTGCTAAGCACTTTAAATTTATCATCTTATTTACCTTCTTCAACTATGAACAATGTTTTATCATCATCTCTACTTCACAAACCAGGGAAAAGAAGCTTAAGGGGTTAAGAGAAATTTTATTATTGCAAAAGATGGGATTCAAATCCAGATCAGCTTGACTCTGGAACCCGAGCTCTGAATCACCATTTGTAAAGGAATCAAGTAGGACTGTGTTATGAAATGGGTTAGTTTATTTGTATTCACTTAGAGGACCTTTGCACACACTTGCTTCAAGACTGTAAGTAGGCATTCAAGTAGAAAAGATGACAAATCTGCCCAGGTGTGGTGGCTCATGCCTGTAATCCCAGCACTTTGGGAGGCCAACGCAGGTAGATCATTTGAGGTCAGGAGTTCAAGATCAGCCTGGTCAATGTGGTAAAACCCAGTCTGTACTAAAAATACAAAAATTTGCTGGATGTGGTTGCGCGTACCTGTAATCCCAGCTACTCGGGAGGCTGAGGCAGGAGACTCACTTGAACCCAGGAGGTGGAGATTAAAGTGAGCCAAGATCATGCCATTGCGCTCCAGCCTGGGCAACAGATAAGACTCTGTCTGAAAAAGAGAGAGAGAGAAAAGAAAAAAGGAAGAAAACATAACAAATCTCATGTCTACAGCTTTAAACCATGTCTCCTCTTGATTTTGTCGCTTTCTATGGCAGGAGGTTAGCCCTAGAGTTATCCAACCCAAGTCCTTTGCCCTTTCATTCTCCCTTTGAGGGCAGAAAGCAATCTTACTGAGTCTTCCAGGTTTTGATATTTAAAAAATGAGAACTGTTATCCTGTATGCAATATATATCATAGCATAGTTCTTCATGTGGTGAGCCTACCTTTCCTCAAATTATCTATTTGTGCTTCTAGATTGAATGCTCCAAGAAAGCAGAGCTTGTGCCTTTCCCGTTTTTTAAGAAAAAATGCTTGGCGTATAGTGGGTATTCAATAATGTGTTAAATACACTCATTAAAGGCTGAGAATCTGTACTAATTTTCCAAATTTATTTTCTTTGCACCTTTTACTTAGAATACACAAGTGCTAAGAAGACTATGATTGTTGAGTTCACTCCCCAAGTGGCTTCTCAGATTCTCTGTGGGAAAAAAAAAAATGGTCCCCTCATGGTGTCTCCACTGTCTCCATCAAAGGGTTTTGTTAGTTTTTTTCCTTTGAGGTGGCACCTCACTCTGTCCCCCAGGCTGGAGTACAGTGACATGATCTTGGTTCACTGCAACCTCCACCTCCCAGCCTCAAGCAATCCTCCCACCTCAGCCTGCTGAGTAGCTAGGACCACAGGCATGCACCACCACACTAAGCTAATTTTTGTATTTTTAGTAGAGACAGGGTTTTGCCGTGTTGGCCAGGCTGGTCTTGAACTCCTGAGCTCAAGAGATCTGCCTGCCTCGGCCTCTCAAAGTGCTGGGATTACAGGCGTGAGCCACCATGCCCAGCCCCAAGGGCTCTTTTAAGAGATACTTTTATTTGCCTTTATTCTTTTCCTACACCCTCACAGTGCCATTGTTTTACAATATGATGTTAAAATGCATCAAATGTTTTAATACTATGGAAATAAAACAGTTAAGATAGACATAATACATAAAAGAGGTAACAAAAGCAGTGTCATGGTTTTTAGTTCACTTGGCAAAGCATGACTCAGCTGCTTTGAGGGATTCCCTTTTAATTTTCTTGGATCAGCTTGTAATTAAACCTTAAAAGAAACTGTCAACCCCAGCACAGTGGCTCACACCTGTAAATCCCAGCATTTTGGGAGTCCTGGGTGGGCAGATCACTTGAGGTCAGGAATTCAAAGCCAGCCTGGCCAACAAGGTAAAACCCTGTCTCTACTAAAAATACAAAAATTAGCCAGGTGTGGCAGTACACCCCTGTAATCCCAGGCATGAGAATCGCTTCAACCCCAAAGGCAGAGGTTACAGTGAGTCAAGATCTCACCACTGCACTCCAGACTGGGTGACAGACAGAGCAAAACTCTGTCTCAAAAAAAAACTCATAAAAATTATTTAAAATTATTTTTTTTTTTTTTTTTTTTTTTTTTTTTTTTTTTTGAGACAGAGTCTCGCTCTGTCACCCAGCCTGGAGTGCAATAGGCAACCTCGGCTCACTGCAACCTCTGCCTCCAGAGTTCAAGTGATTCTCCTGCCTCAGCCTCCCAAGTAGCTGGGACTACAGGCTCATGCCACCCTACCCAGCTAATTTTTTGTATTTTTAGCAGAGACGGGGTTTCACCATTTTAGCCAGGATGGTCTCAATCTCCTGACCTCGTGATCTACCCGCCCCAGCCTCCCAAAGTGTTAAGATTACAGACGTGAGCCATGATGTCCAGCTGACTAGTTCTTCTAGACTAGTTTTTACTCTCCATTTCCACTGGGTAGTATAAATGGATTCTCAATGAATGTGAATTTAACATTACAGAAAACAAAAAAAGCTAACATTGATCAAATATGTGGCATATGCAACTTCTCAGCTTGGCACAGCACACACAACTCATTTCACAATACAAAAATAAAACTTATTATTGTTTCAATTTTACAGAGTATGAGACAGACTTGGAGAAATTAAGTAACACCTCCAAGGGAGGATCCACGTTAATATATGACTCTAAAACCACACTCTTCACAACTATGAATCCCAAGTCCAAAAATAAGCTTTCTTTTACCCCTTTTGGTGGAGAGAAGCAAGAGTCTTCTACATGGTTTCACACCTGGACTACAGTTTGAAACTCTTCTCAAGATCCACTTGAAACTGGATTCAGGTAGTGTTGCCCTTTTAGCCTCAAAAGTATCTCTTCTCTATGCTGGATGCAGGGCATCCTGCAGTCCCTTCTGGGAATCTCTGTAATAAATTAATTCAAAATTTATTAACCACGAAAATGTACGTGGTTAATGTTGTGTTTGCTTGATTTATGGACCTTTTACATGAAGTAGAAAGATATTTAGAGTTGATTTAACACCATATTATTTCTACAAAAGTTTGACAAGTCCATATTTAGAAATATGATCTCCTTTTACAGAAAATCAGGCATCACTGACTTACAGTCTGTTCCAAGGAATTCAACTCCTTTGTCTGAAAACTGCCCATATTAAAGATATTTAATATCTGATAAGGTATTAGGACATTAATTTCATCACACTCCCAACGGTACATTTTAAAATCACTTCAGTAGTTCTCAAGCTTCCTATAATCAGGAAGCTTACAAAGAGCTGGGATTCCCAGGCCATACTCAGAGAATTCTGATGCAATGGGTATGGTATTGGGCTTGGAATCTACTGTTTAATAAGCACCCAAGGTAATTCTGAACCACGTTTTGAAAAAAAAATTATTTGAAATAAAAAAAGTCAAGTACATATTTTTTAAATTTTCTGCAATAGTCACTCAAATAATATGGTAAACAAGATGTAAATATTTAGGAAAACTAAGTACATCATTGCCTTCTGGAACAGAGGCTGCTGTTTGTCACCTTGTTAAGTCTTTTGAAAGACTTGTCCATTTTTTTTATCAAGCCATACAGCCAAGAGTTTGTATGCTCACCAAAGCTTGTTAGAAACATTAGCCTAATTACTTATAAGTGACAAAAAAATAAAACAAAGATATCCTAAAATGGCTTTAAAAGATTAAAAGGAAAAAAATTGAAAAAGTCATTGCATAAAGATACCTAAAGCATTTTGAGGAATCTAAATTGAGGGACAGAGAAAAAGAGAGTAAAAGTCTCATTTTAAATCATGTCATTTAAACCTTGTGACTCATGCACGTACCTAACAATCTCTGCAGGCTCAGCAGCAGATTCACATGCTGACATCTCAGTGATGAAACTCACTGTTTTTCATTTTTTCATCAGGTGCCCCACAAGGCAGCAATATATTAAAGACATATGGTGAGGGGGGGGGAATATAGCCAGATTAATTTAGGTGACATGTAGGTGGAATTAATTCATAAATAAACTCTTCAGGTAGAAATGCTAGAATACTTTGAAGTAGCCAGGCGCAGTGGCTCACGCCTATAATCCCAGCACTTTGGGAGGCCGAGGCTGGTGGATCACAAGGTCAAGAGATCGAGACCATCCTGGTCAACATGGTGAAACCCCATCTCTACTAAAACTACAAAAAATTAGCTGGGCATGGTGGTGCGTGCCTGTAATCCCAGCTACTCAGGAGGCTGAGGCAGGAGAATTGCCTGAACCTAGGAGGCAGAGGTTGCGGTGAGCCGAGATCGTGCCATTGCACTCCAGCCTGGGTAACAAGAGTGAAACTCTGTCTCAAAAAAAAAAAAAAAAAGAATACTTTGAAGTAATAGTAGCACATAGAAGAGAACTGAGATCACAGGTAAAATTGATGGAATACAGATTGGACAATGAGACATACAGTGGCTGATGTTATAGAACAAAAGAATGTGATTGCAAAGAGGTTCCACCATGCCTTCCCTTTGGATCACCTTTCTTACCCAACATTTCTCAGACTTACCTGATCATAACTCCTACCTGAGCAGAGTGGGAGGAACAAGTGTTAACCTCATATTCCCAGGCCCACCTTCGAGTGAAGAGGGGGCCTAGGAGTCTACATTTCATGTAATTTACCTTGGTGTTTGAGAAGTTGCAGTAGATGTGGTCCTAATTTGTTATAACCTTGACAACTGATTTTCAGTTAAAAACTGGAAGGAAGAACTTAGAGATCCATCAAACCTCTAACACTTCCCTTTATGGCTTAAGCAAAAACATGGAATACTATGCAGCCATAAAAAAGAAAGTTTATGTCCTCTGCAGGGACATGGATGAAGCTGGAAACCATCATTCTCAGCAAACTAACACAGGAACAGAAAACCAAACACCACATGTTCATACTCATAAGTGGGACTTGAACAATGAGAACATATGGACACAGGGAAGGGAACATCACACACCAGGACCTGTTGGGGGCTGGGGGCAAGGGGAGGGTTAGCATTAGGACAAAAACCTAATGTAGATGATGGGTTGATAGGTACAGCAAACCACCATGGCACATGTATCCCTCTGTAACAACCTGCACGTTCGGCACATGTATTCCGAACTTAAAGTGTATATATAAGCAAAAACACAGAAACTCAGAACTTCAAAGTTATTTGCCCTTTGTTATACACAGGCCACAGAAGTTTTCAAAAAGCCAGTATCTTCTCACTATATTCAAATTTCAGTGAAATAAAAAATACACTGTCTGATTCTGCATGTTTCTGACATCCATTTATGATACAATAAAGACTAGTTTCTAAGAAATGTTTTACTTTCCCTGCATAACCAAATAATACATGTTCATTGAAGGAAATACAGATAAGCCAAAAATATTATTACCTGTAACCCACCATACCTGTTAACATCTTGTTAAATATATCTTCCTGTCCTTTAGCTATTTATATGTACATAAATGCCCATTTTGGGGAACAAAAATGGAATCGTATTCTTTACAGTGTTTTGTGCTATAGTTTCCTACTTATTAGTATGGTTGTCAGCATTTTCATATATAATATTCTGGACCTTTATGGCAATATATGCTATTGCATGAATGTATCATTTATTTATCCATTCCTCTATTTTTAGACCTTTAAAAGGTGTCTTTTACAAATTCCTATAACAAGGTTTAGTAACAACCGTACAAAACATATTTTAAAGTATCACAATTTCTTGATGTCTGACTAATCAGATATATACTCCAAAAAATAAATAAAAATAGTTGTTTAGCTTCCAAGCTATAAATTTCCAGTTCCTCCTCTCTGCCCTCCTATAACACGATCCTTCTACTCAGGAAGACCACTAGTTAAGGCTCTTCAAACATCTTGCTCAGAAATTAACAAAGAAGCCAGGCACAGTAGCTTGTGCCAGTAATCCCAGCTACTCGGGAAGCTGAGGTGGGAGGATCACTTCACCCAGGGGGTTAAGGCTGCAGTGAGCTACGATCCTGCTGCTGTACTCCAGCCTGGGCAACACAGCAAGATCCTTCACCTTTAAAAAATAATGACAAAGTAAAAAAGAAATAAAAAGAAACAAGTCAAAATGTGGCAAAAGTCCAGGTCTACTGATGCCAGCCTATATTAGTATTACCTTTTTGACCACTACTTAATACTTCTGATGCTAAGTTAAGCATATAATTTTTTAGGTTTGTGACTATTATAAGCTGAGAGGAACATCCGTATAGAGGTCTTGCTGTGATCATTTTCTCTTGGTTAAATATCTGTAAGTGGAAATGTTGGGTTGTGGAGTAAGGGTAACAATAAGAAAGTGTTAAAACACAAAATAGCTCTACTATTTTATGTTTTATGAGAGTTCCAGGTGCTTCACGTTCTCACCATCATTTGGTATTACTCATCGTATCTTCCTGATAGTGTCTGTTCAACTTTTTTACCCACTTATTTTATACTGTTGTCTTACTTTCTCAACAATTAGCTTTATATTCCAAATACAAGTCCTTTATTGTATGTGCCTTTTGTAAATATTTTCTCCTAAATCTGTGGCTCATTTTTTCTTCCTTTATTTTTTTGAGACAGAGTCTTGCTGTATTGCACAGGCTCGAGTTCAGTGGCATGATCTCGGTTCACTGCAACTTCTGCCTCCTGGGTTCAAGTGATTCTCCTGCCTCAGCCTCTCCAGTAGCTGGAATTACAGACATGCGCCACATGCCCAGCTAATTTTTGTATTTTTAGTAAAGACGGGGTTTCACCATATTGGTCAGGTTGGACTCAAACTCCTGATCTCAAGTGATCTGCCCACCTTGGCCTACCAAAGTGCTGGGATTACAGGTGTGAGCCACCACACCTGGCCCACTTTTTCATTTTTTAAACAGTATCTTTTAAAGATAAGTTTTCAGATGAAGTCCAATTTGTTTTTTATAGTAAGTATTTTTTGTGTTCTATCTAAGAAATCTTTGCCTAACCAAGACAGAAGTTTTCTCCAAAGTGTTTTATAGTTTTCACTGTAGCATTTAGATTTATATCAATTTTAGTATATAGTGTGAGCTCAATGCATATATAAAGCTCAAGTATAACATATATATAAAGCTATACATGGCTGGGAGCTGTGGCTCATGCCTGTAATCCCAGCACTTCAGAAAGCCGAGGCAGGAGGATCACTTGAGATCAGATGTTTGAGACCAGCCTGGCCAACATGGTGAAACCCCATCTTTACTTAAAAAAAAAAAAAAAGGTTAGCTGGGCTTGGTGGTGCATTGGTGCATGCCTGTAATCCCAGCTATTCCAGAGGCTGAGGCAGAATTGCTTGAACCTGGAGGCAGAGGTTGCAGTGAGCCAAGATCATGCCGCTACACTCAGCCTGGATGACACAGTGAGACTCCATCTAACAAATAAATAAATAAATCTCTATATATGTATATATAAAGCTTGAGGTATTTTTTTCTTTTGCACATGAATGTCCAATTGACCCAGCAATAGTTATTGAAAAGACATCAATTACCCCCATTAAACTGCCTTGGCACATTTATTGAAAACCAATTAAAGAGAAATGTATAGGTCTTTTTCTGGGCTCACTAATATATTCCACAAATCTATGTCTATGGTTTTTTGTTTTTGTCTTTAGACAGGTTCTCACTCTGTTACCCAGGCTGGAGTGCAGCAGTGCCATCACAGCTCACTGCAGCCTCGAACTCTTGACCTAGAGTGATCCTCCAACCTTGGCCTCCCAAAGAGCTGGGATTATAAGTGTAAGCCACTGTGATTGACCCCATGTCTATCCTTGTGGTAACACCACACTGTGCTGACTAATGTAGTATTAAAATTAATATAAGAACTCCATTATTTGAAATTAAAATTGTTTTGACAGCCAGGTGTGGTGGCTCACACCTGTAATCTCAATACTTTGGGAGGCTGAGGCAGGAGGATGGCTTGAGGCCAGAAGTTCAAGATCAGCCTGGACCACATAGTGAGAACCCATCTCTACAAAAAAAAAGTTTTTTTAAGCACCCAGGTAGTTTGGTGCACACGTATAATCCTAGCTACTCAGGAGGCTCTATCCCATCTCAACAGTGAGGCAGAAGGATCACTTGCACCCAAGAGTTCAAGGTTACAGGGAGCTATGACTGCACCACTGCACACCAACCTGGGTGAGAGTGGGAGCCTATCTCCAAAAACAAAAAATAAATTTTTAAAAATATTTTAACTATTCTTAACCCTTTGGTTTTCATATAAATGTTGGAACCACCCTGTGAATTTCTATTTTTAAAAACCTGCTAGGATATTGTGAATGCATTGAATCTATTATAAATGTGGGTAGAATAGTATCTTATTGTCTTTCAATCCAGTAATATGCTAAAGCTCCATGATTTCTGTCTTAACCACTAAGCATGACATTAGCCGTAGGTTTTCTGTAGACATCCTTTATTGGGCTGAGGAAATTCTCTTCTATTTCTAGTTCAGGAAGAATACTGGTCTGTTGTTTCAGTTTCTTGTAATGGGTTTTCTGGGTTTCTGTCGTTATCAGAGTAATGCTGGAATTGTAAATTACATTGGGAAATTTCCCATCTTGTTCTATTTGATAAAAGAGTTTCTGTAAACTTGACATTCTTTCTTAATGTTTAGTAGAATTTGCCACTGACCTCATCTAGGCTAGGAATTTCCTTGATGGGAAGGTATTTAACAATTTCTTTTCAGAGATAAAAGGCTCTTTTACAGTTATGTATAATCTTCCCTGCTTTGGCATGTGTGTCTTGCAAATAGTTATTTCATCTAAGTTGCCAAATGTATTGGTCTGATCTACTTATATTTTGTTATTTTGATATCTATAGGATGTGTTGCATTATCCCCTCATTCATTCCAGATATTAATTATTTGTGCCTTCACTCATTTTCTGGTGTAACTAGAGACATTTTTCAATTGTACTAATCTTTCACCAAATCGACTTTGATTCCATTTGTTTTTCTTTCTGTATCATTAATTTCTGCTATTTTTACATTCCATCTGCATAATTTGCTCTTCATTTTCTAATTTCTGAGAGAAACTTAAATAATTAATTCAAAATTTTTATTTCCTAAAATGAACATTTAAATTTTTCTCTAGGTACCGCTCTAGCTACATCATCCCATGAATTTTTTTCTTTTCATTCAGTCCATATTTCCTATTTGACCCATGGATTATTTTAAAATATATTTTTTGCCAGGTGTGGTGGCTCACGCCTGTAATCCCAGCACTCTGGGAGACTGAGGCCTGTAATCCCAGCACTCTGGGATACCTGAGGTCAGAAGTTTGAGACCAGCCTGGCCAACGTGGTGAAACCCTGTCTCTACTAAAAATACAAAAATTAGCCAGGCATGGTGGCATGTGCCTGTACTCCCAGCTACTCGGGAGGCTGAGGCAGGAGAATCACTTGATCCTGGAAGGTGCAGGTAGCAGTGAGCCGAGATCGCACCACTGCACTCCAGCCTGGGTGACAGAGGGAGACTTGGTCTAAAAAAATTAGTAATTTTAAAATATGTTTTTTATGGCTGCGCACAGTGGCTCACACCTGCAATCCCAGCATTTTGGGAGGCCAATGTGGGCAGATGGCTAGTTTGAGATCAGCCATGGACAACATGGGGAGACCCCATCTCTACAAAAAGTACAGAAATTAGCCTGGCATACTGGCGTACGCCTGTAGTCTCAGCTACTCAGGAGAGTCACCGGAGCCCAGTAGATCAAGGCTGCGGCGAGCCACGACTGCATCACTGCATTCCAGCCTGGGCAACAGAGGGAGATCATCGTGGGGGGTGGGGGGAGTTGTTTAATATCAGAATGTTTGACATTCACCCAGATAATTTTGTTATTAATTTTCATTTAGTTCTGGTGTAATCAGAAAAAATACTTTAAATAATTTTGGCCTTCTGGAATTTGAGACTTGTTTTATGGCCCAGCATATTAGGCCTATCTTCATGAACATTCCATGTAAGCTTGAAATGAATGTGTGTTCTATTGTTTGGCTAAATGAATTATGTCAATTAGATTAAGTTGTTAAATTGTTCAAATCTTCTAGACCCTAATTTTCTTTCAATATATCAATTGTAAGACTTTTGAAATATCCCACTGTGACTATAGATTTGTCTAATTCCCTTTTCCACTCTATAGGCTTTTAATTTATGTATTTTGAAGCCCTTTATTAGGTATCTAAGAGGTAAAATTCTTATTTCCTCATGATCAGTTAATGAGATTGCCAACATGAAATGTCCTTCATTATTCCTCGTAACATTTATCTTGAATTATATTTTATGGAATTAATATAGCCCCCTCCAGCTCTCTTTGGATTAATTTTTGCACATAATTAGGTATTCCTTCCATATCCAATCTGATATCTACCTTTTGTGTTTAGACTATTTTCATTAAATATAATTATCAATATGGTTGTATTAAAATCTTACCTGCAAAACAAAAACAAAAACAAAAAACAAAAAAATAAAAAATAAAAAATCTTACCTGCTCCATAGTTGTCTCATGAACTTCGTTCTTTCCTTTTCTCACTACTTTTGGATTCACTGAGTTTTGTCTTTTAAAATTATTCCTGGCCAAGAGCAGTGGCTCATGCCTGTAATACCAGCACTTTGGGAAGCTGAGGTGGATCACTTGAGGTCAGGAGTTCAAGACACCCTGGCCAACATGATGAAATCCCATCCCCACAAAAAATTAAAAATTAGCTAGATGTGGTGGTGCATGCCTATAATCCCAGCCACTCAGGAGGCTGAGGTACAAGAATCTCTTGAATCTGGGAGGCAGAGGTTGCAGTGAGCCAAGATCACACCACCGACTCCAACCGGGGCAACAGAATGAGGTTCACTCTCAAGAAAAAAAAAATTCCACCTTATTTCCAGCATTGACTAATTAGCTATGCTTCATTTTCTTTTTCAGTCTTAGTAATTTCAAGGATTTATAACATACAGTAAATCTTCAAATTAGATTATGTCACTTCACTAGAGCATTAAGAACCTTGCAAATGTGAACTTCGCATTCTGTTTCCACACTTTAATGATACTGCTTTCAGACATCTTACTTCTACATGACATAACTCCAAACACAATGTGAATATTTTTGCTCTAAACAACGAATTACTATTATTATTTTGAGACAGGATGAATTATTATTATTACTTTGAGGCAGGGTTACCCAGGCTGCAGTGCAGTAGTGCAATCATACCTCACTGCAGCTTTGAACAATCAGGCTCAAGCAATCCTGTGACCTCAGTCTCTCTAGTAGTTAGGACT
Organism: Sapajus apella; assembly: GCF_009761245.1. Taxonomy (NCBI): domain Eukaryota; kingdom Metazoa; phylum Chordata; class Mammalia; order Primates; family Cebidae; genus Sapajus; species Sapajus apella. The sequence goes on from NW_022436984.1 coordinate 5,441,929, forward strand.
ACAGGTGCCAGCATTCCCAGATCATTTTTTAATTTTTTTGTAGAGACAGGGGTCTCATTATATTGCCCAGGATAGTTTGAACTCCCTGGTCAATGAATTATCTTTAAGAGATTTAACAGTGAAAAAAACAATCCTTTTTATCTACCCACATATTTAACATTTCTAGTACTCTTTCTTCTTCGTATGAATTCAAATTTCCATCTGGTATTACTTTCTACGGGGAAATTTTTTCTTAAACAGCGTGACCTACTAACAATGAATTTCCTAATCTTTTCCTTGTAATTTTTGTTTCTCTGTACCTACAGTGTCCTTTCTCCTCTAATTTTTATAAAAAGATTTTCTTTATATCCGTGGTTTTCAGCACTTTGATTATAATGTGTCTTGCTGTGGTTCATATTTATGCTTTAGATTCACTGTGCATCTTGGAAGTGTTTCTAGTTTTCATGAAATTTGACAAGATTTTGGACAATATTTCATCAAATATTTTTTCCAAACCTTTCCTTTCTGCCCCTCTCTCCCGCTGGGACTTGAAGTTACTCATGTTAAACTACTTGACATTGCCCCACAGGTCACTGATGTTTCTTCTTCCTCCCCTCAATACGTTTGTGTTTTACTCTGGAAGTCCTGTCTTTATTTATCTTCTGGTCGTTTGTTTTTCTGAGACAAGAGTCTCATTCTGACACCAGGTTGGAGTGTAGTGGTACGATCACTACTAACTACAGCTTTGACACCCCTGGGTTCAAGCAATCCTCCCACCTCAACCTCTGAAGTAGCCAGACTATAGGTGTATGTCACCACAGGCATGTACAACCATGTCCAGCTAATATTTAAAAAAAAAAAAATTGTGCAGACATGGTCTCACTGCTACCCAGGCTACCCTTGAACTCCTGTATTCAAATGATCTACTCACCTTGGCCTCCCAAAATGCTGAGATTACAGACATTAGCCACCACACCAACCTGCCCTGTCTTCAAATTCAAATTAGTGTCTAATTTGCTGTTACTCCCATTCAGTATATTTTTCATTGCAGGTATTATGCATTTTCTCATTTCTAAAATTTCCTTTTGCTCTTCATATCTCCTATGTATATCATGTTTCCTCCTACATTCTTGACCACATGGAGCATGTGTGTTAACAATTTCAATGTCCTTGTCTTGTAGTTCCAGCATCTCTGGCATTTCTGCGTCTCTTATTGATAGATTCCCTGGCCCACCCCGTTATGGGTCTTTTTTGTTTTTTCCTCTTTGCATACCTCTGTGTGTGTGTGCACGCATGTGTATGCTGGACATCTGAACCTTACATTGTTGACTACTAAATTTCATTACAGTCCTTCAAACATGGTTGAATATTATTCTAACATGGTTGTGATCAGTAGGATTCTCTGAGTCTTGCTCTCAAGTTTTTTAAAGACCAGTATATAACAAAGCCCTAGTCTAGAGGTAATTAAGCACTGGATTAATTCTGGATTCTTCCCATAAAATATATATATATTATACAGGAAGAATCCAGAATGTGTGTGTGTGTTATAAGGTCTTTCTACTTTGTCTGGTAGAAACAAATTCCAAGTCCCTTCAGTGCTGTAACTGCTTATTCTACTCCTTTGCAATCCTTCTCCTCCTGAACTCAGATCATCTCCTCTCAAACATGCACAGATTAGTAATCAACCAAAGACTCAATGGAATGCCCTTGTCAATCTCTATAGCCCCTTCTTTGTAAAACAAACCTCCTCTCTGGTACTCTGCTCTATAAATTCAAATCATTGTGGCTTCCCTATCCTCTGACCTGCTTCCTCTATTGTGCTCATCTCTTGTGCTGCTTGGATTCCATTTGCTGAGCTGACATCTGGAGATAGCCTCCAGGCAGTAATCTGGTACAAATGGCCACCCTGGTTTGTTTCCCTTCACTTGTGTATTCCACTACTGCACTAGCTGTTGTCCACTTTCTGAAAACTGTTATATTTTATCCTTTTCTAGCTGTTTAAGTAGAAGGGCAAATCCAGTACCAATTACTCCTTCTTGACTGGAAGAGAAAAAACAAAGCAATAGTTTTGTTATTGTTGTTCTTGTTTAGAGACAAAGTCTTGTTCTGTCGCCCAGGCTGGAGTGCAGTGGTGTGGTATCGGCTTATTGCAACCTTCACCTCCTGGGTTCAAGTGATTTTCCTGCCTCAGCCTCTAGAGTAGCTGAGATTACAAGCACACTACCACATCCGGCTAATTTTTATATTTTTAGCAAAGACAAGGTTTCACCATGTTGGCCAGGCTGGCCTTGAACTCCTGATCTCAGGTGACATGACCAGCTTGGCCTCCCAAAGGCTGGGATTACAGGCCTGAGTGACTGTGCCCATCCAGCAAGGCAATCTTTTTGAAAAAGACCCTTGATGTCATATAGATCTAGAACTTCCTATTTATGTTTGAAGATGTGGAATAAATAAGGGCTTAAAACTTTAAAATATAATTTCATTTGGAAAAAACTTTTCCTAAGGAAAAAACTAGAAACCGGTGTAAGAATAAGAACACCATTTATGACACTGAGAAAAAAAGAGAACATCTAAACATCCAGGAATACAAAATTTGTGAAGTAAATTATGGTATTTCATATCTCCCATGATGACAGGTAAAATAGTATCTGGTGTATTTTCTTTCTGTTACTCCGCTGGCAGAACGAAGACAAAATTATCACCATCAACTTCTAAGGCATTAAATTCAAAAGTCATAATGTAGGTACACGATAGGAAATATCTAGAAAAAACTATCATCAGGGACATCAATCTCTGTCCCTAATCCACTGACTAGATTCCTCCCAGTTGAGGATGACAAGAGTAGGAGTTGTAAACAGGAAACAAAGGAAGTGGGTCACAGACACAAGGAGGTAAGACCAGTATTGTGCAACACTATCTACCACTCCCTCACATCTAACCCAAAGGAAAACTAGAAAGTCCCCTTGGAATTTTAGATCTCCCAAAAGAGTGGGCATTAGGTTTTGGGGGTTTTGTTTTTTTCCCACAGAGCAGTAAATTATGCTAAGAAGCCCCCCGCAAGCATGGTGCCAGAGAGATGGACTAAAGGGTCCAGATACAAAAACTCACTCAGTTCAGCATAGTTAGGCACATGGAAGTTGATTTAGAACTGACAGTGACTCCAAGGTCCAATAAGGGGTAAGATGGAACACGTCAGTGGATATAAAACACAACATAAATTCAGCAGATGGAAAGGCAAACATATGAGCAGATATTTATAGAGGAAAATGTTATATCCAAGCCCCAGCAAGGGGCAAACAAGGAACAGGCACAATTCTAACACTTGGCTGGTATATCTACACTTTTGTATATAGATATCATGTAGAAAGAAAAAACGAATGGGACAATCTCTGAGTTGACTGAGAAGACTTTGACTTGGCTATTTTTTTCTAAAATAAGCTGGTATCAGGAAAAAATAAATAAAAATTGAGTTTAAAAAACACAACACTGTATACATGGTGGAATTCTACTTTAAAAGACAAACACACATATTATATGCTCAAAAAATATTAGCAGACCTACTATGTACCCAGAAAAATTTTAAATAAAATAAAAATTTGCAGTGATAATCTCTAGAGAATGAGATTATATATGACTATTTTTCCTATCCTTCTATTTAAAGCGTTATATTTGATTTCACCCTGGGAAAGTTCTTATTTTTAATGTATTTATGGATTCCAATATGGCCAAGGTGTGGATAAAGGAAACTTTTGAGCTCACAGTATCAGCTAGCATTTGCCTTGTTGGTGGGGAAAGCAGCAGTTTATTCTTAGTCTCAAAACTCCCTCACCCCCCAGAGATGGAATCTCACTGTTGCCCAGGGTGGAGTGATGCAATCTCGGCTCACTGCAACCTCAGTTTCCCAGGTTCAAGTAATTCTCCTGTCTCAGCCTCCTGAGTAGCTGGGGTTACAGGCACATGCCACGACACCCAGCTGATTTTTATATTTGTAGTGCAGACGGGCTTTCATCATGTTGGTCAGGCTGGTCTCAAACTCCTGGCCTCAAGCGATCTGCCTGCCTCAGCCTCCCAAAGTGCTGGGATTACAGGCATCAACCACCATGCCCAGCTAATGTCTCAAAACTTTTAAAAAATTTTTTTCTCTTTAATTTTTTTTTGTGACTCTAGCCAAAGACAATGTCTCGAAATACTTGCTAAAGTGAATGTCTTGACTTAAATGGCCAAATGTTTACATTCTCAGGAAGGAAAGGAGTACAGAGGGATTTGCAAGAGTCACCATTTCAAAGTATCCAGTACCAGAACACACTGAACCTGGCTAAAGGTATCCAGAGCAAGTCTTGTTTTATGCTCAGTCCATGTTTGGGGGAAAAACACAGTTATAATTGGTTCCACTAAATGTTGAATGCAAGGCCAAGATCTATAGGAAGTAGGAAAGCATTAAGCTCTGTGTTCAGGAAATAGTTGAGAAAAGAGTGCTAAAGCTGCATGGAAAACAGGCTACAGAAATTCTGAGAGGAATATCAATTAAAGGAGGGTGGAGAAAACAACAGAACTGGTTGACAAATAATACGTTCCAGGAGAGGAGACACATATGGAAAGGCAAGGCATATGGAAAATGGGGAAGAAAAAAATGGCATCAACCTAGATAGCAAAATGAGGAAACACTGAGCAGCAAATTCACCAAATTCACAAATTTCAAAAAGTTGAGGAACAATTGAAATTACTGCAATGAACGTTGGCTTTGGAGCAAGTTAGGCTGGACTCAAATCCCAACTCTGCCTCCCTAATAGGTGAATGCCCTTGAATAGGTTTACTCCTCCACCGAAATGTTTCTCCCACCAGTTTGTGACTTGTCTTCTCATTCTTGTAACATTGTCTTTTGACATTGAGCATAGTTTTCAATATTAATGAAGCCTAATTTTTCTTTTTTTTTTTTTTAAATGGGTCAGCCTAGCTGGCTGCTGGGCAGAAGCTGCCCTCAGTTCCTTGCTGTGTGGGCTTTCCCAACATGGTAATTTGCTTCATCAAAGCCAGCAAGAGAGGGAGTCTGCTAGCAAGAAGTGACATACCTGTAATGATGATTAGAAGGAATTTACTCAAGGGGAAGGCATATTAAATGTCACAAACACCAAGAGGCACAGGAGTCACCGGGGTCATCTTGGAGGTATGTTCTCTATACTTCCTAAACAAAGGTTTATTTGAGGGGACTGAGGGAACCTAGACCATCCAAGTTTTTGGTCATGAGCGTCTCCAAAAGTATAGGGATTATTCTTGGTCAGAAATGTTTTCTTAGCTGTGAAAACATCTACCTAAAAATAGGGTTATTGTAAGAATTAAATAATATAAAGTATAAGATTGAATTACACTAAATTGCAGTTTGTATAAGTAAACAACAGTTAAATGTCAGCAATTTCATATGGTTTTTAGATAAAAAATGTACAGTCTGTCATGTGGTAGGTACTCAATAATACTTGCTGAACCACACTACCTTATTTCATGAAGAAAACTATTGACTAAAACAGAAAACAGCTCCTCACCATCACACAGAACATGTTTCTTCTCAAATCTAATGATAAAATCAACTTTTTCATTCAGTATTTGTTACGTAACTTTTCCTCCAAATTCAATTTCCTCAAATTGACATTCATGTTTGCCACTTACCTTGAACTTTTTCTCCTCTTTTTATGTTTGGGAGAAAAACATAAGAACCAAGAACAATACTATAGAAAGACTTAAAATGATGAGTACAATGTGTGAGAATGCCACAAAACACTGTTAGGACAGCAATTCCCCTCCCCTCATACACTGTATGTATAATCCTGTATTATTTACCCTCAGCAAGTACATGCAATAAGTAGAGTTTCTATTTCCAAGAAGTTACTTATCATGAGAACTCATTGCTTTTCATGAATAAAAATACATCATAGAGATGACCAACCAATCATTAGTTTTCAATGGTTTAGCAAAAGCTATTGGTCAACCAGTCTACAGACCTAATTCATCCAAAAATAGTATTTAAAAAACAATGACTTTTTTCTTAAAAAGAGGGAAAGACACTGGTTGAAAAGACAACAATATGGAAGAAGTTGCAGCCTTTCTGTTGACGTCTGATTAAATAAACTCAGATTGTTTTTTTTTTTCTTTAGGCCTGCATAATTTGCACTACTATATACAAAAGAACCCCATTCAAGAATAAACTAAAAAAAAAAAATTTTATTAACAATTTGTTGGTGGCAAAGAAAACAATGTCTTTACATACATGTTTACAAAATATTTCTATAAAATAATTGTTTTCCTTTCATTTTAAAAGATTTTTTTTCATTTGGCCAAAGATTAAAACATTACCATAAGCAATGAAACTCAGCACTTTTATATAAACAGTTATTTCTTTCCTTTACCCTTTTCCTTAAATTCAACACTCTTACAGGCTAAATTGGCAGTGACATTTAGAAGGATGAATATGTAGTATGATTAATGATATGACTAATGATATTAGGAGGTAATGCTAAAGTTGTAAGTGCTTCTTGAGAATAAGAAGGATTTGGAGGATTTTTTAGGGGGTGGAAACATAAAGCATTCTAGAATATCACTACCAGGGAAGAAAATGCCCAACACCATCCCTGCACTCAAACACGAGACTGCTAGGTCAGAGTAGTCAATGTATTAAGCTATAGTCTCCATTTTTAAATCTTGGCAAAGGATACTAGAGAATGAAGAGATTACTTCAGAAGCTACAGACCTAGAGCTAGCTTAAAAATTGAAAACTCAAGTTCCTATCAGGTAACAAAAGACTAGTCAAGGCTATTAAAGCAGCCTTTTGTTGTTGTTTTCTAATACACAGAAGGGAAAACACAAGAGAGAAAAGGAGGATAGAATCAGATTGGTGTCTACTATCTTCACATTAGTTCTTTTATCTTAGAGAAAACATCATTTTCTCTAAGATACCAGGTAATTAGTATTGCAGAATTTTAACCAGTAATACTACTATTGAAATATCTGTGTCAATTAACTTAAAAGGGGGAGAGACAGGCAAGATTTATCTTTGCATTTACTGCTGTGGTTCCCAAATACACAGAGATCATCAAAATATGCAGTATCTTTTCCCAGGGATAACCAATTTATGTTCAATAGTTTAGATTTTTTTTTAAGTATTTTGGCTATTCATATTAATTTTTGGCTTATATTTTTCCATTTATAAACCTCATTATCTTCACTTGCCAGAACATTTTTCATTGAACATGACGTAATTCCCAGGATCAAAAATTTCAATGTCTCTATTTTGTCAAAACAATCCATCTGTTACTTTCCTGAGAGTGTTCCTAAGCTGATTTGCAAAATGAGTACAAATCTTGGTAAAGGTTTTTCATTTTATTCTTTAATATTTAGCAATGCAAGCTCTATTATGAGGGAAGTAAAGCAACCTCCTCATAATACTGTTTATCTTGGGCAGATATACTAAAGTTTGTTGAAAATAACTTCACTTTCAAATATTTAGTTATCCTAAATTTGTAGAGAAGGTGTTGGCAATGCTACCACTAAAAAACAAATGTGTGGTGGGCAGGGGGTGTTCGGAGTAAGGATTGGGTAGAAGCTGCCAAGGAAAGCTAAAGATTCTAATCCACAAGCTTTTTGTTACCATGCATTACTGAAATTACTATAAAATTGCTGCTAAAAAATATTTTTCTAAAGCCATTTTGTCACATGAGTCGGGCACAGAAACCTCCAGCTACTATGTATGGAAAGACGTCTCTTCAGTTAAAAAGGTGAAATTCCAAGGAAAAACAAAAGAACATCTGGTTGTACCATATAAAAGTGAATATCACCCACTTAACCAAAATGCCTTTGAAGTAATAAACTAGCAGTGACTTGAACACCACATATGTACCTACATTTCTAGCATCTAAAATTAAGTCTCCATTTAAAAAACAAGCATAAGTAAATTGTGAAAATAAAGTTGTAAATAATGTAAAAATCTCTAAGTTACACTTAAAATATAAATTAGAATCAGGCAATTTTGAATCTAACATGAACTACTGTAAATATCTGAGTGAAAGATGATATCCTTTCAAAATTGAGTCCCCACACCTAAATTTCAGCATAAATTCTTTTAGTACTACTAACAATTGGTTTACCCTTAGTCAATAATGTAAACATTAGCTAAAAATTGCTTGTTATTAAAAATAAATAAATGTGAACATTTTTTAAATGGCAAACACACACACATCAGGGACTTGATTACTGCAAGGTATAATATTTCTTCTAACACAAAATAACAAAGAAAACCAGAAATTAGAAACTTATCTATAGCAATTAAGGATATCTGCTTTTTTAAATATAAATGTATAAACTATTTAACTGTTAAAACATGACCATTGTTTCATCCAAGTTAATTTTCCCCAACAACTGTAGCAAGTAGAGCTTCTAGGAATAGACTAACCTTGTTGGCTACTCATCAAAATAACAAACATCCAAAGATACAACACTGTCAAATATAAGTAGCTGACATTAATAAAATGAAAGAGGCACTTTTTAAACCCAATAAAGACGTGGCTGTCCTTCAATGCTTACTATAGAGGTATTGTATAAGTGGCCTGTGGTGATGAAATACATGTTAGCTTTTGAAGAGAGACTTTTTCAGGCTTGTTTTACAAGTTAACATGAGACTGCACATTTAACACATGGATTCAACTTCCAGCTAAGACTTTAAAAGGACACATTCCATTTTTCATCACACTATCTTAACACTACTTATAGAAAGTATTTAGTGTTCAGGCCAGGTGTGGTGGCTCATGCCTGTAACCCCCAGCACTTTGGGAGGCTGAGGGGGTGGATCATTTGAGGCCAGGAGTTGCCTGGCCAACATGGCGAAACCTCATCTCTAAAAATACTACCCAAGCATGGTGGCATGTGCCTGAAGTCCCAGCTACTCACGAGGCTGAGGCAGGACAATCGCTTGAACCAGGAGGTTGCAGTGAGCAGACTGCACCACTGCACTCCATCCTGGGCAACAAAGTGAGACTCTGTCTCAAGAAAAGGATTTAGTGTTCAGGAAATGATCTGGTTTTCTGAACACATTTTTTAAACTGTCTCTGGTTTTTACACAGATTTTCAATTTACCACACTGAGATGATTGATATGTCAAAGAACTATGAATTTTGTAATAAATTAGGTAATTTGGATGTAACATGTCTAAAAAGCAACAAGACTAATTTTTAATAGTATAAGTGATATTAACAGTTACTTAGACTATAAGCTTATTCCTATGTGCCACTGTGGTGCTTTGGAGTGGGGACATTTTAAAGCACAAGAAAGGCAACTTAATTCTTTATAACATTCCTCCCCTAAACCTTATTATCCAATCTAATCACTCAGCTGATCTTTGACCATTCCTAAGAAATACAACCTCAAAGGTCAAGAAATATCCTGCCAAATATTCAAGAGATCATATCATAGACTCTTATCTACACCAATATATAGCTATATACATAGAAATATAAATACATATAGAGAGCAAAATATGTTTAAAGATGTTACTTTATAACCAGGATTATTGTTATTATTATTTTGAGACAGAGTCTCACACTGTCGCCCAGGATGGAGTGCAGTGGCATGATTTTGACTCACTGCAAACTGTGCCTCCCAGGTTCAAGCAATTCTCCTGCCTCAGCCTCCTGAGTAGCTGGGATTACAGGTGCCTGCCACAACACCCAGCTAATTCCTGTATTTTTAGTAGGGACAGGGTTTTTGCCATGTTGGCCAGGCTGGTCTTGAACTCCTGACCTCAGGTGATCTGCCCACCTCAGTCAGCCTCCCAAAGTACTAATACAGGCGTAAGCCACCGAGCCAAACCCAGGATAACTAATATATTCTTTAAATGCTCTGTTATTCTTATGGGAAGATGCTTGTGTCTGCTAATCTTAGGATGACTCTACAAATAGAACTATAAGCTTCCTTAAATTTCATCTGTGTTCTACCTCAGAAACCAAATAAACAGAAAATATACTTGAGACATTAAATTACAATTTTTACACCAGAAAAGAAACAAGAAAACTGATACACATTTCCTACATCAATTCTTAGAAAACATAAAAAGTAGTATTTCCAATTTTAAAAACACGCTGTCAAAGCTGCAAGTAAGAAACACAGACAAAAGCAACAAAAAATCCAAGCAGAATACTCAATAGAGGAACCCAACTCAGAACTGACTGCATATCCTCCTCCTTTTTTGAGTTACAACAATGTAATCAATTTAGTATAAAGCTTGTTCAATTTATAAATTCCATACATATTCCTTAATCTTCAATAAAAATCACAAAAAGTTTTGCTTTAACCAAAATCACGGAACACTATTTGATAAAATTAATAATCTTCATGTGAAGCTAAATTTATCCTTACAATCAATGTTAGGCAAGCCTAATCCTGCTCCCTGATCGTGAATAAGAAGGTCCAGGTAAGAAATGACAAAGTTAGGTTCAACTACAAAATAATCTACAATTTTTGTTGAACTAAATTTCATGTTTTAAATCAATTCAATGAAAATAAATAATCAGCTTTGTCCTTGAGTCATTCACATAACCATCCTATGGTTAAATAATGTGTGGTTATTAAAAATAATCTTTCTACTAAATCTACTCTTATTGTACGGTTATTAGAAATAAATCTTTCTACTAGATCTACTCTTTTTAAAAGTTAAATACTATACCACATTTTAAATACTTTACCATATTGAAAATACATGCTGGTGGCTCATGTGTGTAATCCCAGCTTAAGGGAGGCGAGGTGGGTGGATCACTTGAGGCCAGGAGTTTGAGACCAGCTTGGCCAACATGAGAAAACCCCGTCTTTACTAAAAGTACAAAAATTAACTGGGCATAGTGGTGCACATCTGTAATCCCAGCTACTCTGGATGCTGAGGCACGAGAATAGCTTCAACCTGGGAGGCAGAGGTTACAGTGACCCAAGATCGCATCACTGCACTCCAGCATGGTTGTAATAGAGTAAGACTGTCGCAAAAATAAATAAATAAAATAAATCAGAGGAACTGGATGTTTATCCTATATCTGATGGTAACTAGCTATATAAACAAAAGAAAAGTTATGAAATTTGTATGTGTCTCAGGTACTGTAACAGTAAAATTAAGGTAACAATGTCTGGCTTGTAATCCTTGAGATTAAGAGAGGGGGAGAAAATGTTGTGAAATACATTAAAAAACTTTTAAGTACAATACATTATATAAATAAGGTGTTTTCATTCATGTCTTAAAAAGTCAAAGGTGGAAAGACCCTTAGAAGTAATTCTATTCAATTCTAACTCACATTAATAAAGAAATAAACTCTTTATCTAGAAAGAAACAGTGACTCGTTCTAGTAAACCAGTAGCAACTCACCAGCAAAGTTGTAAACAGATTCCAGTCCAGAATTTGTAACACTCCCTAAGTATCTTTTTACTTGAGAGTTGGCTGGACATGTCATTGGGCATGCAGCTAAAGGACATTTTATTTAACTTTCTTAAATTTTTCAACACCTTCAAGTAATGGTAAACATCATAGGACACTGACAAATATGAGCTAGGAATCATGGGCCAAAGGGTTCAATTGTACCAAATAACTTACACTACCATTTATTTCATTTAGCATCAATATAGAGCCTAGAAACATTAAATTCTACCCTACTTTAAAATTAGTGAGGAAGATGATTTCCACAAAAAGCTGAAAACCAACAAAAGCCAATTAAAAAATACTTCCAGTTAAAAGGTTTATGCTTTCCTGACCTTTAGAAAACACTTCACATGAAGACTATCTTATTCTCCTTGCTTCAAAATTCAATTCATTGAAACTGAACAAACACCCACTAAGTATCTATTCTGTGCTAAATTCAAATTGACAATAATTTTTTTTTTCTTGAGACAGGGTCTCGCTCTGGAGTCCATGGTGCTGTGATCTCACCTAGACTGTAGTCTGTGGTGTTGCAAACTCAGCTCACTGCAACTTCTGCCTCCTGGGCTCAAGTGATCTTCCCACCTCAACCTCCTGAGTAGCTGGGACTACAGGTGCCTGCTATGACAGCCGGCTCATTTTTAAAGTTTATTTATTTTTAATTTTTTTGTAGAGATGAGGTCTCACTATATTGCTCAGGCTGGTCTCAAACTCCTGGACTCAGGCAATCCTCCCACCTCAGCCTCCCAAAGTGCTGAGATTACAGGCATGAGCCACTGTGTCTGGCCAAATAAAAAATTTTAAGTGAAAAAAAAATTCTCAGAAAAAAAACTTCCATTTATAAAACAGCTAAGTTAAAAATACTTCTATTAAATCAAATTCAAGTCTCAGGATTTAATTTTCAAAAACTCACAAAACTCAGTATGATGTAATTTTTGTTTTCATCTTGTTTTACTACTTTTACTAAAATGTAACATCACATTCAGTAATTCAGAATATCATAGACAAAAAAAATTAAGTTTTTTCAAAAAGTTACATAAAGATCAGAATTCAGTTCTGCTTATAGTTGCCTCACTTGGCCTTCAAAAGCTTAATAATGGTATTTAGATTCTCTTTGGTTTCATTATTAGGATAAGGAAAAAATATGACTACATTTAATAAAATTACAAACAACTTCACAGTGAGAAATGTTCATTTGAACATATAATTTACAATTAATAATGAAAAAGCAACTCCATTATAGTATAGCTTTCAAAATCAGATAAACTGGCTTTTAAAATTCTTTCCATTATTTTTATAGGGTGATTACCAAAACTTTGCATTAGAATACACACACACACACACAGACAGACAGACAGACACACACACACACACA
>NW_022436984.1:5454816-5620913 GCF_009761245.1 Sapajus apella
GAGAGAGAGAGAGAGAGAGAGAGAGAGAGAGAGAGAGAGAGAGGCGGGAGGAAGGAGTTGGGGAGGTAGAGAGAAAAGGAGGGAGAGAGGGAAGAAAGGAAGTAAAAGAAAGGAGGAAAGAAAGAAAGAGTCCGAGGGTGGTGGCTCACACCTGTAATACCAGCACTTTGGGAGGCCTAGGCAGGTGGACCAGCCTGGCCAACATGGAGAAACACAGTCTCTACTAAAAATACAAAAATTAGCCAGGTATGGTATGTTGCCAGATGCCTGTAATCACAGCTACTCCGAAGGCTGAGGTGGGGGAATTGCTTGAACCTGGGAGGCAGAGGTTGTAGTACGCAGAGATCATGCCACTGCACTCTATAAGAGTCAGAGAGACTGTTGGGGGGTGGGGAAGAAAGGAAGGGAAAGGGAGGGGTGGGAGGGGGAGAGGGTAAAGAAAGGGGAGAAAGGAAGGATAGGGAAAGGGGGAGAAAAGGGAAAAGGGAGGAAGGAAAGGAAAAAATAAAGGAAGGAATTCTCATTATAGAACATTCAATGTAAAACCGGAAGTTCCCATTTCTTATTCATAATTTTTCTACCTAGAACAACAGAAAACAAATACTATTCTTTCTCATATATGAAAGTCACTCAAATATCTGAAGAAAACTCCCTATCTTTAAACTTACCTTCTCCAAAATAAGACTCACCAATTTCTTCAACCACATCTCTCACTCTCTGGACTATTGAGGACTTTTATCATTCCCTCTACAGGAAACAATATTAAGTCTATTAAGTGCCTCCCACTTAATACATGGCACTTAAAATTAAGTTTTAATCTCAGTAACAGTGTACATGTGGCTTATTAATCTACTAGTCAATAACAGCTTTGTAAGTATAACAAGTCTTCCAACAACCATATTACAGCACTTCCCAAATGCCTATTTATGTACTGACACTAATGCTTGTTGAATTTTTCAGTGATGCAGAGTAAATGAGAAAATACCAGTGTAGTAATTTTTTCATCAACTTAAAGCTATTCAAGTTAAATTACTCTATCACTCTGAGTTTAAGTCCTTCCTAAATAATGACAGTCACTTATAAAATAAAATAGTAATGGAAGATGGTAGTTGTCTTTTCAAAAGTCCTTATATGGCAAAATTTTTACATTTCACAATCCTTTTCAAAAATGTTGGTCTAGTGTCCTAAAATACTCAGGTAAAGAGGGTCATCTGATCTAGCTTCTGATATCATCTAGGTAGCCAAGCACTTAGAATAATTTAAAGAATTTGCAACAACTAATCATGAGCTCCACTAACACTAATTTCTAAGACTTCTTAGTTTCCCATGCCCATTTCCCACTTACCTTTATGATCGTAAATCACACTCTAACGCAGTCAATCAGACTATATCAAATTAAGAGTAGACTGTGATGGCAGAAACTTACCACCACTCTTTGCAGTTTAGGTTATTTGCCAACTTTTGAACTACAAATGACACCATCTATGACAGGAGACAGCAAATTATGGCCCACAGGCCAAATCCAGCTCACCGTCTTTGTATAAATAAACTTTTATTAGAAAACATTCACATTCATTTGATTACACATTGTCTATGGCGGGTTTTGTGCTACAATTGCCAAGGAAAATAGAACAGAAGCTATATGGCCTGTGAAGTCCAAAATATTTACTATCTGGTCTTTTACAGAAACGTTTACCAACCCGTAATCTCAGGGAATAAACTATGTTTGGAATAAATATACCAAAGCAATATTTAAGATCTGTAACAATAACCATTAACTAGCTCAGAACACCAACCATCCAAATGGGAACATCCAAATACAAATACTGGTGTATCTGAATAGTTCTTTATCCTATTCTGTATGAAGATTTATTGCCCACCCAAGACAGAGCACTTACCTGCTCAATGAGCTAATCTTTAACATACATTTCTCAAGGATTCACTAGCAGAACAGTGAAGAACCCATGAATATGCTGCTCTGTGCAATCTAATGTAAAAAAAAAGTTGCTACAAAACACTCAGAAGTATATAATAAGAAGCAACTGTATAGAGCTACATAAGAATTTCCTTTATATTTTAGATTCCAAATACAAAACTTTTAAAGGCACTTAAAGTAGAAAAGCTTAAGTTCAACATTTTAGGTAATATTAACTGCATTAAATAATGCAAACTAATTTCCTTTTGTGTTAAATAACAAGACTTTCATTTCCATGTATGTGAAGTTGAAATCAAAAGATAATCTCTCTAATCTACATTATTCATGTAGCTATTATAAATAAATGACACTAGAACTTCTAAAAAACAAAGTCACAATATCAAAGTGCTTTGAAACTAGAGAGCACTTAAGAGATCCCCTCCATATTTTACAAATGAGAAAGTTTCAATATGACATGGAACACTTAAGTTCAGAGAACTACTCAGTGGCAGAAACAGAACTAGAACCCAACACTCAACCACCAGTTTGGAACTTTTTCTACTTCATGACCAGGTATGTTCATGTTCTAGGAAAGGGTAGAGTGATATCAAAATATTCTGCAGGTCTGTTTGTTTGTTTAGAGGGTTTTTTGAGGCTTACTACATTGCCCAGGCTGGTCTCAAGCTGCTGGGCTCAAGTGATCCTCCTGCCTCAGCACTCCAAGTAGCTGGGATTACAGATGCATACCACCATGTCCAGCTTCTAGGGTTTTATAAGTGCTAGAAACATATTTGTACGACAGTCCACCCATCTTAGGCAACCCTCTTGTCTTTTTAAAAATCAACCATAAAATTATAGAAAGACAAAAATGATTACTTGTAAAGCAACTCTTATTAGAATGATCAAATAAACAATTGATTATGTTGTTATGCTAACAAATTGTCAAAGAGTCAAAAAACTGATATTGGTGAAGGGGCAGTAGGACGGGTGCTCATACACTGTTAGTTTAGCACAATCGTTCTGAAGGTTGGAAATATTATAAAGAGCCTAAAAAGTTCTCACAACCTGAACCACTTATTCCATTTACATGAGTATATCCTAAAGAAAGAGTCTAATATAGAGATCAAATTTTACAAACAAGGATGTCTCCCCCACTATTATTTATAATGGTGAAAGATTAGAACAACCTAATATCCAAAGAGAGAAGTAATTAAATTATGGCATATTCATACAATAGAATACTAGACAGCCACTTTTAAAAGTCGCATTTTCAAAGACATGGGTAAATATTTACGAAGGTTATAAAAAACAGGGTACATAACTATATGGTCAGTATAATCTCAAGTTTGTTATTACACACACACACAAACACATGTACACACACTCATACATAGAAATAGCATAGACAACGACTGAAAAGAAATACAGAAAAATATTGACAGGGTTATCTCTGGGTCGTGAGACTGCAGATAATTTTTTCTCTTTTTTATAACTTTTCAGTATTTTTCAAATTGTCTATAATAATCACGTATTAGTCTTATACTCAGAAAACATTTTAAAAATTCACTGTTGTCAATTTTAAAATTTTTATAGTTCATATTAAACAGGAAATAAATATTAATGTACTCAAAAGTGTATCTAAAGTATGGAAAATAAATCACTAATGTGTAAAAGTATAATTTCCACACATACATAGGTAGACGACTTTGAATCTAAAAGGGTAACATTATTTTATCTCACTCAAGTATAGAAAGTTGATATTTAATAAATAAAAAACATAAATCTTTAAATAAAATTGGTGCAAGGCATCTAAAAATCGTGCTACTCGGGCATAACACTGACGATATAAACACTCTCACCAATATAATGTAGACACTCAGTGTTAAGTTAAAATAAGTATAATGCAGTACATACATGGTGACTGAATTATTAACTGAATTATATCTTTTTTTTGGGGGCCAAAGTGACTAGACCAGTCTACGCTAAAGAAACAAATACAACACCATACCATTATTTTAGTTGGAAGAGCCGCACCAAAAATCATGACAAAAAAATTGTGTAACTGTAAGAAAATTCAGTGACTTATTGATGACGTTAATGATCTCTTGCTAAAAATTCAAGTAAAAGAGTCAAACTGCTTAAAGCACTAAAAAAGCACACAGCAGTGTATGGTCTGCAATGATATGAAAAACACTTAAGAACACTCTTCAATGTTTCCTCATTTGCAGACTATCAAATGTGATCTTTGAAGTCAAGGATTACATCTAAGTTCTTTTACCAATCTTGAATATATATTGTTACAATACAGTAATGACACAAAGGGATGTCACACACAAATAGGCAAACTGCATGTAATTTAAAAACTTTAAGATTATATGATTCTAATTTCTGATTTTAAAAAAATCATATAAATATATAAAATATAAAATACATCCTAATATATTTTTACATAGAGCTGAGGTTTACCATTTTAAACAAAAATTCTGAGATGGAATTAATAAAAAACAATTTTCATATATACCACAGAGCAATAAGTTTAAATCAGACTATTTTGAGTTGTGTAGCCCTTTATTAGCAACTAAAATAGAAGGTATCTGTTGTACAACATGGGTAGTAATTGACTATAACTGGAGATTTATTATATTCTAATACAGATCATTTATAAATGCAATTTCTTTATTAAAAAGCTTCCACCTTTTTTGTTTGTTTGTGTACAATTTGCAAAACTATTCTGAAAGCGGAATATATGTGCACAAGTCTGCAAAGAGTGCAAATTTAGGATATGGTAAATGCTTTACAAGTTACTTTCAAAAAACTGTCTGTCACAACTGAGCCTTTACATTGTCATCTTTTTTGATCAAAATACTTTGATGCCAGCCTTCCTTACACTGCCCTAAACTATAAAGCATTTTTAAATGAGTTGAAATTAAGGAAGGACTACACCTACTAGAAAAAAAGAGAAGAAAGTTCTATTAGTTTGAGGTTTCAGAATCCCCCCAAACCCGGACCAGTATCTTGGTAAAGGCTAGGCTGGGACCCTGGACAGAGTATGAGAATGTGCAGGTGGCATCCCTGAGGATTCAGAGCTTCAGTGGACCGTGAGTGCTCCAGCTGCATAACTCACTGAACTGTCTTGCCAGTTTCTACACTGGCTTGACTGGGCATAATTCAAAAAGGAAAAGCTCATATTCATTCCATTCTTCTGGAGCTCTGTGATAGCCTAGAAAAAGAAAAATTTGGTTAGACACACACCACATAAAAAAGTGGGCATTCAATATGTTCCTGGTTTGACATTGTCCACTTCATAGCTGAAGCCTAGATTCTTCTTTTGCTCTTTTGTTTCTTGAATTTCTCTTGTTGCATCATATTAAAATAGAAAAAAAGAATTCCTAATATCATTCTCTCAAATAACTTCTAATCTTGTTTCTTGATAATTAAGTATCAGTCATTATATACCCTTCCTCTCCCTGTAATAATGCCACTTTTTAAACCCTTTTGAACTTTTTAAATATATTTCTCTTTACTGTATAAACCAAATCCCTGGCCACTTCTGTCTGAAGATGTCAGTCTTTGTCTGACTTTGACTATATTTGAAATGTATATAAATTAAAATCCAGATATAAAAGGTATATGCTAGGATTTTTACTTTAATTGTAGATTGGTTCAGCATTTACTTTATAATAAAAATATTATTTGATTCAATTCAGATTTTAGAAAATTAGTATAATTCTAGCTTCAATTTCAAAAATTAGTTTAAGCTCTTGAAAAGCTTTTCTTTGAGCCAATTAATACAGCTTAAAAGAAAAATGCTTCCTAAAAATCATAATATATTACCTTTCAAATCACATTAAAATAACACTGGAGTTAGGGTCCTACCCTAGCCTATTCTGGACTACATTATCTTCTCCATTATTTCCCTGCTTCTCCAAATGAGCCCACTGTTACTTTCTCCTCCCATTCCTGAGTTACTTTCTCCTCCCATTCACTTTCTTCTTTCCTAATGAATGTCATATTTTCATTCAGTATATTAATACTGTTTTACTAATTAGAAAAAAAAAAAAAACAACATCATCTGTCTTGCTTTATTACATTATGAACACCTAAAGTGTAACAGCAGAATCTTCCATTTATTTTTTATAGAGTCTAGACCACTAACTAAAACCAAAAAATTAATTAAGGTCACTTTAGTTTTTATTTATAAAGAGCATATTGGAACTAAGAATCAAGAGAAAATAAGGGTCTCTATTCTAAATAACTTTCTGTATTTAACAGAAAGTATTAAACTGTATTCCAATGATAAATAACTTTATTCAAGTAAGCAAAGGCAATGAAACTCCAAATTATGCTAAAGATACTAAAAAGAAACTTGACCACAGGTACATAAAACCAGTGATGCCACTGTATTACAATAATGAGATATTTTGTAATACCACATGACCAAATATTAAGTCAAGGCTTTCCTAAGGATACTTACATTTAATAACACCCCAATGGGATGTCTTCCACATATAGTATTATGGTATTTCTTCAAGTAATTGCTAAAAGATACAGGGTCTAATTGTTCTATGATACTCATACCCTAAAAAAACAACAAAGAAGAGGGGGAAAAAATAAAAGAAAAAGGACAATATTTATTATTTCCTAATCATATTTTAAAACTGTTACTTAAACATAATTCTTCATTAGGGAGACACAAAGAAAACAGATTACATAAACCTTGTGAAACATCAGACTCATTCATCAAAGATAATACCATTATAATTAACTCTATTAACAGAAAGCTTTTAATCCCCAGCTTATTTTCTCCAACCTCCAGGTATGTTTCTATACTACTTTAACCAGTTGTCATTTATCTCATAATCCTCAAACATTTTATAATATTTTAACTTCCTCACAGAAAGAATACACAAAAGTAAGTCTACTCTGAAAATCTGCATATGGAACCTAAAATTTAACTTATGGCTCTTTTCTCCATATCTATTATATTTTTCCTGCTTTTGGCATGAAAAATCAAGAGTTAATTGTAATTGAACTATTTCCATAACATATACTTCAATATCAACAGTGTAAGGTATTTTAAATTACCAGCATTAAATAATCTAGGTATGTGAAAAAAAAAAAAAAAAACCACAAACTAAGAAAATAGTTAACATCTTTTAATTAATTTAAAGCTCATGATAAAAGCAGGTTTAAGCAACACAGATCTCTCTGTTTTTTCTTTTTGAGATGGAGTCTCACTCTCATCCAGGCTGGAGTGCAATGGCGCGATCTCAGCTCACTGCAACCTCCGCCTCCTGGGTTCAGGCGATTCTCCTGCCTCAGCCCCCGGAGTAGCTGGGATTACAGGCACGCACCACCACACCCAGCTAATTTTTGTATTTTTAGTAGAGACCAAGTTTCACCATGTTGGTCAGGCTGGTCTTAAACTCCTGACCTTTAAGTGATCTGCCCGATTTGGCCTCCCAAAGTGCTGGGATTACAGGTGTAAGTCACCGAGCCCAGCTTACAACACTGATCTATACGAATAAGATTAATAATAAAGGAAAGATTTTCATCTCTTTGTTCTTTAAACTAGAATGCCTTGTTTTCAAGATCTTAATACAGAATAAAACTTGTTAGACTACTGTCAAAACAACCACTATGACTTGAACAGTAGTTTACACTAAATTCTACAATCTCCAAATACATTAAATAATGTATTTATAACTTTATAGAGCAAATCACCAAGTAAGGGAAATAAATCATTGATTCAAGCTAATTCATTCACCAATTATATTATTTTCTTATTCAGTTAAAATATTTTCTATTTAATAAATTGGATTCATAACCTCTGGGAGAAATGTAAATGATGGTTTAACTAGGGACTTAACTGGTTATTCTTTGTTTTTTGTTTTTATTTCACATTTTAACAAAACAGTGTAAAAGCACCAAGAGTAATCAGATAAACATCGTTTAAAAAAACTCATCTAAAAAAATGATAGTAACCAGTAGGTGACAGAAATTTTACAGTGGCAGCATCAAAATTTAATTCTACAAAAAAAAAAAAAAACCTTTCTTCAGAATCCAAGTCCTTCACAAACATTATCAATATTCCACATATGTGTGTAAATATACACAACTGAAACATAGACATACACATGTACAATCAACTTTGAATTGCTTGCACATGAATTAGCCACTCTCAGATTGGTCCATAACCAGTTTGTAATGCTAAGTTGGTTGTCCCTTGCCAACCAGGGGGCTTCCAGGTCAACACTCTCCACTGACACTTGGAATATAAGCTCAGAGAAATACTAACTTAAAAGTTAAACCTAAGATAGGCCAGGCAGTGTGGCTCATGCCTGTACTCCCAGCACTTTGGGAGGCCGAGGCAGGTGGATCACCTGAGCTTAGGAGTTGAGACCAGCCTGGCCAACATGGTGAAACCACGTCTCTACTAAAAATACAAAAATTAGCCAGCCGTAGTGGCACACGCCTGTAATCCCAGCTACTTGGGAGACAGGTGAATCACTTGAATCTGGGAAGTGGAGGTTATAGTGAGCCGAGATTGCGCCACTGCACTCCAGCCTGGGCAACAGAGCAAGACTCTGTCTCAAAAAAAACAACAAGCAAAAAAAAGTTAAACCTAAGATTAAATAATATCATAATTCTGATGCCAAAAACATCACAGTACATTTCTAATCCAAGAATGGATTATAGTAATGCAGAGATGGAATTCTAAATCTCTTCCATAAATAATGGATGATCAAGATATAACTCCCTAGAGATAAATGAACGGAGGCACAAAAAGGCATAGTCCTGGCTCTGAATTTCTCTTTTTCATTGACTACTGTGATTTATTAAAATATAACAAGAGTCATACTACCAATTCTTTGAACACTCACATAGCTACAACTTGCATACATATAGTAAGTGAACTTTTAATGCTCCTGAATGAAATCTATCTAGAACACTTTACCTTAAATATAAATCAACTCATTAATAAATAACATGACACTGAGATTTTAATGTACATTTTAATATTAAAATCTCAAAGCACATTCAGAACAAACATCACATTTATATACTGATATGAATTTAAACAGAAGAAAACTAATGATCACATTTCAGAAGACAAAGAATTCAAACTAACTGGGCAAGAAATCCTAATATAGAAAAACAGGAGATTATAAATGCAGAGA
Organism: Sapajus apella; assembly: GCF_009761245.1. NCBI lineage: Eukaryota > Metazoa > Chordata > Mammalia > Primates > Cebidae > Sapajus > Sapajus apella. Next base: position 5,463,913 of record NW_022436984.1, read on the forward strand.
AGATACTACTAAGTAAAGAGTTCAGGGCCGGGCGCGGTGGCTCAAGCCTGTAATCCCAGCACTTTGGGAGGCCGAGGCGGGTGGATCACGAGGTCAAGAGATCGAGACCATCCTGGTCAACATGGTGAAACCCCGTCTCTACTAAAAATACAAAAAAAAAATTAGCTGGGCATGGTGGCGCGTGCCTGTAATCCCAGCGACTCAGGAGGCTGAGGCAGGAGAATTGCCTGAACCCGGGAGGCGGAGGTTGCGGTGAGCCGAGATCGCGCCATTGCACTCCAGCCTGGGTAACATGAGTGAAACTCCGTCTCAAAAAAAAAAAAAAAAAAAAAAAAAAAAAAGAGTTCAAAATTAAGATATACTGGTTAAATTACAACAGAGAAAATTTAAAAATTGAGATGATGGGAGTTAGGAAGTTAAATATGCAATAATTTTAATTCTTGCATATATGTGTGATATAAACTTACTAGTGCAAAAATTAATTCAATTATACTCAATTGGCTGACACAAGTGATATTTTAAGAGGTATGCCTCTTTATAAGAAAATACAAAGGGGAAAATTAAGGCTTTTCTCATAGGTGAACCTCTCTTATTGAAAAATTCATTAAGTATGCAAACAAAAACAATAATGATAAAATTTAGAAATGGAACATTATTAACTAATACAAAATACTGGCAAATACACTTTTAGATATACCTATGTTTTTAGGTTAACAACTATGAGATTACTATTAGGAAAATTCTAAAGAGACAGAAATGCTAGTTCAATGCTGTTGGCAACAGTCCAAGAAGGTGAAAAAGAATGTCCTTCCCAATTACGCTGAATTACCTTTTTTATTTATTAAAACGGTAGAAGATATGATCAGTGACTCTAAAGTCCAGGCAATGAGAACTTCCTAAGGCATAGTATAGTGAAAATTTGATTGTTCACATAAACTTAATGTGGAGAAGTAGAATGGGTCACTATACTACCCATTCAGCTCTAAGATATAAGGCAGACATAAATACCAAAAGCCTATCCATCAAGGATTATGGGTTTCTAAATTTAAGTTTCAGCAAGAAATACGCACACTGAAAGCTAGCTCCCTAAATTTAGGGGGTGAACCAATCTATCATTGTGTTGACTCTTCAAGTAATCAGTGAATATTGTGTCAAATTCCAAGTGTCAACCCTAAACTAAATAGGCAGTATTAACTGACAAAGCTCAAATTCAGGACTCTGATAAGACAACAAATATGTTCTCTTTTTTAAAAAAGTTTATATTTAATAAAATGGCAATCTAAAAATTATCACCCGGAAGTAAATCTCTCCCAAAAATAACAAACGCAAAGGAGTAGCAAAACATTTTAGAGACACTCATGAAATAAAAACCAGAATCACATCTTTTAATTCCAACATAATTAACACAATATTATTGAATCAATAGAATTCTGGTCTCATTTTTTAAAGGATATACATTTATATTTGCGATGAGTACACATTTAGTGAGGTGGAGTAGGAAAAGGAAATATTCTAGTTTCTTTAAGAGGCATCAACATAAAATCCTAACGGTGAAAGTTCTATAGAAAAAGCTCACCTTAAAAATAGTAGTGCTAAGTAATGTACTAATAAATGGCTATCTTACAGAAAATGTAATAAAACCTACGAAGAAGCTGCTGGCTTAGGTTCAAGAGAAAGAAGTATGAGTTAACAAAAGGAACAATTTTCACTTTTAAAATAGTAGGAAGGAAGAAAAGTAGTTCATGTTCAAATTAAGTGACGTAATTGACAAATTTAAAAGAAAAAGAAGTTATAACAGATGAATACAATGACATTTTCAGATTATCCTTGCCAAATCATAATTTACCAATATCCATAATGAAACACTGGTCTACACCAAAAAAAGTGGTATAATAAAAATGATAACCTATGACCGCCTCATATATATATACATAAAATATGAATAACTATGGTTGTTATTTCAAGTAAAATTCACAAGATCAGTATCTCCAAATAGGTTCCACTTTAGTCATAGTAATTATTGACATTGCAAAGTATTAATTACCCAAAAAACTGGTCTATAGCCAATAAAATTATAAGATCTTCAGAGTTTAGATATCCTATGCTACAGTTACATAATTTTTCCCAACTATATTTGATAGTTTGTTCTCCTATATTTTATGTGTTTTTTTCACATAATTTCTAAGATATTCAAGTGCTAGAAATATAAACATTTTGCAATAAGAAGAACAGCTATTTTTCTTTGGCAACTTAGAAATGGTTTTATTTTCCAGCATTGCAATAACTATATTTAGTAATAGTTTTCTGTTAAAAAAGGATCAGAACTTAATTAACATGCTAATTTTGAAGAGATATAATCTAAAATTTTATGCTTAGTTTCTTTTTACTCTACCAAACTTTGAAAATGTATACTTATTAATTGTAACATTTGAATCGAAATGTTACAATTCAAAATTCTTAGTGTTTTTCTAATGGTTCTTTGGAGAGCCATCCAAGTACATTTCGGCTGAAAATATCACATATGAAAACCAAGATAATGGTTCTCAAATGAATTAAATTATTTATAATATAATCTATTAAAAAAGAAATATGCAAAAGTAGATTCACCATCTGATTATATACATCAATTAAGACAATACATTATTGAAGTCTGACTAACGACTTCAATATATACATAAAGGTAACACAAACACACCTAAGTTTATGTCTAGAGCTAACCATTCTTATTATTTTGACTCCTATATTCTAACTCCCAGAATTGACTTGTAAGTTGAATCAACAGTACACTACTAAAATAGAACCCTTATTTATGAGCCATTTAAAAATTCTGTATATAAATAAAAATATCTCAACAAATGGACCACAAAAATCAACTCCAAGTCCAAATGTTAAAATCAACCATTAAATTCAATCATATTAATATGAAGCAAATACTCAATATTTATTCAGAAATTACATTCCAGGGGATTTGAATAGAATTTTAAAAATTATGTTCCAGTAATTTGGGATATCTAATGTAAGGTAAATCAGATGCAAATGCAGAAGTCATCCTGAGCTAACTGGTTCTACTGCACAATTTTTTCCCTTTTTTTCTTTTTTGCGACAGGTTCTCAGCAAATTTCAACAAAGTTCCACCAGTGAGTTCTGTTGCAATGACAGGGTTAATGATTACTATAGTAGCCAATCTCATCTCTGTCCTGGCCTTAATTATCTACTGAGACCTCCCAAACGTCCATCTCTAGTCCAATTGAAAGCCTTGTCTGAGCTCCAAACCGAAACAGTCAGCCCATTAGCAAAGCCCTTTTGACTCTTATTTCTGAAAAGATCTGAAGTTACTATCATCTCTCTCTTGAACTTCCTTCTACCAATGGCCCACTGTTGCTACTTCTTTTTTTTTTTTTTTTTTTTTTTTTGAGACAGAGTCTCGCTCTGACCCTGGAGCTGGACTGCAGTGGTGCGATCTTGGTTCACTGTAACCTCCACCTATCAGGTTTAAGCAATTCTCCTGCATCAGCCTCCCAAATAGCTGGGACTACAGGCGTGCATCACCATGCCCAGCTAATTTTTGTATTTTTAGGAGAAATGGGGTTTTACCATGGTGGGTAGACTGGTCTCAAACTCCTGACCTTGAGCGATCCACCCACCTCAGCCTTCCAAACTGCTGGAATTACAGGTGTGAACCACTGCACTCGGCCCCACTGTTGCTACTTCTGACCCTCCTGTATAATCCATTTGCCATACAACTACCAGAGTGATCTTAAAAATAATGCAAATTATATCATTTCACTTCCTATTGCACTTACATAAAGTTCTTACCCTCAATTATTACCCTGTATTATCAGATCTCTGCCTTTTTTACCACAGCTTACACACCACTCTTCTTCCTCTCAGGCACCATACTCCCACAACACCGGCTTTTTCCTTTTCTTCTAACACATCAGCCTCTTTCCAATCTTAAGGTCTTTGCACTGGCAACTTCTCCTGTCTAAAATGCTCTTCCCTCTGATCTTTACTTGGTTTGCTCTTTCTTATCATTCAGAACTCACTGTAATTTTCATCCTCAAGGTATGAAATTGTATATACCTTTCTCACACCACTCAATCCAAAACAGCCTCCAATCATCTACCATCTCAAAACCTTTTTAGCTATTTTCTGCACACATTACTACTTCACACTAATTAACATATTTCCTTACCTTTTAAAATTAATACGTGTCTCTTCCAATTACAAGTTTTATAACAGCAAGAGCCATGTTTGTTTACTGCTGTATCTCCACCAATGCCTCAGGATGTATATGCACTCAAAAATAATTGGCAAAATGAAAATCCAAATGTCTACCTGACTGACATCTCTATTTAGATGTCTTAAAGGCAACAGCAAACATAACATATCCCTAATAGAATTTATGATCTTCCTGCCCCCCAAAAAATTTTGGTCCTTTCTTCCTGTGCTTATGGCCTAAGTAAACACAACCACCCAAACAGCAGCACAGCCAAAAATTTAGGCGTCACCTTTGACATTTCCTTCACCCCCAACCTCAATCCACCTCCAAGTCCCATCATCAATTTGTCTCCTAAATATATTGAATATATACATTTCTGTCCCTCTCTTCTACCACCACCACCCCACCCATTGTCTAAATTACCATCATTTCTCATCTTGACTACCTAACTCCTCCAGCCCCCTTCCAACCCCTTGGCTACACTGCAGTCATATGATCTATTCAAATACAAAACAATTTTATCACTTCTCTATTTAAAATTCTTCAAAATAGCTGTTCTAGAGTCTTTAAGCTTCATTTCTCACCACTCTCCCTATCCATTTATCCATCATTCATTCAACAAATGTATATATTGCGTGCCCACTGACAGGCACTGGGATGGAAAATGGACAAAGTTCCTGATCTCATGAAGCTTATATAATCCAATGAGGGAGATAACCCCAAGACAAATCAGTAAATGAATAAGTCATGCAGTAATAAGTACTGAGAATAAAAATACAGCAGGGTAAGGTCAATGAACAACTGTTCATCCAAGGAGCATAACAGAAAATGATGCACACTTTTTGGCTGTCAAACTAATTTGAAGATGCTGTTGGGACTCAGTGGGATTCAAGGGATGCTGACACTGACAGTTTCATATACATAAAGATTGTTCTCCATCAATAAGACTTATAGAATATCTACAGCCTTAATTAAATAATAATTCACTTTATATACAAACAGAAGTTTTGTGTTGATTTTAATATACAATGAGTTTCCCAGGAATAAAACTATCATTTAAAGTGAGGGAAGACTGTACTTTGTTATGTTTACAAGTTTACTAAAAACTGTTCACCATTTTGGAAAATCAAGTCACTAGCAATAGCACTTAGCAATTTCAGTCATAAATATATAACTGTGTAAGTTTATATTTGTAGCTGTTTTTATATTAATAATATTATTCATAAAGATTTAAATACTTCATTGTACCTTCTAATTTAGTTATGCCTGGGTATTTACATTCTTAAATATATATTTATTATAAATTTCTTTTGTTTCCCTTGCATGTGACAGTTAGAATAGTCATGTTTTTAAATTGCATACAGGAAGATTGTATTCATTTGAATAATAAATACTGAGCACGTACTTATGTTCTCATCACTACTCTAGGCACTCTGTATACAAATACCCTGATTGACAGAAATGTAGTAAGTAAATTATTTAGTTTTTTACAAGAAAAAGTAGAACAGGGTACAGTGGATTGGGAATACTACAAGGGTAGGATGTAGGATGCAAAATTAAATAGAGTAGTCAGAAGACCCCACAGAAAAGGTGAGAGCTGAGCAGACTTGAGGTAAATGAGACAGTCAAGTGCAAAATAGCCAAAGCCCTAAGCTGGGCACATATATGGCATTATCAAGACACAGTAAGGAGATTACTGTGTCCACAGTAGAGTGAAGAAAGAGTAAAAGAAAGAAAATGGAGGGCTCTTAACATTTGGGGGCTGCAAATCAGGTTGGTCCTTTTAGCCCAACCATTGTAAAGACACTGGCTTTTATTCTGACTGAAAAGGGGCAATTTTACAGGAGATATGAGCAGAAGAGTAAGATTTTAAAAGAGTTGCTTTAGTTCCTACTTTAAGCTGCCTGAGACTGAAGAAGACAACGGCAGGTCTAATAAGACCAGTTAGGAAAGTGGAAGGGTAACTACCATCGCCTGAATTAAGAAAGTCTGGAAGTAGAACAGGTCTTGGTAGGAAGAAAACGAGGAATTCAGTTTGGATATGTTCAGTATGAGCTGTTTATAAGACATCCAAATGTAAATTATGTATGGTGTTTGAGAATGTGGTTCTGACTAGAGTTATTCTTACTATTTTTGGTGCAAAAAGCATTGCTGTTTCATAAAATTTAGTACAAACTTGCTAAAGATCATGTCCAGGAAGACTTTATCTACTCTGAAAATTTTTAGTACTGAGATATCTTTTAAAATTATTTTCTGTATGGCTCCCTAACCAAAAAAGGGTAATTTTAATGACGGGGGAAATTTACATACATACCATTAATAATTTATATTTCACAAACATACACCCATTCCTCCTTATAGATTCTTTCCTAAATGAATAAAATGTAAGACAAGAAAAGCCAGGGAGAAATGAGAATCATACAGCTGATATAATCTTGAGTCAAATCTCTCCAAGACCTAAAATTAGTAATTAATGTTACTAGAAATTCTAAAGTAATCTCAGTTTCCATTTTTAAAAACTCCTCCTTTGACTGTGTTTCCCTGGATCTCCTCATCTACCACATCAATTAATATTTAAATATTGTTGTTTTCTATCATACTTAAACTACTAGAGAACAATTTCTCACATTTGATTTTTGCCTCTTCATTCCAATTTAGCTTCTAACCTGATTCTACTGAAATTGCTCTTGCAAGGTTCTTAATTCACCTCTGTGCAGCATTTGATACTCTTCCTCTCTCCTTGCTAAAGCTCATTCTCTCTATGGTACCGCTCATTCTCAGTTCTCTCTTAAGTAGAATTTTACTGGCTCTTCTTTAACTCCTTCTCCACTTAATGCTGGTATATCTGTCTGATCTAACTCTCCCTTTCTTCCTATTCCTTATACTCTCTCTCGAGATTGACTCTCTGAACAACGGCATTAACATCCTTTCTTCCCGTCCACTCCTCATACACCAGTAACTTCCAAATGTTTATCTCCATCCAGACCTATCTTCATGTGCTGAACCAGTACTGTCCAATAAAAATATAATGCAGGCCAACCAGGCACAGTGGATCATACTTGTAATCCCAGCACCTTGGGAGGCCGAGGTGGGTGGAACACCTGAGGTCTGGAGTTCAAAACCAGCCTGACCAACATGGAGAAATCCTCTCTCTACTAAAAATACAAAATTAGCCAGGCATGGTGGCACATGCCTGTAGTCCCAGCTACTCAGGAGGCTGAGGCAGGAGAACTGCTTGAACCCAGGAGGAGGAGGTTGTGGTGAGCCGAGATTGCACCATTACATTCCAGCCTGGGCAGCAAAGGCAAAACTCCATCTCAAAAAAATTAAATTAAATTAAATTAAATGTAGATACATGTACACACACACACACACACACACACACACACACACACACGTAAAATGCAGACCATATATGTAATTTTAAATTTTCTTTTAACCATATTTAAAAAATAAAAATTTCTTATAGCCATATTTTTAAAAAATTAATTTTAAGACATTTTATTAAACACAATCTAGCAGTACTATTTTATAATATAATCAAGACAGATTATTTTTGAGATGTTTTGTTCCTTTCATACTACGTGTTCAAAATCCAGTGTATATTCTACACTTATGACATATCTCAAGTTGTATAACCACACTTCAAGTACTCAACAAATACATGTGCCTGGTGGTATCAAAAAGTGCAGTTCTAAACATAACATAAAAGCCATGTCTAAAATTAAGCTCATCTTTTTCCTTAAATCCGTCCTTCTTATATTCCCTGTATTAATGAGTAAACAGCATCTAAATATACATGGAACCCAGAAATCATCCCACATGCCAATACTCCCTTAACGTGACATACCTAATTAATCACTAAAGTCCTTTTCGTTCTACCTCCTAAATGTCTCTCAGCTCTCTATATTATAATGGCTTCTTTGTAAGTGTGTTCAATCACTGGACTCTAACTTCCATTAAGTCATGGACTATGTTTTCTCTTCTTTGTATCTTCAATACTGCACAGAGTACCAGACATATAGCACATACCCATTCACCATTTGCTTTGACAATCATTAATCATTTGCTATATGGAGAAAGCCAGAAAAAGTTTTCTGAGGCAACTGAGAACTAAGCCTCAGAAGAAGACTAGAACTAAAAGTCAAAGGAGAGTTAATCAACTGAAATGAAAACATCAAGAAGCCAAAAGAGAAGGTAATACATTAAAATCCAAATAAAATTCTAAAGGTAAAACTATTGGACAATAAAGTAGCAACTAAGGTAAATTTCAATATGATAAACACACTAAGTAACTAACTTCACATTCATTACATTTGGCTTTAATAAAATATACTACATGATATATTCTATTTACACATTCAAATCCAGATTCCTTACTAAAATATTTGATATACTTTAGACCAAATAATCTTGTACTAAAACATATGCATGAGGCTTAACACATTGGTAGAGTTGATTTGAACGAACTGCAGACTTAAAAGCAGACAGAATTTAAAGACAATTTGGAGACCATCTAGTCGAAGTCTATTGTCTTCCAGATAAAGAAATGAAGACTAAAGTATTAAAATAATCTGTCAACAGTCACAGAGAGCAAGTTAGAGATAGTTCTGCTATATTTCATACTGTTTATGAATAAATACCAAAATTATTTGTGTTATTTAAAAAATTAAAATAAATATCATCAGCTTAGGCAACGTGACGAAACCCCGTCTCTAAAAAATAAAAATAAAAATAATTAGCCACGCATGGTGGTGCATGCCTACAGTCTCAGCTACTTGGGTGGCTGAGGTAGGAAGATATTTTATGTCCAGCAGTTTGAGGCTGCAGTAAGCTGTGACTGTGCCACTCAACTCCAGCCTGGGCGACAGAGGGAGACACTGGAAAGAAAGAAAAGAAAGAACAAAAAGAAAGAAAGAAGAGAAAAGAAAAGAAAAAATAAATATTATAACTATCATAGCCCTTCTAGAAAAAAGACAGTAAGACTAATATCTACTCCTAAGCTAAATAAGAATATAATTGTATTTTAAAATTCTGTATTTAGAACAACAAATTAAAATTCCTTTTAAGAAAAATGCAGGCCAGCCAGGCGCAGTGACTCATGCCTATAATCCCAGTACTTTGGGAGGCAGAGGCGGGCAGATCACATGAGGTCAGGAGTTTGAGACCAGGCTGACCAACATGGAGAAACTCCATACCTAATAAAAATACCAAATATTAGCTGGGCGTGGTGGCACATGCCTGTAATCCCAGCTACTCAGGAGGCTGAGGCAGGAGAGTCTCTTGAACTTGGAAGGCGGAGGTTGCGGTGAGCTGAGATAGCGCCACTGCACGCCATTCTGGGCAACAAGAGCAAAACTCTTGTCTCAAAAAAAAAAAAAGAAAATAAAAAGGCCGGGCATGCTGGCTCACACCTGTAATCCCAGCACTTTGGGAGGCCGAGGTGGGCAGACCACAGGGTCAGGAGATCGAGACCATCCTGGCTAACATGGTGAAACCCCGTCTCTACTAAAAATACAAAAAAATTTACTGGGCGTGGTGGTGGATGACTGTAGTCCCAGCTACTCAGGAGGCTGAAGTAAGAGAATCGCTTAGACCCGGGAGGCTCAGATTGCAGTGAGCCGAGATGTGCCACTGCACTCCAGCCTGGGCAACAGAGGGAGACTTCATCTCAAAAAAAAAGAAATATTATTACTATCATAGCACTTCAAGAAAAAAAATGACAGTAGGATCAATATCTACTATACTTCTAAGCTAGGTAAGAATATGTTTCTTGATTTCTAGTAGCTTTGAAGTTCTCTTAAAAAAAAAAAAAAAGAATTATATTTTAAAATTCTGTATTTAAAACAACAAATTAAAACTCTTTTTAAGAAAAATCCAGGCCAGCCTGGCACAGTGGCTCACACCTGTAATTCCAGCACTTTGGGAGGCTTGAGGCAGGAGGATCACCTGAGGTCAGGGGTTTGAGACCAGTCTGACCAACATGGAGAAACTGTGTCTCTACTAAAAATACAAAATTAGCCCAGCATGGTGGTGCGCACCTATAATCCCAATGCTGCGGAGGCTGAGGCAGGAGAATCACTTGAACTTGGGAGGCAGAGGGTGCGGTGAGAGCCAAGATTGTGCCATTGCACTCCAGCCTGGACAAAAAGAGCAAAACTCCATCTCAAAAAAAAAAAAAAAAAAAAAAAAACAATATCTAGGCCAGGCGCTGTGGCTCATGCCTGTAATCTCAGCACTTTGGGAGGCCGAGGAGGGTAGATCATTTGATCTCAGGAGTTCCAGACCATTATGGGAAACAAGGTGAAACTTCGTCTCTACAAAAAATTACCAAAAAATATTAGCCAGGTGTGGTGGTGAGCATCTGTGTTCCCAGCCACTCAGGAGGCTGAGGTGGGAGGACTGCCTGAGCCTGGGAGGTTGAGGCAACAGTGAGTCATGATGGTGCCACCACACTCCAGCCTAGGTGACAAAGTGAGATATGTTTAAAAAAAAAAAGAAAAAGAAAAATCTAAATGGCCCAAAAACAAGATAATAAACTAAGAAATTGTAAAAAGAGCAAAAGGACAAACGAAGAGGAAAAAAAAATTTGCATCTGTAAAAATAATGTTTGTTCTTATGCTTTTTTAATTGTTCTTTTTAATAGACACCTAAAGGCTCCAGCCCATAAAATTCAAGTCTTACTATGTGCCAAGGGTGGTGGCTCACATCTGTAATCCTACCACTTTGGGAGGCAGGAGGAACCAGCCTGGGCAATTAAAGCAAGACCTTGTACACGTACACACACACACACACACACACACACACACACACACACGTACGTTGGGCACAGTGGCATATGCCTATAATCCCAGGACTTCTGAGAGCCTGAGGCTGCCAGATCACTTGTGCTCCGGAGTCTGGGACCAGCCTGGGCAACATGATGAAACCCTGTCTTTACAAATAATATAAAAATTAGATGGGCTTGGTGGTAGGCGCCTATGTCCCAGCTACTCGGGAGGCTGAGGTGGGAGAATCACTTGAGCCAGGGAGTTAGAGGCTGCAGTGAGCCGAAATCACACCACTGCACTCCAGCTTGGGCCACAGAGTGAGACCTTATCTCTAAATAAATAAATATTAGTTGGCTATGGTGGCATATGCCTATAATCCCAGCTACTCTGGAGGCTAAGGCAGCAATAAGCCCAGGAATTCCAGGTTGCAGGGAGCTATGTGTGACTGCACTCCAGCCTTGGTAACAGGGTGAGACCCTGTCTCTTAAAAAAACAGAAAAAGAAATGTCTTAATATGCATGCTTAAGAGCAATGGGAAATGCAAATCAAAACAAAAATGGAATTATATCTAACAATCTGATTTACAGGATATTTTACACAAATATATCAATGATATGAGTTTATGTTTAAATATTAATTCCATTAAATTTTAGATCATTTTGAGAGCTTCTAAAAATTTGAAGAAAAAAAAGTAGTTCCAAAATAAACATGCCTGTCAGGTCAAACTGCTGATCCAAGGAAATAATAAAAATAAATTAACAAAACAAAGTAAACATGCCTGAAATTTTAAAAATTAAAATAAAGTATTTGTATGAATCCCTTCAGCACAGAAGACAAGATTTAAGTTAGCTAAATTTTATGTACACTGGAATTCCTGTATACTGTCATTATAAGGCTATGATGTCTTTATTTTCAGAGGTAAAGGGGCAACAATTTATAGTTTACTATAGTTCCTCCAAAGAACACAAATTTTTATTAGCTAATTCATAAAATCTTCATTATCACTTAAAAATAAAAATATACTAAGTTATTTAATAAATTGTAAGAAACAACAATGCTGTTCAGAAAGAGTCAGAAGAAATATATCAGAAAGCCATGAAACAAATAGGAATTAGAGTCAAAGTATCCCATCATCTGCTATGGTTATTACTGCTTAACAGTAAATAATAATATTAGTACCCTACTGTCCCTAAAGCTAAGGTACTTATCTAAAAAGTATTTTAAATCCACATATAATTATTCTCAAATATTCTCATTAATCAAATAAAATTATGAAGAAGGAAATTCCTATTAGAATAGGGATTATTCTTTTAGTCAGTATTTATATGATGACACATTGCATTTTGTACATTTAAAGATAGGGAAAAAAATTAGTCCATTATATTATTTCAACATATTAAGTCTTGAATTACTAATCTGAAATTAAAGAAAAAGCCTTAGAGCATTAAAATCCCACACCTGAAAGACTTACCATTTTATCTAGATGTTCAATGGATCTATAAATCTCCCCCTGGGATTCATCATAGTAACTGTAACGGAACCTTTGACCTTGAAACAAATATCATGTACAAAATAAAATAGGGAAAAATTAGAAGCTAAAAAGAAAGCAAGCGCTTACCAAATAATTTCAGTTCTCATGAAAGGCAAAGCACAGCTTAAGCCTCTGAGAGAATCATTCCCAAGAGCCCTTGTACATAAAAATAAAAGGCATATTTGGGAAGGTAATAAAGAAATGATATCACCAGTGTTTTATGATGTTAAAAACTATTTCAAATTGTAGAAACCTTAAAATCACCAGAAATACAAGGTTAAGGAAACAAAATAGCTTAAAAGTTAGAAGCATTGTTAAACATTTTATCAGTCTATATTGGAAAGCAAACCCAAGGAATATTACTCAAGAAAATTTGGCTTGAGAAAACTATCTTGGTATAGAGCAAATCACTAAAAGCTTAGGTTTTGCTGTACAAATGCAAGATTTGATCTCTCTTACAGGAAAAAAAAATTGTATAGGTCACAAATACTGTGACTTGTGTGATTTTTATGATGCAAATTTTAAAAATTTTACCTCGTTTTTGTACTACTTGGAAAAGGATCAATACAAGTGCCTTATGCAATGTGAATAGTATACACAAAAGGGTAAACATAACATAAATATAATAAATATTCCTACCCTGACATAAAATCTCAATAAGAGTATAAGCATAGAACATTCAATGTTTTGGCTATTCTCCAGAGAACAGAGAGAGTAAAACGGAAGAAGCTTAAAGAGAAGACAGAAAACAAAAGGCTCAGAAAATAAATTCTTTTTCCTACTATAGATATATGAAAATCAAAAGTTAAACATTTTCTTAATTATGGATTGTTACTCAACTGACTGCAACATATTCCAGATACACCTAAATCTATTTTTCAGCAGTGCCTTTCTTCTAAGAACTCATTACTTTTATATTTCCTTACTGTTAAAGATTGACCAAAATGCATTTCTAAAGGAATCAGAGCATACAAATCATGTACACACATCATGTGTCCTGTGCTTCATGTTTAGCGCAATATTGATATATCCAGCTACCACCCTCACATCTGAGGACATGGAATTCTTCGGCTGGATAATTAAGATTTTTAAGTTTTCTGTTCATCTTACTAAAAAAAATATATGTAAATAGTGGGCAGTGCAAAATTCTAAAATCCTCTTTGATGTCCTTTTCTGAAAAACCACACATCACAAGACTTAAACACTTCATTCATTTATTGATATTGATCACCTTTGATGGTCACTCATTATTTCCTTAATTTTCACATTTTAACTTTCATATACAGTAATATAATTATTCAATGTAGCAGTCCTTATTCTCTCCCAAGAGCCATTATTCAATCAATATTGCATCTTATAACTTAACTGACGATATCCTAGAATTAACTGGGCAATAGGGTCTAAAGTAATATCTGCTTTCTGAATATAGCAATAAAGATTACTGCATGTTACCTTAGCTATGAGATCAACTATAGACCTTGAACTAAAAAAAAATTCTTAAACAATGATAATATATCATTCAATGCCCCTATATTGATAATTCATCAAACATTTCTTTCAAAATTTAGGGTTATGTATAGCCTTATTTTTCTGTAAAGAAGATATATATTAATACTTCATATATAACAATAAGAATTACTCAATAACTATATAACTAACACTATTTTTCTCTTTTTTTTTTTTTTTTTTTTCTTTTTTTTGAGACAGAGTCTCACCCTGTTGCCCAGGCTGGAGTGTAGTAGCGCAATCTTGGCTCTCTGCAACCTCTGCCTCATGGGTTCAAGTGATTCTCCTGCCCCAGCCTCCCCAGTAGCTGGGACTACAGGCATATGCCACCACATCTGGCTAATTTTTGTATTTTCAGTAGAGACGGGGTTTCACCATGTTGGCCAGGCCGATCTTAAACTCCTGACCTCAAGTGATCCACCTGCCTTGGCCTCCCAAAGTGCTGAGATTATAGGCGTGAGCCACCACGCCCAGCCTGACACTGCTTTTTTCATCGTCAGGTGGCTGTGAGAAGGCTGCTCAATGCCAAATCTAAGGTGCAGTTATAATAATTTCTCGATTCAATTCACTGATACTAAATTTTTACTTTTATTTCAAAGTTATTTTGAGAAAGCTGTCCAAAATCTTTCTGAAACAAATGAACACCTTAGACAAGAATATTCTGACTCACTGTCATTACAGTAAGAACAATATTCTTGGAGGAAATCAAGGTAGTATACAACTCTGTCTTTGAACCTGAACTGCTTTAGGTTTACACTAATACATTCTCTTTTCCCTGCTTCTGGACATAGCTATTCATTTTGGCTACTATCAGTAAGCCTTGTGACTGGGACATAATCTACTGCTACTCCCAGGTGCAGAGAAAAATGCATATACTCTGTGATAGTCATTTGCTACTCAAAAGTCTTTTATGTTTAATTCCAAGTTAAGAGTTGCTGTTCCAAATGGCTGAAGTTGGTCAACCAAGCCTTAACGCTAAATGAAAAGTCTATATTTTAATTGCTATCTTGTTCATATGGACCATTTTCTATGTAACTTTCACTTAAAAACTGGTTCTGAAGGAAAAGAAGAGGAAATGTTTGAAATACTTTAAAATATTGAATCAGCATGGGATTTAATGAGAATGCCAAAATGAACAGAGAACCAATGGGAGTAAATGCTCTACTTTTTGTTACTATTTAGTAGCCACCTTACATTTAGTAACTGAAAAACTGACTATAAATATTTGAAGGGCTCTAAAGAACGTTTCAACTAAGTAGCTACACCGAATAAATATTTTACTTGTAACAGCTCAAACTGTCTCATGGTAATTTTTTAAAATTATACAAATATTTAAAAATCACTTGAGCAATGTATTCTGGTCAATATAAATACAGAAGGCATCTAATTTTAAGTAAATAGTTGCTATCATCATAACCTACATGTATGTGTCTATTTACATATACATACATACATACACACAACTTTAGTCAGTCACCACTTAGAAACTTGAGTTTAAAATACTATTCTTTGGTTTTTACTATTAAAAAGTTAAGTGTCTCAAAATTTTATTTAATAGTAAAGAAAATGATAGCACAAGCACAATAAATTGATGATAAATATACCTTTAACTAAAAATGTATTACTGACTTAAATTATAATTTTATGTATCTCATGAGCAAATATATTTTATTTTTATCAGTTTTTATGTTTCTGACATTCAGTAAAGGTTATGAAGCTAAACTATAAAAAATACAATTGTCCATGTACCTGGAGAACTGGACTTTTGTACTTTTATAAGTATCAATAAAGCGTATCACATAGTAAAAGAAAATTACTTACCTGAAACTTATCCTTTCAGAAGGTACACTGGGAAAATGGATTCTTTGAGCCCCTGTTTCAACTCCAAGTATGAGCTTTCTAGCTTTAAGAGCCATTGACACTGCCCCTAGGGGCAGCACAAGCTTTGGAACTCCCCTATTGAGTATGTCAGTAGTTTCTTCAGGTGCCTTCCCTCAGTTCTTTTCAAATTCAAAAGATGAGAGGAAAAATAACCCAAGAAAAAAATCCTGTAAAGCAGAAACCTTACTCTTTGAGGGAAGGAGGGTAGCTCATTTGTGAATCCATTCCAGAGCACGCTTTCTGAGAAAAAGAAATACAGGTAAGTAATTTTCCCATCTCCAAAGGTGACTGGTGATTAATGAGTGGATTCACAGAGTGTGGAGAATAAGCTCCAGGGATGTCTGTTTAACACACAACAATCAACTAATGAGGACAAACATAACAATGAATGGTACAAGAACCAATGCTACTTTTTAAGTCCCTTAAAACAAGAGGTATAAGAATATTAAATACCTCAACATTAAGCTATGCACTGAACTGCAAAAATAAATAATGACCTTGGGAAGTTGATCTATAAAGCCCCCAAAAGATCAGTCAGTAAGATAGATTTTTCAGACACATAGCCATTAAAAATTATACTGTCATACATTTACTTAATCGTTGTTTATATGTGAAACCCCTTTCCAATATTTGAGTTAAACCTCACAACAACCTTGTGAGATAGATTATTAAGCCATTCTATACTAAGGACCCAACCTGGGGACATTCGTAATTAAAATCACTACCAAAGAAAAAAGTGTATTTCATAAAGGAAATATTCTCTAAGTAGCATCAAATAAGATAATCACTTTAAAAAGCTAAATATTATCATGCTTTCACGCTGAAGTCCTAGTTACATAAGTATTAGCCTTATCTCAAATCTGCAAAAAAAAAAAGTCAAAAACTAAATATGTAAAATCAGTATGTGCAATTCTTTGAGAAGACAAATATGATGGCTTGGTTAAGGTATATTTTAAGAATTAGCTAACTTACACTCAAACCAATTTAACTATTTAGAAAATAGCAACAGCCTTATACCCAAGAGACTAACAGAAAGACTACGCATGAATAATCACATTAAATACATTAAAGAAGAAATCTGAGTAAGTTATAAATTTCATAAATATTTAGGGGAATACCACTTTTAATAAGTGGTAGGTATGTATAAAAAGCTAGTCACGTAAAGACAAATATAAATTTATGCATAAAAATTCAAAACTGCTGAAAAGACTATAGTAAACTTCTCATATTTAAAAATATATATAATATCATAGACATTTACCAAGTAAATTATCTAAACTGATTTGCAAAACCACCATAAAAGGCAAATCAAATCATGACTTCACTTTTTGTTATTTTATTAGAGATGGGGTCTCGCTTGATGTCCAGGATAAATTCAAGTAATCCTTCTGTCTCAGCCTCCCATGTAGCTGGGACTACAGGCACAAACCACCATACCAAGCTCATGTCTCCACTTTTGAAAAATCAACTTTTGTTAAAACCAATTTCAATTAGAAACTTCTTAGCAGTAAAAATTATGTTATTGAAAGCTGCCAACAATCTAAATTTTGAAATATAAATTTCAGGAAGGTCAGGAAAACACAAATATCAATCATATATATGCAGAAGGCCAAAACTGAAACTTGAGAAAACAGAATGAAAATTCTACTATTTGAAAACTTAAAATAGGTTCAGACAAAATTCTCTCTACAGAGTCATCCTATAGGATATAGAACTTGATAAGCACAAGAAGTATTGGAACAATTTACTTAACTATGGTAAAGCACACAGACTAGTGGCAAATGTCTTTTCACTTACTCTACTTCCTGCTAGTAACAGAAAAGATGAAATGAGGTAGAACTATCTATTTCGTTACCTGAGAAACATAACCTGGCATTTCTATATGTACAAGACTGGTGATGTAATACAAAGCAGGAACTGAAATGCAGGGTTTCTTTTGGAGAACTCAAATGAGAGGATAGAAAGAAGGAGGATAATTGAATCTAGATTTCTGTCTCTCCCTTGGCTTACCACAACCAGAAAGAAAACTTGAGAGTACAGTTCAGTATTTCTACCTTTCTCTCTCTAATGTCTCTTTTCAAGTCTAAATAAAAGCTACAAGGCATCTGAAAAATGAACATCTTTAGGGTAAAATAAATTTAAGAAAATAAATCATTTTTATAAAGAATACTGGCTAACAAATAAGGTCAACAAGAAAAATATTTCCAATTTACACATAAGAATCTGAAATGTCTCTGTCACCATGGTTTTCACTTTTTCTGCAAAAGGTAAACACAATATAAAAAGAACCAATGACTAGAAGTGAAAAATGTAGTCAATGCCAGTAATCTAATAATCAAAACAAAGAAATCTCTGCTGTGTATATCTGAGTAATATTTCAAGTATACTATCATAAATTACTTTTCCCCCAAAATTCAGGTATTTATAAATATAGAGTGTGTTAAGAGGAAACTCAATGAACCATTTAAAACCTCTGTATGAGGTACTGAATCCCTCCTGTGAAATTACTTAGAAGTTAGTGCTATGATTGCTTTTATATAATAAAAATCAATCTGTATAGTATCTCTTTAAATAGAAAGAAAACCATTAAGTATTATCTTCATAAGAAAAAGCTGAATTTTTAAGATGATAATATGGCACGCTTACTAATTTAGGAAAGATGCCCAGCATCAATACAGTATGAATGTGAGAAACATGAAACCTAACTCTTAAGATAGCTTCACCCATAACTGGTCAATAATTCATATTACTTCAGTAGGCATGCAAAAGAAAAAAGGTATCTTATTTTACAAGAATTACTATGGCAGTGAGAAGACTATCAGTTTTGGAATATTACCTATGTTATACTTTTCACTTATCCCTAAAACTCCAACATATTTCTCAGTAAGGAGTAGCACAGTACTTTCCATAAGTACAAAGAAAACATTTAATGAGTATTAGTAATGACGGTGATACTAAAAATTCAACGCTTGAACAGTTCTATTACTTAACCACCAAACAAAACATAAAAATGTTTTAGTCTTTGGATAATTCTTATAACTATTATTTATGAATCTTTAAAATTCTTTAGTTCTATTTTGTAGCTATCACCTGGAAATCCTATCTTACAATTTAGATACCAAAATTTTCAAGAGATCAGGAGACAAAACAACCTCAATAATTTTCTGAGAATCTAGGTAGAAGGTAAAACAAATTTACTTTTCTCTCTCAGCCACTGCAGTTACATATAGCAGTGGACTAGGCTGTGCTTGCTTTAGAATTCTATATTAATGAGGTTAAAAAGGATGATTCCACAGAAAAGAGCAATATTGAAATGTTTACTGATATTTTATGTGAATTTATGTTATGGCTGCACAAGTTGCCAACCTAGAGAGAAAGCCCAGGTTCTGAAAAATAGTATCAAAGGGAAATAATTATTGAAATCAAGTGATTCATAAGAGGCTTAAAAATGAAAGGGGTATGCGGCACTTGCTTCAAGAATTTTAATTTTCAAAACATATGGACATGCTTTGTTACCAAGACAAATTCACAACATTAAGGAAAACATCCTGTTTCGCAGTAATGATACTTAAGTTTTCAAGATCACCTATTATTAAATTTCAAAATTCCACAGAAAGGAACTCCTTTTAAGCATCTACTTAGTTTTCACGTCTAAGTAGTATACTTATATCCATAAAATATAACTGCTGCCAAAGGTAGACTACCAGCTAACCAATAGAATCAGTAAGTAAAGAACCCTGAATATTAAAAATAGATTAAAAAAGAAGAAGAAGAATGCTGAGAGCTTCTTTGAGGGTTGGAAAGGAAGCACAATTACCTGCATACCCTAAAAATCTGGGTTTCCTAACCTCAGCACTACTGACATTTTGGGCCAGGTTATTCTCTGATGTGGGAGCTGTCCTGTGTCATTATAGGATGTTTGTTTAGCAGCTACCCTGGACTCTACTCATTAGATACCATTAGTATTGCCACCCTCCAAACCATATCCCAGCTGTGGTGATCAAAAATGTCTTTCGACATTTTCAAATGCCCCGAGAGTAAAATCACTCCTAGTTGAAGATAAGTACCTTATGCAAAAAAAACAAATCTATAACATTATGAAAGATAGTTATCTCGAACTGAGATCTCAACTTTGAAAAGGCCGCTCAGAGACAGAAGTAAGAGAAGACACCAGCCAAACCAGGCCGGATAAATTTTGAATTAATTCTGACAATCAATGGTTAAGACATATAATGGGCTCCCTATATTTCACTGAAGATGTTTTTCTGGCTATCCTAGCATTGTATCTTATTATGGTCTTACATTTTAGGTTTCCTTATAGTCAAAGAAATAACTGATAAATGAACAGATATTGGCATCTTAAACCAATAAATTAATAGGTCAAAGAGATGTCCTAAAAGGAACAAAACTTTAGAAATATTTTAGGACAGTAATGGATAAAGGAAAGCAAACTGCATCCAAAGACTATAAAAGCCAAGTTTACTAAAAGAGGCATCCACAAACACCTCAATTCTCTTATGGTGTATTCACTGTGAAGCGTCCTTACTCTAAGTCACAATAATTACAAAAGCTACTCAAGAATCCTTACCCTTATAAAAGCATTACCAATGAAGTCCACAGTAGTTTTAAACTGATGGCAATTGTGAGCAAAAACTAAGCACCAAAGGAAAAAAAAGAAAGACTAATTACAAAAAAGGAAATGTGGAAAAGGACTGGCATAGCACATAGTGCTCTTCTGTATCCTAAAGAACACTGGATTTATCCACCACAACTAACTTCAGAAAATCTACCATACACACTTACCTGGAAATGAGGTTAAAAAAGATCTTAACTCCCACTAAATAAGTGTCTAAGCAAGGATGCCTTCACAGTGTGAATCCAATTATACCAGTCGCCTTTGGAAATGTACCCATAATCCACTATTGTAATCTGATCCTTTTTAAAGGGTCAAAAGATTTTTTATTCACTTTTAAACATTGCTGCCAGAAGTAAAACTTTCCAAGGAAAGTGATAAAGAATTGAAAATCAGAACTCAGAATGAAAAGATACCTTTAACCAGAAGTACATAATATCTACCATGATATGTTAAAATCTAGAACTTACCCCAATGGCAGAAATCAGAAGAAACCACAAAGAGATTACTAGGATCCGCTAGATATTTACTGAAGAGTTTTCCGAATTCCTGTTCTTTTGACTCACTCAGAGCTCCAACCAGTACAGGAATAATGGTAAACTCATCCTTATGGCTTAAAGAAAACAGAAAAAAAAAAAAACAAAAAAAGTCATTTAAGATGCTTAAGAATAAAAATACTTTTCCAACTGCGTTGGCATTAGACAGTGGAATATTTATTAATAGTGATAAGGATAACATACATAACATTATTGTTGAATTCTTAAAATCCATAAATTAAATGCTTAAAGGGTATGAGGGTACGATTAAAAATGAGACATACAGAACACTAAAAATAACCATTTAAACTACAGAAATGCATATTACTACTTTAGGTAAACAAAGCTATTTTACTACCAGGTATAATATCTTGAAGAAAAAAAAAAAAAAAAAGCCTACCACAACAGCACCAACTCAATTCTTTTCAAGTATTCATCAAGGCTACAGTTACCTGCCAAATCCTTCTGTGATTTTAAAAGAGCCTTAAACTCTTCCTCACCTATTTTAATTCTATCCTATTATAAAAACCATCATTTCTGGCACTTGTTCTGCCAACTGAGACCTACAAAACTTAATCTTGGCTCCCGTAAGATTCATCAACTGCACTTTTACACTTATTCTAATGATCAGATACAAGACAGTCTAAATATACAACTCAAATATCATTGGCATCTAGGATAGACAAAGAATTAAAGGAAGTAAGTATTAATTTCTAGCAGCAAGAAAAAGACACCACACCCACCCACAGTGTTTATGGTATATCCACAAGTCCCTTTTTCACTCTACAGATTGACAGATTCATGGAAAAGAAACAAGGTAGATTAATAAAGAATAACTACGATGAGCTATAGAAACAGACGCTCACTCAAAACCTTTTTTTAAAATGTTATTGTCATGAAATTTTACTTATATATATATGCAGTGATGTATATTCTAAATGATCCCAGATTTGATATTTTTGAAGCATGAATCATGTTTGTCTGAGTTGTTCTAACAGGACCTTTTAAAAACAATCGCCATTACAATAAATGCTTTTTAATATGATAATCTGGCACTTAACTGATGTAGGACAAACAAAATTCATAAAAGTTTTTAAAAATATTAAGTTTCAGTAATCCCCAAATAAATGTTAGCCCAGCTGCATAAAGCTAAATTTAGGGCACCCAAGCACCTCCCCCATAAGGCCCCCTTACCCTGTCAATTGCGAAATAAACAGATCATACAGATCTCCAGTCCCTCTGCAATGCAGGGGCTTCTTGGGCAGAATCTGCATCTAGGGAGTAAGAGAAAAAAAGGAAGCTGGCAGAGGAAGCTGCCACAGGAACTCTTGCTCTAACTCTTACCAGTTTGCTAAATAACTGCCTGACTGAATGGGGCTCTTCAATTAGTTAAGAGTGATTTAAAAAGAAAAGAATTAATTATTCTAACCTCAACTACTAACTACATTAAAAAATACATTAAGACCATCAAAGAGTCTGCAAGTAATTATGGTATGACTGGGAAGCAGTTATACAGAGTATAAAGAACAGGGAGAAACCAGAAGAAATGTGTTCAAGAGCCATCCCCACCACATACAAATGTTGAGAGCATAGGTTAAGTTCCCAACTTGCAAATATATTTCCTTATCTTCAAAATGATCATAACTACAATACTTACTTCATAAAATTGTTATGAACCGAAGAACACTATAGGAAAGGTACTTTGTCACAATAGTTGGCTCACTCTGAATAAACAACACATGTCTACTCTCCACAAGAGCCATTAATCTCTTCAATTAACCTCAGTTTGAGCTTGCAAATCTATAAGGAGATATAAAACTCTGCCCTCTGTAGAAACCTAGGATTTGAATCGAGGCTCATTCATCCACCCCTCTGTCATCTCTCTTTTCAAAAAATTACTTGTTCTAATTAGAGAAAAGACCACTTAGCTTTGAAATGTAATACCAGTAGGATTTAAAATCCAAGATCTGAAGTAGAACTTTCCAGTAAAGGAATACAAAAATCTCATTCCCAAAAAGTAATTATAAAACTGAATAAAAGCATCAAAAACAACCATCTTTGTGCTATGGAAATTGGCCAAAGGCAAAACAAAACAAAAAACCCACAATGACGGAAGTGTATTCATGAAAACCTACAGGACTTCTTGGTAACAACAGTGGAAATTCGGCATCTTACCAGGAGCTGCCTCCATCCCCTACCCCAGCTCCAATGACGTAAAACTTATATCAAGAAACCAGCACCTTCATTGCAAAAAGGGGATGACTTTGATTTGGAGTAGAGGGTGGAAAACCCACATTCAGTAGGAAACAGAAAAGCTTGCAGATTTCCTAGCCCAAGATTGCTGTTGTCAGGGTGAGCCAGAAACCTGAGGACTAGCTAAAAATTTAATGGAAAGATCCTGGAAATGGAAAAGCCACAGAGAGACTTCATAAATTTCCCGCCTATCCTAAAGAGATAGCCTATGCCCTGCACACAACACTGGCTAACTAGGAGACTGTGCACATGTACAGGGGAGCCCCATAAGGTGCTAAGTTTCACATAAAATGTAGGCCAACTGAGAGACTGGCAGTGTATGCACAGGGGAAGCTGGAAAACTGAGAGACCTGGCTCTCCACATACCCCTGGCTAACAGAAAATTTGAGTGCACGCACAGGGTCTTAGGTCAAAGACAACATAGTAAAAAGTAAAAGAGAAAAACATGAAAACAGACTACACTTAGTTGATTTTTTCTTTTAATTAGAAACAGGGTCTCACTATGTTGCCCAGGCCAGCTTCAAACTCTGAGCCCAAGTGATCCTCCCTTCACACCTTCCATACAGTCTCCCAACAGAGGGTGAAAGCTTTACTGGCTCAAGATGTTTAAGTACAGTATTCAACCAATAATTAGCTAAGCACTAAATTATGCAATTGCAAGTGGGAACTATACAAAACCAACCTTAACATTAAAAACTTTTAAAAGCTGGGGACACACATAAGTAGCTACACACAGTGGGAGAGACAGATTCTGCAGCTGAAGTCCATGAAAGTTACTAAATGAATAAATAAATACAACGTGCAATGGGAAGAAAAAAGAATAAAAAAAGAATCCAAAGTTACTATAACATACTAAACAAAATGTACAGTTTTAAGAAAAAATCATAAGTCATGCAAAGAAACAGCAAGCTATGACCCATATTCAGGGGGAAAAATAAGCAGCCAGCAGAAGATGTATCTGAGTAAGAGCAAATATTAGATTTAGCAGACAAAAACTTCAAAGGAGTTACTATAAATATATTTGAAGAATTACAGGAAGCCATGCTCAAAGTTATGATGATATAACTAGACAAATTGGAAATATCAACAAAGAAATGCAAACTATTAAAAAGAACCAAGAGGAAATTTTAGAGTTGAATAGTAACAAATAAAAAATTCACTTGAGTTCAATAGATGGTCTGTAGAGCAGATTTGATATTACATAAGAAGCAGTCTATAAAATTACAGATGAAGAAATTAATCAGTACAGAGAAAAAGAACAGAGCACTGGAGACTTGTAAACAACATCAAGCATACCAGCATGCATATAATGGGAGCTTGGGAGAGGGAACAGTAAAAATATTACAAGAAATAACTGCTGAAAACTTTCCAAATTTCATGAAAAAAAAAACATTTTAACCTACAGATCTAAGGAATTCAACAAAAATCTGAAGGTAAGCACGAAGAGATCCTCACCTAGATATATCATAATCGAACAGTTAAAAACAGAAGAAGAAAATTTCGAAAGCAGCCAGAAAAAAATAACATTATATATAGGAGAGTTTTTCAACAAATGGTACAACTGTATATCCACACAGCAAAATAAAGATAAAAATAAAAATAATAATGAACTTGTCTCTCTGCCTCAGACCATATACAAAAATTAACTAAAATTGGATCCTAGAACTACAAGAGCTAAAACTGTAACACTTCTAGAACAGGGGTCAACAAACATCTTTTGAAAGGGGCCATTAAGTATTTCAGGTTTTCTGGGCAATACAGTACAGCAATTGTTTAAAAGTTCAGGTAGAGAGAAAGCAGGCACAGACAGTATGTAAATACAGAAGTTGGCTATATTTAAATCAAACTTTACTTACAAAAGTAGGCTGTGGGCCAGATGGGATTCACAGGCTACAGTTTGCTGAAACTTGTTCAAGAAGAAAACAAAGGAGAAAATTTCTATGACCTTGGATGAGGCAAGTTTTCTTAAATTTGATACCAGAAACAGAATCTATACCCCAAAAAAGTTAACTGAATTTATCAAAATTAAAAACTTAAGAAAATGAAATGTCAAATCATAAAATAGAAAATCTTTGCAAATCATGTATCTAATAAAGATTTGTCTCCAAAAATTCTTATAACTCAATAAAAACAACAAATTACAAAAATAAAAATTGGGAAAATATGAATAGATATTTCATAAAAGAAGATATACAAATGAATAATAAGCACATAAAAAGTTGCTCCACATAGTTTGTAGTTCTCCTTGAAGAGGTCCTTCACATCCCTTATAAGTTGTATTCCTAGGTATTTTATTCTCTTTATAGCAATTGTGAATGGGAGTTCACTCATGATTTGGCTCTCCGTTTGGCTGTTATTGGTGTATAAGAATGCTTGTGATTTATGCACATTGATTTTGTATCCTGAGACTTTGCTGAAGTTGCTTATCAGCTTAAGGAGATTTTGGGCTGAGACAATGGAGTTTTCTAAATATACAATCATATCACCTGCAAACAGAGACAATTTGACTTCCTCTCTTCCTATCTGAATACCCTTTATTTCTTTTTCTTGCCCGATTGCCCCGGCCAGAACTTTTGATATCATGTTGAATAGGAGTGGTGAGAGAGGGCATCCTCATCCTGTGCTGGTTTTCAAAGAGAATGCTTCCAGCTTTTGCCCATTCAGTATGATGTTGCCTGTGGGTTTGTCATAAATAGCTCTTATTATTCATTTTGAGATACATTCCATCAATCCCTGGTTTATTGAGTTTTTAGCATGAAGCAGTGTTGAATTTTATCGAAGGCCTTCTCTGCATCTGTTGAGAGAATCGTGGTTTTTGTCTTTGTTTCTGTGATACATTACGTTTATTGATTTGCATATGTTGAACCAGCCTTGCACCCCAGGGAAGAAGCCAATTTGATTGGGGTGAATAAGCTTTTTGATATGCTGCTGGATTCAGGTTGCCAGTGTTTTATTGAGGATTTTCGCATCAATGTTCATCAGGGATATTGGCCTGAAATTTTCTTTTTTTGTTGTGTCTCTGCCAGGTTTTGGCATCAAGATGATGCTGGCCTCATAAAATGATTTAGGGAGGAGTCCCTCTTTTTCTATTGTTTGGAATAATATCAGAAGGAATGGTACCAGCTCCTCTTTGTACCTCTGGTAGAATTTGGCTGTGAATCCATCTGGTCCTGCGCTGTTTTGGTTAGTAGGCTATTACTGCCTCAATTTCAGAACTTGTTATTGGTCAATTCAGGGATTCGGCTTCTTCCTGGTTTAGTCTTGCAAGGGTGTATGTGTCTAGGAATTTATACATTTCTTCTAGATTTTCTAGTTTTTTGCATAGAGGTGTTTATAGTATTCTCTGATGGTAGTCTGTATTTCTGTGCAATCAGTGGTGATATCCCCTTTATCATTTTTTACTGTGTCTATTTGATTCTTCTCTCTTTTCTTATTAGTCTAGCTAACAGTCTACCAAACTTCATTAATCTTTTCAAAAAACCAGCTCCTGATTTTTTGAAGGGTTTTTCATGTCTCTATCTCCTTCAGTTCCGCTCTAATCTTAGTTATTTCTTGTCTCTGGTAGCTTTTGAATTTGTTTGCTCTTCCTTCTCTAGTTCTTTTTGTGAAATGTGATTTTAGGGTGTCAATTTTAGATCTTTCCCATTTACTCCTGTGGGCATTTAGTACTATAAATTTCCCTCTAACGCTGCTTTAGCTGTGTCCCAGAAATTCTAGTATATTCTGTCTTTGTTCTCATTGGTTTCAAAAAACTTATTTCTGCCTGAATTTTGGTATTTGCCCAGTAGTCATTCAGGAGCAGGTTGTTCAGTTTCCATGTCATTGTGCAGTTCTGACTGAGTTTCTTAATCCCTAGTTCTAATTTGATTGCACTGTGGTCTGAGAGACTGTTTGTTATGATTTCCATTCCTTTGCATTTGCTGAGGAGTGTTTGACTTCCATTTATGTGGTCAACTTTAGAATAAGTTTGATGTGGTACTGAGAAAAATGTAAATTCTGTTGATATGGGGTGGAGAGTTTTATAGATATATATTGGATCTACTTGGTCCAGAGCTTAGTTCAAGTCCTGAATATCCTTGTTAATTTTCTGTCTCATTGATCTGTCTAATATTGACAGTGGGATGTTAAAGTCTCCATTAGTATTGTGTCGGAGTCTAAGTCTCTTTGTAGGTCTTTAAGAGCTTGCTTTATGAATCTGGGTGCTCCTGTATTAGGTGCATATAAATTTACGACAGTTAGCTCTTCTTGTTCCATTGATCCCTTTACCATTATGTAATGCCCTCCTTTGTCCTTTTTGATCTTTGATGGTTTAAAGTCTATTTTATCAGAGACAAGGAAATAAGGACACAAACAAATGGAAAAACATTCCATGTCATGAAGAGGAAAAATCAATATTATGAAAATGGCCATACTGCCAAAAGTAATTTAGAGATTCAATGCTATCGCCATCAAGCTACTATGGACTTTCTTTAAAGAATTAGAAAAAACTACTTCAAATTTCATATGGACCCAAAAAAGAGACCGTATAGCCAAGACAATCTTAAGCAAAAAGAACACAGCTGGAGGCATTGCGCTACCTGACTTCAAACTATACTACAAGGCTACAGTAACCAAAACAGCATGGCACTGGCACCAAAACAGAGATATAGACCAATGGAACAGAACAGAGACCTCAGAAATAATGCCACACATCTACAACCATCTGATCTTTGACAAACCTAAAAACAAGCAATGGGGAAAGGATTCCCTATTTAATAAATGATGTTGGGAAAACTGGCTAGCCACATGAAGAAAATTGAAACTGGAGCCCTTCCTTACACCTTATACAAAAATTAACTCAAGATGGATTAAAGACTTAAAAAGAAGACCTAAAACTATAAATATCCTAGAAGAAAACCTAGACAATACCATTCGGGACATAAGCACAGGCAAAGAATTCATGACTAAAACACTAAAAGCAATGGCAATAAAAACCAAAATTGACAATCGGGGTCTAAATAAACTAAAGAGCTGTTGCACAGCAAAACTACCATCTGAGTGAACAGGTAACTACAGAATGAGAGAAAAGTTTTGCAATCTATCCATCTGACAAAGGGCTAATATCCAGAATCTACAACAAACTTAAACAAATTTACAAGTAAAAAACAACCCCATTGCCAGGTGCGGTGGCTCATGCCTGTAATCCCAGCACTTTGGGAGGCTGAGAGGCATGGATCACAAGGTCAGGAGTTTGAGACCAGCCCTGGCCAAGATGTTGAAACCTCGTCTCTACTGAAAATACAAAAATTAGCTGGGCGCAGTGGCATGCACCTGTAATCCCAGCTACTCAGGAGGCTGAGGCAGGAGAATCGCTTGAACCTGGGAGGTGGAGGTTGCAGTGAGCCAAGATCGTGCCATTGCACTCCAGCCTGGGTGACAGAGTGAGACTCCATCTCAAAAAAAAAAAAAAAAAACAACCCCATCAAAAACTGGGCAAAGAATATGAACAGACACTTCTCAAAAAAAGACATTTATGCAGCCAAGAAATATATTAAAACAATTTAATCATCACTGGTCATTAGAGAAATGCAAATTAAAACCACAATGAGATACCATTTCACACCAGTTAGAATGGTGATCATTAAAATGTCAGGAAACAACAGATGCTGGAGAGGATGTGGAGAAATAGGAACCCTTTTACACTGTTGGTGGGAGTGTAAATTAGTTGAATCATTGTGGAAGACAGTGTGGCGATTCCTCAAGGATCTAGAAATAGAAATACCATTTCACCCCCGCAATTCCATTACTGGGTATATACCCAAGGACTATAAATCATTCTACTGTAAAGACACATGCACATGTATGTTTATTGCAGCACTGTTCACAATAGCAAAGACTTGGAAGCAACCCAAATCCCCATCAATGATAGACTGGATAAATAAAATGTGGCACATATACACCATGGAATACTATGTAGCCATGTAAAAGGATGGGTTCATGTCCTTTGCAGGGACATGGATGAAGCTGGAAACCATCATCCTCAGCAAACTAACACAGGAACAGAAAACCAAACACTGCATTTTCTTACTCATAAGTGGGAGTTGGACAATGAGAACACATGGACACAGGGAGAGGAACATCACACACCAAGGCCTGTTGGGGGGTCGGGGGTGAGGGAAGGTATAGCATTAGGAGAAACATCTAATGCAGATGACGGGGTGATGGGTGCAGCAAACCACCATGGCATGTGTATACCTATGTAACAAACCTGCACATTCTGCACATGTATCCCAACACTTAAAGTATAAAAAAAAAAAGTTGCTGAACATCATTAGTCATTAAGGAGATGCAAATTAACAGCACAATTACACCACATGTCTATCAGAATGGCTATAACCAAAAATACTGGCAATAACAGACGTTTGCCAGGAAATAATGAAACTGGAACCTTCATGCACTGTTCCTAAAATATAAAATGCTACAGTCACTTTGGAAAACACTTTGGAAATTTCTGAAAGAGTTAAAACATAGACTTATCATATGACCCAACAATTTCCTTTGACATAAAGACATGCACAAGAATTTTTATAACATTATTCATAATAGTCAAAAACTGGAAATGGTTCAATAGTTTATCAACTGGTAAACTAATAAAATGTGGTATATTCATATAGTAGAATAATTATTTGGCAATAAAAAAGAATGAGCTAGGCACGGTGGCTCATGCCTGTAACCCTAACTCTCTGGGAAGCTTAGGTAGGCGGATCACTTTGAGCTCAGGAGTTCAAGACCAGTCTGAGCAACATGGTGAAACCCCATCTCTAGTAAAAATACAAAAATTAGCCAGGTGTGGTGGCGTATGCTCCTCGTCCCAGCTTCTAGAAAGGTTGAAGCAGGAGAATCTTTGAACCTAGGAGGCAGAGGTTGCAGTGAGCTGAGATTATGCCACTGCACTCCAGCCTGAGCAACAGAGTTGAGACTCCAACTCAAAAAAAAAAAAAAAAAAGAACTACCAACATATGCGATAACAGGAATGAATCTCAAAAACAGTATGCTAAGTGAAAAAGAACAGACTACATTTTGTACAAATCCATTTATATGAAATTTCCAGAAAAAGCAAATCCAGAAACAGAAAGCAAATCAGTGGTTGTCTGAGATTGAGAGTAGGAACAAGCATTAACCTCAAATAAACGCCAGGTTTCTTTTTAGGGTGATGAAAATCTTCAGGCCGGGTGTGGAGGCTCATGCTTGTAATCCCAATACTTTGGGAGGCCACGGCAGGCAGATTGCCTGAGGTCAGGACTTCGAGACCAGTCTGACCAACATGATGAAACCCCATCTCTACTAAAAATACAACAAAATTAGCCAGGCATGGTGGTGTGTGCCGGTAATCCCAGCTATTTGGGAGGCTGAGGCAGGGGAACTGCTTAAACCAGGAAGGTGGAGGTTGCAGTGAACCGAGATCACACCACTGCACTCCAGCCTGGGTGACAGAGCAAGGCTCCATCTCAAAAGGAAAAGAAAAGAGAATGTTCTAAAACTAGACTGTGAGAATATTTACACAATTCTGTGAATTTATTAAAAAAAACATTGTGTTGATGCCTGGTGCTGTGGCACATGCTTGTTAAGTTCCAGCTACTTGGGAAGGTAAGCTCAGAAGTTCAAGTCCAGCCTGGACAACACAGCAAGACCCCTAATCTTTAAAAAAAAAAAAAAATTAAGCCAGTCATGATGGCTCACACCTGTAATCTCAGCACTTTGGGAGGCTGAGGCAGGCAGATCACTTAAGGCCAGGAGTTTGAGACCAGCCTGGCCCACATGGTGAAACCCCATCTCTACTAAAAAATTCACCGGGTGTGGTGGCATACACCTGTAATCCCAGCTACTCTGGAGACTGAGGCACAAGAATCACTTGAACCCAGGAGGTGGAGGTTGCCGAGATGAGCCGAGATCATGCCATTGCATTCCAGCCTGGGTAACAAAGCAAGACTCTGCCTAAAAAAAAAAAGTTAAATCATCAAGTTGAACTCTTACATGAGTAAATTTTAGTATGTAAATCACACCTCAATAAAGCTGTTGAAGAAAAACAAAAGAAAATCCATCTCTGCCACTCACAAGCTTGCCACCTATAGCAGATTACGATCCTAAGCCTCAATTTTGTCATATGAAAAAAAGTTAATACCTCACCAGGTTCTTGTGAACACTTTATTAACACAGAAGAAAGTTTTTAGTCCTTCTTTTTTGGCCTTATAGCTTAAACCATGTTGCAGGAAATGTATCAATCCAAGATAAAAGAGCTGAAATCCAAGAACATTTTTTTTTTTTTTTAGACACAGGATCTTGCTCTGTCACCCAGGCTGGAGTGCACTGCTGCCATAACACCTCACTGCAGCCTCAAATTCCTGGAGCCCCTCACTTTAAAACAAAAACAGAAACACCATATTACCAATGCTCTTACTAAAACAGACTATGAAAATTCTAACACAAAAAGATGAAATCTAATAAAAATACTACAAGTGGTAAGAAAACATTATAATTTAATTGAAAGTGGTTTATTAATTTGTGGTATATAAATAATTAAAATTGTAAAATTTTAAATGTGTAAATATTGACATATTTATTAGGTATACAAATTAAATATTTACATATGCATTAAATATACAAATACTTATTTGCTTAATCTTCCCCTGCCATTAATTTGAACATTTCTCCTCTGGATAATATTGATGAATATGCAAATTTTCCTTCCTATACAAATTCTTCCAGTTTCCTAATAAGTCTAGAAACAGTCCCAATTTCTTAAGATGTGAGAAGAATTAAACCAATTATAACAACTACAGTTAGCCAGTCAGAAGGGACATGATACTTATCCCTAAGGTACCAAAGTCGTTGTCATAGTAACACCACTGATTTATTCTCCTCTCCCCTTTCAATTAGAAAATACAGAAAAAAAAGAGGGGGACAAAAATTATGTGGGTAAATACAAAAAGTTTTGACTCTGATAAAATATAATCTTCTCAAATGTCTTTTGCTACCTCTTCTTTATGCTTTTCATGGTCATAGAAACTGAAATTGTTCCATTACCACCAACAAAGAATGATTTCCTATTATTCCAGAGCTCATCCATGTTCTATACTTCTTTAAAATGCTCTCCTGCTGATAGGAGATAAGGTAATACTCAAAGAGAATCAACATACAGAAAAGGGGGAAACTGAGAAACATAAAGAAATGTTACACATTTGCTCTAAAACCAACAATAAAAAATATTTAACTGTAAGACATATGCAGACATATACAAATAACTGTAAATATAAAAGTCACGGAATAAGAAAACACTTGAAAATGCCAGTGCTCTGGGCAAAGGAAGAGAATTTCCGGCTTCTTTTTATTCTACATCCAGAGAGAAGCCATTCTATTCTCTTAAAGACTACTTATGTAAGAGCAGGTCTACTTTTCTCTATTTCTAATATTTGAAGACCTTCATTGAGGCCACAATAAGAAAAGCAAGTAAAATCTTGAGATGCAGTGAAACCTAGGCTATAATAAAGGTTAAGATGGCATTTCAGAGAGTCAAAAATCCAGAATGGCAACATGGTAACTTGAAGCTGGGTAAGAGGCATGGGAGCTTTACACGAGAGTTAACATAGCAGGCCTGATGCTACAATCTTCAGAAGCACCTGTTTGTAGTAAGACTGGTCCTTGGTTGGCATCTGGGAACTTGGTTTTTAGAATATTCCTTATGTTGATAAAGCTGTTTTACCCATTTGGGACACTGAATTCTGCTATACCAGCTTGCTGAGATTGTTTGTAAACAATGTGATTACATATAGTAAACACTTTCCTTCTGAGAGCCTGGAATTTTGATAGCCTGGAATTCTGAGAGCCTGGAATTTTGTAGGCAAAGTGCAAAATACCATGGACCTGTAATCCCAGCTACTCAGGAGGCTTAGGTACAAGAATCACTTGAATCTGGGAGGTGGAGGTTGCCACTCCCATGGCATGGTCAATATATGACCAGCCCCCAATAAAAATCCTGGATTTTGAATCTTAAAACAGCCTTCCTTGGGCAAAAATACTGTGTACTTTCTATGTAGCCCACCCCTATGGAAGGGAGAACATTAGACACCTGTAACTGGATTCTAGAGCACACAACCCAGATCCCTCACATGTGCAGTTCACAATAGGGTCCGCACTCCTATGAGAATCTAATGCTGCCACTGATCTCACAGGAGGCAGAGCTCAGGTGGTAAGACTTGCTAGCCCACCATTCACCTCCCGCTACACAGTCCAGTTCCTAACAGGCAACAGACAAGTTGGAGAACCCTGCTCTAGAGAATCACCAAATGTGAAGGTGGTCATAAAAGTCTCAAACAGGTGTTAAAGGCAAACTGACAAAAAAGAATCATAACTACAGTTTTAAAGAGCCCTGTGAGGAAGAACTTCTCATATCTTTTTCTCTTGATCAAATTCACTTTCAGACCGAAGAGACAGGCATATAGAATTTAAGCAGAATACTGTGATTCATGTAAGAAAAAAATAAACCACAGAGATCAAGAAAACAGGCTGGGTGTGGTGGCTCACGCCTGTAATCCCAGCACTTTGGGAGGTCAAGGTAGGCAGATTCCTTGAGCCCAGGACAAGACAAGCCTGGACAACATGGTGAAATCCCATCTTTACAAAAAATACAAAAATTAGCCAGGGGTGGTGGTTGCACACCTGTAGTCCCACCTATTTGGGAGGCTGAGGTGAGAGGATCACTTGATCCTGGGAGGTGGAAGCTGTAGTAAACGTGATCATGCCACTGTAGTTCAGCCTGGTGACAGAGTAAAATCCTGTCTCCAGAAAAGAAAAAAAGAAAAAAGATCCGGAAAACATCAGAGGCAAGGAACTACAGAAAGAGGTAGAGGATAGGGGAAGAAGGGTAAACTAGCTGTCAATGACTTAACTAAAATTAACATTTAAGTCATTATAAATCTTTATTGTTTGATCAGTTAAATGAATCTAATGAGATTCCCAAAATTAATTTTTAAAATTATATCTTTCCAAATTTCTATTTAGGAATAATGATAAGAAACGTTTTCTAAGAAAGGGCATACTTCAGGTACTACAGAGCCATTCCAAACTCTACATTTAAAACTCAACCATTTGAAGCTACTATGAAGTAACACAATCTTATCATAAATTGGCCAAGTTTGCTGTCAGAATCATACAGAAATTCCACTATGTTGTTAAAAACAAGTCAACATTTCCATACCCTACAATTATCTTATACTTACATTCATTTCTGGCTTTACCACTTCTGATAATGGCAATATTATAAGGCCTTGAACCTCATATTCTCTTCATTTCATCTTAACTTTCTCACACAGAAAAGCATCTATCTGCATAGACTGCCGTGTAGAATTCTGATGATTTTAACCCTTAAACATCTCCCACATCTGCTCAGTTTATTACCCTACCTGCCACTGCCTTGGTTCGAAGCCCCCAGGGTTTTTTTACTTCACTATTTCTATTTATTTCTTCCAACTCCAATCCATCCTTCATATTCTCATCACACCTGCAAGGAGTGCTACTCCTTTTTTTTGAGATGGAGTCTCACATTGTCACCTGGGTTGGAGTGCAATGGCACGATCTCAGCTCACTGCAACCTCCGCCTCCAGGTCCACACCATTCTCCTGCCTCAGCCTCCCGAGTAGCTGGGATTACAGATGCATACCACCACAGCCAGCTAATTTTTTGTATTTGTAGTAGAGATAGGGCTTTCACTACGTTGCCCAGACAAATCTGAAACTCCTGATGTCGTGATGTGCCTGCTTCGACCTCCCAAAGTGCTGGGATTACAGGTGTGAGCCACCATGCCTGGCCAGGAGTGCTATTCTTACTCAGTTTCAGTCATTGGCCCCTCCTTTGCTAAGAACTTCCATTAGCTCTGTACCAATCATAGAATAAAACACAAGTATCTTACAATGGCATTCAATTCCCTCCATAATCTGGTTCCAATCTATTTTCCAACTCTCTAATTCTACCCCTCTTATGCTATATCTCTATAGGTCACCTCTCCAGCCCCAGGTTGGTATTACGTATGTGTGAAAAGGTAGACAAGATGTAAGATAATAGGGAATGGTAGGACCAATATCTAACTATAAACATCTATATAAAACATTTTTTTTCTAACTATGCAAGCCAAACAAAAAACATCTACAAACAGATATCAGTTACTAGCCAAGCCTTTTACAACGCCTACAAGTTAAGCCAAATAGTTTCCTGCTGCTAAAATAAGCCCTGGGTTTTCCTACTCCTATACTTTGTATTTACATAACTCCCTTTCCCATGAAAATCTTATGCCCAATTCCATGAAAATTACAGGCATCTTCAAAATCCATTCAAACACCATTCCCTCAATGAAGCCTTCTCTGTGCTTCCCTAACTCAACTATTACTTCTTTCCTCCCAACTCCCTACTCTTTGCTCCTGTAACTCTTTAATTATACTTACTACATTTTGAATTGCATTATGATCATTTATGTACATTTCTTATCTATTCTACCAGACTATAAGATGAGAAAACAAACAGCGTGTTTTCTTATTTTTGTATTCTCCATCCTTAAACATAGATTAGTACAATTAGGTACATCTATTATATTTGAAAAATTCAGTTTAACCAAAATTTTTAAAATCTAAAAATGTTGAGAGTAAATGTCATCTTAAAAACAATCCAATTATTATAAAACATAACTAGTAAGGCCAGGCACAGTGGCTCACACGTCTGATGCCAGCACTTTAGGAGGCTGAAGCAGGCAGATTGCTTGAGCCCAGTTCGAGACCAGCCTGGGGAACATGGCAAAACTCTGTCTCTACAAAAAAATACAAAAATTAGCCAGGTGTGGTGGTGTGCGCCTGTGTTCCCAGCTACTCGGGATGCTGAGGTGGGAAGATCACTTGAGCCCAGGAGGTGGAGGTTGCGGTAAGCCAAGATCGCACCACTGCACTCCAGCCTGAGCAACAGAGCAAGACCCTGTCTAAAAAACACACACACAACTAGTACAACTAGTAAAACAGAAAAGACAAAAAATTACCATTTAGGAGCCAAAATAAGTTTCATTAACCTATTTATTTACTCCCACATCTAAAATGCATTATTCTTAATCTGTGTTTAAGAGAGACATCAGAAAACAGTCTCTTATTTTGTGTATTTTTCAGAAGGAGGTAAAGTTAAAGGGAAAAAAATTCTGTTTACAACCACCACAAAATAGCAAATTTTAAATAGTGAAATCAGAGCTATAAACTGGTATAATACTTTTACATGGTACTTGGGTCATTCAGTAATTCATTTAGAGGAGTTTTCTTTAAGAAAATGAAAGAAGCTCAGATTTGTGTCTACATTTTTTTCTAAACATTTTTGACCCTTGACCCTCTCTTCCTAACTCCCGTCCTACCCACACAGTGCTTAAAGCAACTGTCTACAGAATGCACTGAATCTTCTTTAAGAATGAAAACAGGTAGTGATATAAACAGATGCTAGTTAAGATTTCAGGAAACTTCAGACTTCCTCCCATATGGCAAGAGTAAAAAAAAAAGAAAAGAAAAGAAAAAAATGAAAGAGATTTCCAGTTTCTGATCCAACGTGGAAAAATTTTAGAAGGCATTACTCTTATCCTAACAATTAAAACAGCTGAACTAAAAACCTGTAAGTCTTACCAGATCCATCAGAGAACTGAGGTGACAGAGCAAACCAATGCCCCAAAAACTGGAAACACAGACAGAATCAGAGAATCATAAACCACCCTTGGAGCCAGCAGGAATACTTAAAGGATAATGAACTAACTGCTGGAGACTAAACGTGGACTACCCTGAGAGGTACAAACTCCTGGGAACTAAAGGGATCAAGCCATAGAAGGCTTTTTGAAAGTTTTACTTCCAAGAGCCCCAACAAATACCTACTTCACTGAGTATTCTATTACCTTTACAAAAATGTCTAACTTCAAGAGAAGCTATTTTATCAGAGCCTAACAAAATTGGGCC
This sequence comes from Sapajus apella, assembly GCF_009761245.1. NCBI lineage: Eukaryota > Metazoa > Chordata > Mammalia > Primates > Cebidae > Sapajus > Sapajus apella. The sequence continues at coordinate 5,501,245 of NW_022436984.1, forward strand.
TTACAAGAGTTTAACAGACTTGGAGTAAAATACCCAAATCCAGCCCCCTCCAGCCATCTTATCTGACCTAAAGTGGGAAAAAATCTGAGAAGAACTTGTTAAGTCACAGACCAGTGGCATAGGCTCACCAAAAATCTTACCACTACATCAACAGGGCACCTGTATAGTAACAGGGGAAAGTAACTGAAAGAAATGCAGGACTCACACCTTATCTAAGAAGTCTCTTAACAAATTGGGTGTAGAAGGAACATACTTCAACATGACAAAGATCACATATGACAAACCCACAGCTAATATCATAATGAACAGGGAAAAGCTGAAAATCTTTCCACTAAGATCTGGAGCAAGATAAGGATGCCCACTTTCACCACTTCTATTCGACATAGTACTGGAAGATATAGCCAGAGCAATTAGTTAAGAGAGGAAATAAAGGGCATTCAAATGTAAGGGAAGAAGTCAAATTATCCTTGTTTGCAGATGCCATGGTCTTATATTCAAAAAACCTGAAGATTCCACCAACAAACTCTTAGATCTAATAAACAAATTCAGTAAAGAAGGAGGACACAAAATCAACGTAGAAAAATCAGTAGCATTTCTATATGCAAACAGTGATCAAACTGAAAGAAATCATAAAAGCAATCCCATTTACAATAGTTACCAAAAAATAAAATACCTAGGAATAAATTTAACCAAAGAAGTGAAAGATCTATACAAGGAAAATTTTGAAACACTGATGAAAGGAATTGAAGAGGACACAAAAAACTGGAAAGATATCCCATGTTCATGGATTGGAAGAATTAATATTATTTAAAAGTCCATACTACCCAACGCAATTTAAATATTTAATAAAATATCTAGCAAAATACCAATGACATTCTTCAAAGAAATTTTTAAATGCTAAAATTTATAAAAGATATAATACACATAAAATGGGAAAACCGGAAAGAGAGAAAGAAATACAGTAACTGCTGAGAAGTTTCCAAAATTAATGACAGACAGCAAACCACAAATCCAGGAAGCTCAGAGAACTCCAAGAAGAATAAATACAAATAAATTGATACTTAGATATATTATATTAAAACTGCAAAAAGAAAAAAAAAAAAAACAAACAAAAAATTTTGAAAAAAACCAAGGGAAAAAATACTTTAGCTATAGAGAAAATGAATAAAAATGATTCTCTTCAGAAACCATGCAAGAAGTGATAAAATAAAGTGCTGATAATGAAAGGAAAAAAAAACACTAATTTAGAATTCTACATCCACTAAAAATTTCTTTCAAAATTAAAGGAGAAATAAAGCCTTTGTTAGTCTACAAAAATTGAGGGAGTCTGTCAATTTAGACATTAGATCTGCCTTGCAAGAAATGTTAAAATAAGTCCTTCAGTGAGAAGAATGAGGATATACGTCAGAAAAGTGTATCTACATAAAGCAAGTACATTAAAGAGTAAATGAGAGTAAAATAAAATATTTTATTTCATTTTTGTCTTATTCTTAATTGATCTAACAAATAGTTCAAATTAATAAAAACAGCAATGTATTTAATGATTATAGCTTATGGATATAAGCTTACCTGTAGCTTACAGAAAAGTGAAACAAATGACAGTAATGTCATAAGGGACAGGAGGGCAAAATTAGGAAGACCCTTAGATGATGCTTCTACTAACCATGAAGTAGTACAGTGTTATTTGAAAGTTGTTAGCCAGGTGCAGTGGCTTGTGCCTGTAATCCCAGTACTTTGGGAGGTCATGGCAGGAGGATAGCTTGAACCCATGAATTCAAGACCACGTGGCCAAAATAGTGAGACTCTGTCTCTACAAAAAATTTAAAAATTAGCCAGCCATGGTGGTGCATGTCTATAGTCCCAGCTACTTAAAAGGCTGAGGCAGGAGGATCTCTTTAGCCAAGGAGGTAGAAGTTGCAATAAGTCAAGATTGTGCACCACTGCCCTCTAGCCTGAATATGAGTGAGACCCTGTCTCAATAAAATAAAAAATGAAGAAAGTTGTTAGTTAGTTGTAAATGTATGCTGCAGACTCCATGGCAAAAATGAAAAGACAATAATAAAAAAGTATAAACATATCTGGAGCCATTTGTTCATAATAAAAAAATATATAAACATATATGTATAAATAACATGTTAAGAAAGGAAAAAAATCATAGTCATATAAAATGCACAATTAAAACCAGAGAAGTCAGGAAAAAAAGTGGAAGACCACACAAAAAAAAGGCAATGATTAGAAAAAGGTAATAAGGGCCAGGCATGGTAGCTCACGCCTGTAATACCAGCACTTTGGGAGACAGAGGCGGGCAGATCACCTGAGGTCAGGAGTTCAAGACCAGCCTGACCAACATGGAGAAACCCCATCTTTACTAAAAATACAAAATTAGCCAGGCATGGTGGCACATGCCTATAATCTCAGCTACTCGAGGGGCTGAGGCAGGAGAATTACTTGAACCCTTGGTGGAGATTGCAGTGAGCCAAGGTCATGCCATTGCACTGCAGCCTGGGCAACAAGAGCGAAACTCTGTCTCAAAAAGAGGAGGGGAGGGGAGGGAAGGGGAAAAAGTAATAAGTAAGGTAGATATTAATTCACCATAGCAACAATCCTTCAGTAGGTGGAATGGATAAGCAAACTATGATACATCCATAAAATGAAATACTATTCAGTGATAAAAAGAAGTTATCAAACTCTAAAAAGAAATGGAGGAATCATGAAGGTCTATCGCTATACAAAAGCCAATTTGAAAGTGTGTATATATATACTGTATGACTCCCAAGTACAGGACATTCAAGAAAAGGCAAATTATTGAGACAGTAAAATGATAAGTGGTTACTAGGAGTTCAGGGAGGGAGAGAGGAAAGTGATGAATAGGTGAAGCACTGGTTTTTAGGGCAGTGAAACCATTCTGTATGGTACTGTAACAACAGAGACATAATAGGCATTTGGCAAAAACCGTAAGACTATCCAACACAAAGAGTAAATCCCAACTAAACTATGGACTTTAGTTAATACAGTAATATATCGATACTGGTTCATCAGTTGTAACAAATGTACCATACTAATTCAAGATGTTAAGAATAGGAAAAACTGCTTAGGTATGAGTGGTATTTAATGCCATATAAAAGCATCTAATGTAGCATTCTCACTTAGGGAACTCAAAAATATAATCATTATGCATAAACACAACAGGTAAACATAACTAGACCTCCCAGGCTGAAGTACTCCTCCCACCTCAGCCTCCCAAGTAGCTGGGACCACAAGTGTACACCACCTCATCCAGCTACTTTTTTTACTTTTTGGAAAAATGGGGTCTCACTTTGTGGCCCAGGCTGGCCTCGAACTCCTGGGTTCAAGAAATTCTCCTCTGTTAGCCTCCCACAGTGCTGAGATTACAGACATGAGCAACCATGCCCAGCTTAATGCTGTTAATTTTAGAAGATATTAATTTTTTCTAGATGATTTCTATATATCCTAACTGAATCCCCGTTTGTTTGTTTGTTTTTTGAGACAGAGTCTCACTTTGTCGCCAGGCACCAGGCTGCAGGCTGGAGTGCAGTGGCACAATCTCGGCTCACTGCAACCTCCGCCTCCTGGGTTCAAGCAATTCTCCTGCCTCAGCCTCTCAAGTAGCTGGGACTACAGGCGCACACCTCCTAATTTTTGTATTTTTAGTAGAGACGGGGTTTCACCATGTTGGCCAGGCTGGTCTTGAACTCCTGGCCTCAAGTGATCCACCCACCTCGGCCTCCCAAAGTGCTGGGATTACAGGTTTGAGCCACCACACCCGGCCCCTAACTGAATCTTAATTGAACCTCCCTCAAAAGCAATTATAAAAAGCAATTATAGGCCAGGAGTAGTGGCTCACACTCTAATCCTAGCACTTTGGGAGGCCAAGGCAGGTGGACCACTTGAGGTCAGGAATTCAAGACCAGCCTGGCCAACATGGTGAAACCCCGTCTCTACTAAAAATACAAAAAAATTAAACGGGTATGGTGGCAGGCACCTTTAATCCCAGCTACTCGGGAGGCTGAGGCAGGACAGCCACTTGAACCAGGAAGGCGGAGGTTGCGGTGAGCCGACATCGCGCCACTGCACTCCAGCCTGGGTAACAAGAGCAAAAACTCCGTCTCACCCAAAAAAAAAAAAAAAAAGGCTGGGCACAGTGCGCATGCCTGTAATCCCACTACTTTCGAGGCTGAGGCAGGAGAATCACTTGAACCCAGGAGGCAGAGGTTGCAGTGAGCTAAGATCATGCCATTGCACTCCAGCCTGGGAGACAAGAGTAAAACTCCACCTCAAAAAAATTTTAAAAGTACTTAGAATAGTAAAATTATGCATTTCAATATAGAAGATAATATATGGTGACATATAAAAGAAAAAGTAATCATAAGAAAAAAATTTTTTTACTATATGGACAAAACATAACAGTGCATAAGACATGATCTCTTGTTTATATGTTTTAACATAAACATGTCTATGTATGAATTTTACATATATACACAAACACATATGCAAAAAATGTTAATGTATGCATAAAACTTTTACTGACAGTAAACACAAGCTAAGTAGAACCAGAGTCTTCCACCATTCATTTTGTACTTCTTGATTCTACTTACATTTTCTAACCATGTACACATATTTTTTGTCAGTAGAGAGAAATGAGATCATGAGTCATTTTATGTTTTCTTTTTTATATTACTATTTTTTAAAAGCTCTAATATAATTTTTAAATCTATTAAAAACATGCAGAAGTTTAAATAATATCTTAGACATAACTATTTTTTTAAATACATAATGTGGTTTATAATAGTGAAAAATGAGGGGAAAGCTTAAAAGTTAAATGGTCAAGAATTGATTAAAGTACTACAAGGATCTTTACTAGAAAGTCTTATGTATAACCAACAAAATGAAGTAAAAAATGACAGGAAAATACATTCATGACAAGAAAAGCAGTTTTAAAAAATATATATTTATAGCCAAAGATGATTCAGAAATTTTTTATTTTTTGAAAATTAAAAAAGGTAATTTAAGAAAAAACCATTTGATCCACTTTTTGGAAAAAATATTTAATTAAAGTATTGCAAATGGCAAAACAGTTATTAATTCATTGAACAATTAATTACTGAAATCTTTTTATATACCAGGTACTGTGCTAGCACAGCAGACATGGTGAAGACCAGCTGCTCCAGGCAGTAAACATTAGGGAACTACCATGGAAGGAACAAAGACTTATATACAAATAACCCCTCAAGTATTTAACCACAGTTTCTACAAATCTAATCACCAAAAATTCTTCCTCTCAATGCTCAATGTCACTCCTCCCATCAAAAGTAGCATCTGTAGTTCCCTCTCTTTGATTTAGCCTTATGACATACTTTGACCAGGAGAATGAGGAATAAGTGATGTTGTGCCAGTTCTACCCTTAGATATTAAGAGGGCTGGAAATTTCTACTTTTGCTCAATTGCCATCCTGCTAGAGAGGGTGCAGCATGTGAAGAGAGAAGCCCTGAAGGGTGAGTGTCAACAGGCAGAGACAGATGAGAACCAGGATGAACACTGATGTGCCTCAAGAAGATAACCAGCACCATGGGCCCCACAGAGGAAGCTAGGACATCTTGGAGTCTTTAGCCAAGCTGCCTCAAATGACAGCAGATCAAACAGAGACAAATTATCTCCACTGACCCAACTAAATTTCCAAACTATAGAATCGTAAGTGAAAAAGTACACATTTGTGGGACCTAAAAATCAAAATTATTGAATTCACAGACACGGAGAGTAGAAGGATGGTTTCAGGAGGCTGGGAAGAATAGTGGAGGCCTGCGCAGTAGGTGGGGATGGTTAATGGATACAAAACAAAATGGAAAGAACAAGTAAGACCTAGTATTTCATAGCACAACAGGGTGACTATAGTCAGTAACTCAATTGTACATTTTTAAGTAACTAAGAGTATAATTTGATTGTCTGTAATACTAAGGATAAATGCTTAAAGTATTTAATAACCCATTCTCCATGGTGTGAATATTTATACTGCATGACTGTATCAAAACATCTCATGTACCCCATATACACCATGCACCCACAAAAATCAAAGTTTTTAATTTTTTAAAAAAAGAAAAAAATACATACATTGAAGTGATTTGTTATGCTGCAATAGATAACTAAGACATTACTTGGGAGACTGAAGCAAGAAGCTCACTTGAGGCCAGGAGTTCAAGACCAGCCTGAGGAACATAGTTAGACCCCGTCTCTAAGAAAATGTTTTTAAAATTAGCCAGATTAGGTAGCAAATTAGTCAGATATGGTAGTACCTGTAGTACTACTACTTTGAAAGCTGAGGTAGGAAGTTCCCTTGAGCCCAGGAGTTCAAGGCTACAGTGAGTTATAATTGTGCCACTGCACTCCAGCCTGGGTGACAGAATGAGACCCTGTCTCTTACCAAAAAAAAAGAGGCCGAGCACAGTGCCTCATGCCTATAATCCCATTGCTTTGGGAGGCTGAGGTGAGAAGATTGCTTGAGACCAGGAGGTGGGGGCTGTAGTTGAGCAATGATCATGCCACTGCACTCCAGCCTGGGCAACAGAGCTGAGACTCTTCCCTGCCTCCTGCCCCGCCCCCTGCCCCCCAAAAAGAGGACCCACACTCAAGGAGCCTCATTCACATCCTAACTTGATGGAGATCATAATAGATTCTGAGCTTGGGGTCATAGTAGGCAAGATTTCTGAACATCCTGAGAGGGCTGGGTGTATATGACATGTTAGAGAAACATGAATTGTCCACCAGAGGAAGAACTGCAGTAGACCATCAGCAAAGACAGCTGCCAACAATTTCTCTTATTCCTGTATACACATGCTATTCCTCCCATCAAGAGAAGCAATATGTTGCTCTTTTCCTTAAATCTTAGCTGACATAGTGATCCTATTTGCTTTGAAAAACACAATTCACTGGAAATGTGCTATGTAGTTTCCACCCTGATATAAGAGGCCTAGAAATTTCTGGTTTTACTCTCATGATCAAAAAAAAAAAAAAAAAAAAAATATAAAATAAATTTATAGAGAGAAAAACACACACCCCCCCAAAAAAAAAAAAAAAAAAAAACAAAAACAAAAACAAAACACCATAATTGATGAACAAACAGGTCAGCTGCATAAGAAAGGAGGGGTCTCAACAGAGAGCCAACACTAAGATGCAAGACACATGAGTGATGCTATCCGAGATACTGTAGCCCCATTTGAGCCACCTCAGTGTCTTGTGGACTGGAACAAGGCATTCCCTGCCCCAACTTTAAGTCACAGTTTAAATCTGTTACTTAGTAATAGATAACTGATATAGGTAATTTTAAGTAACAGCTTTTGTTACTCAGTAATAACTGACATAAGGTAATGAGTCCAACTAATGTTATAAAGAAAAGGTACTAAGTACTATCAATATTAGGGATCCTAATGTAATGTGGCAGTAGTTTATTTGATACTATTTAAAACAGGGAATTATAAATAGGAATTTCGTCTGCTGGCTTTAAGTTTCTATTTTCCTAAATATTCCACAATGTACATGTTTTACTTTTAAAATAACAATAAAAATGTTATTTTGCTATAACCTCCTTGAGAATATTGTTGTCAGTTTATTGGTCCTGTTTTTTGGGGTTTTATTGTGTGTTTTTGTTTTTTTGAGATAGGTTCTCACTGTGTCACCCAGGCTGGAGTACAGTGCCACTATCTTGGCTCACTGCAGCCTCAACCACCCAGGCTCAAGCAATCATCCCACCTCAGCCTCCCAAGTGGCTGGGACTACAAGCACCCAACACTACACGCAGCTAATTTTTGTATTTTTAGTAGGGATGGAGTTTTGCCACATTGCCCAAGCTGGTCTTGAACTCCTGGGCTCAAGCCATCCACCCAGCTCAGCCTCCCAAAGTGCTGGAATTATAGGTAAGCACCACTGCACCCAGAGTATTAGTATTTAATAAGTCTAAATTATATTTTCTCTTGACAAAATATGCAAACATTTCAGCGAATAAAAATATTTGATTATCTTTTCTGGTTGAAGAATAGAAAGCTCTGATCACATCAATAATTCAAGAAATAATATATAAGGTTTCACATTTCTGAAGAAGTAGAATGTATTAAAAACCCTAAAATTATACTGCTTATAATGTAGTATCACACTGATTTTTTTGAAACTTCCTTAGATTTATATAATTCCTCATGGTTATCATTGTGAGTAGAAGCAGATAAAATATTGAGAAAAGTAAATACTTTGAATACAGAATAAGAGTGGAAATAATCCAAAAAGACTGCAATAATGAGCTAAAGAAGAAAAAATAAACAGCATCATTGAATAGTATGAAAAAGCCTTAGGTTTTAGCTGAGCACAAGTACATTAGCCAACAGTAAGCTACATCAACATAAAAATATAATGTTACCTTAGACTTTATTAGTACATTTAATATTTACTGAGAGCCTACAGAGCATCATCATGTACTTTACTAAGAAAATACAATGAAAAAATCCAGAGAAGGAATTATATTACTGTACTTAGAACTGCCCAACTAAATATGAAATATTAAGTCCATATATAGGAAATGGTTTTAAAAATTAGAGAAACCTACAAAAGAGAAGACTTCCTAATCCAAATGTTTTACTAAAAGAAGAAAACCCTTGAAATAATTTTTTCATTTTATCAAAATACGTTAATAACTACTATGTGCTGGACATTGTGCTAGGCAGGGGGGTATACGGTAGAGAAGAAAATAGGTATCATCCTTGTCCTTGTTCTGCTCACGGTACAGTGAGTACCCCAGCACAGGAAGACCTTTAGCAGGTACTACATAATAATCTGCCATGCGTATCGTAAAAAGATTCACGTATCTTGCAAAAGGTTGAAAAATACAAGTCTAAAATTTTATGATTAATTACAGCATGGTAGCATAAAAGAATGTAATTATTATTCTGAGATAAATGTTGAATTAATAAAATACAAGCAAAGCAAGATATATACATACCCACATACACTCACATATCCATGAGTTTTTTTTAATACTTCCACCTAATAAAACAATCATGTCAATTCATACATTCAGCCTTCATAGGCAAACTACTCAAAACCAACAATCCACATTAAGACACTCTTGTCTCAATTTTTTATCTCATTTCTTAATCTCCTTATCCTGATAATTATTAGGATTTACTAGTTTTAAAATACCAAAGAAATTAATGTCTATGATTTCCTGGGGATTTCTTATATCAATCACTATACCTTTCCATGGCTTTAGCTGTATAAGGCAAATGCATTTCAATACTGTGTTCATCTTCATCTGTCTGCAGAGACATGCGTTCAAACATTCCTGTCTTCCATAGTTCTCCGTAAACTAAAGAGATTTCAAAATACAGTAAAACAAATATATTAATGTATATCCTTATCCTTTGAGATTCCACCCAGTAACACAAAACTACATGCTTTGGCAAGAGACAGAAACACCAGATAATATTCTCATTTTTATTAAAACAAAACAAAACAATGGAAAGGAAGGAGGGAGGGTGAGTAAGAAGGAGAAAGAGAGAGGGAAAAAAAACAGAACTAGTTTTTATGTAACAGGTAAAACAGTAATACATGTAAAGACATTCATTATTCGCATATGCTACATAGTTATATAAAAAATGATCACTTCGAAGAAAAATGATCACTTCAATTCTTCATCAGTTCCCTTCGTTATTTCTCAAATCACCTTTGGGTCTAGGCTTTTCCTTGACTTTAATCAGTACATGCTAGCAAGAATATAATTAGAATTCCTACTGAAAAGTGGAAAAACCACTGGTCTATTTAACTCATGAGTTAAATAGTATAGCTTCTGAGTTTTTTTAATAAAATGTGTGGTATTACTTCACGCCTCAGGTTTCTGCCATACCAAGAGAAAATTCTCACTAATGCTATTTTCCTGAAGATTCAAAATTAAGCTTGTAGGATAGATCAAAATATAAATTTGCCAAAATACCATCCCAACTTAAAAAGACCTAGTAATTCAGGCCCTTCTGATGAACTATACTTAAAATTGAATATTGTAGAACAAGAAAAACATAAAAGTTAATGTGTAAAATATACATATAAGAATATTTTTAGCACAGAACAGAACCAACAACTTTATAACCAGATCCTTAAATGGTTTTACCTATACCAAAGAAAGAAAGAAATGGTTGCTATGACCTCTTTTCTTTAAAAAATTCTCATTTCTTCACTGGTAAGCTACCCAAAATTAAAATTTTGTGACTGCCCAACAAGGTTTTAATAGTAAAATGTGTTCCCTAAAACCATCTCAGGAAGTAGGGTTAGAAATACTCCAGTTTCATTAATAAGATGCCTTAACAAATTGCTAATATTCTGTGATACCTAAAACCCCAAATCATAAAAATTTACATCAAAAACAAGAAAAAAGAATTTTTTTCTTGCAAATAGTCTCCTTTATTATTTTATTTATTTATTTTTGGAGACAGGGTTTCACTCTTATTTTTATTTATTTATTTATTTTTGGAGACAGGGTTTCACTCTGTCACCCAGGCCAGGCTGGAGTACATCAGCATGATTTCAGCTCACTGCAACCTCTACTTCCCTGGCTCAAGCCATCTTCCCACCTCACCACCCCACCCTCCGCCCCTTCCCTTCCCACCAGGTAGCTGAGACTACAGCCACGTGCCACCATACCCATCGGATTTTTGTACTTTTTTGTAGAGACAGGGTTTGCCATGTTGCTCAAATTGGTCTCAAATTCCTAAGCCCAAGGAATCTGCCCATCTCAGCCTCCCAAAGTGCTGGGATTTCAGCCATGAATCACCACACCAGGCCTCAACTCTTTTCTTCTACACAAGACATTTTTACAAAATTCTTTGAAACAATATCACCCCTAACACACTTAAAAATATAATTTGAGGCCAGGTACAGTGGCTCACACCTATAATCCCAGCACTCTGGGAGGCCAAGACAGAATTGCTTGAAACTGGGAGTTCAAGATCAGCCTGGACAACATAGCAAGGCCCTAATTCCACAAAAAAAAATTTTTTTTAATTAGTTGGGTGTGGTGATGTGTGCCTGGGGTCCTAGCTACTTGGGAGGTTGAGGTAGGAGGATCACTTGAGCCCAGGAGTTTGAGGCTGCAGTGAACTATAATCATGCCACTGCACTCCAGCCTGGGCCACAGAATGAGGCTCTTTAAAAACAAAAAAGTATATATATATGGGTGGGTGTGTGTGTGTGTGTGTGTGTATGTGTGTGTGTGTGTGCGCGAATAATTTGATGAACTGAAAGGACACATACCCAGTTCATGAAGCTGGTTACTTCTGGGAAGGTAAACTGAGTTCAGGATGAGCAAGAAACTGAATAAATTGTGGATGTTAAGTACATCAGTTATTTCTTATACTATTCTATATACTGTTCTGTATTTTTAAAATTACCCCCCTCCCAAAAATACCTTTATAAAGTCAAAAGGTTTTTACTTTATACATCTATTGTGTAAGAACAACTAGATAAAAATGTGACTGGAATCCTATGGAAAAAATAAGTCAATCAAAATTGTAGGCATGTTTAAAAATAAAATATATTTATCATTTATATAGCACCCTTCTTTCAGAGTTTCATAATTACAGGCTCATTTTTTCCCATAAAAATCGTTTGAAAGAAAATATATTATCAGCATTACCTATTTACAGTAAGAAAAGTGACACTACATAGAAGTAGATTAACATGCCCAAAATCTTTCATGAAACTGGTATGGGTACTAATTTCTTGCCTCCTGGTACACTGAGTACATGGCATTTTCCTGAATATTAATGTAACCACTGCAATCTGCAGACTAGCAGATCTGACAGATTTATGAAAAACACTAGTTGCCTTTTAGGGATATAGAAGAGCTTCCTTTTTTTTTTTTTTTTTTGCTGTTTTATGCAGATTAGTTATAACAAATTTTATTTTAAATATTGAGATATTACTTATAATGTTCATATTTGTAAGTTTTTAAATTAATTTACAAGTCCTATTAAAAGAACATCAGCTATTTGAAAGCTATAATACTTCTATATACTTACTCTTTTGGTCAATACGAAGGTCATACAGGGGTGTCCTATATATATCCACACTGGAAAGTGCACATCGAGAGAGGGGCACATGATGAGAAGGCCCAAGGATGAAAATTCTCCGGCTAGGAGATACACAACAAAAAACAGAACAATTGCACTTCTACAAAAACCTTATTAAATAAAGGAGGAAAAAGTAATTCTTACAAATTACTTGTTTCCTTCTTGATTGATTTAATTACCAACTGTTAATGGCTGAACTGTGTTCCCCTACAAAATTCACATGGTGAAGTACCAATCCCCAGGAGCACAGACCATATTGCTATTTAGAGATAAGGTGTTCAAAGGGGCGATTAAGTTCAAATGAGGACATTAGGGTGGGGACCTAATCCAATGAGTCTGTGGTCTCCTTACAGGAAAAAGAGACACCAGGGGTATGCCTGCAGAGAGATACAAAGAGATATGATCATGTGGGAAAGGGCAACAAGAGGGCAGCCACCTACAACAGGCAGAGGAGAAAGGCCTCAGGAGAAGCCAACCCTGACAGAAACCTGATATTGAACTTCAAGCTTTTAAAACTGTTAAAAAAAAAAAAAAATTGTTGTTTAAACCACCCAATCTGTGGTGTTTTGTTATGACAGCCCTAGCAAACTAATATACCTAATAATGATTTGCTCCTCCATTAATTAAGTTCAATTCCTTATTTCTGTCTTTATTAGATGGCCTTTAAGAGAATCATATTCAATACTTGGAAATACCAGCTATCAATACAGTAAACCAATCCACTATGCATAAAATATGCATTAAAAAATCTCTGTATTCACACTGAAAAGGATACAATAGGTGTTAACAGGTTTTCAGAAGCTGTATTTTATTAACTGGATTTTATGCATTTAAGCTATTAAAATCTCAAAATTCTAACACATTCTGAAATTACCTTCTAAGATCCACCATGGGTTGGGCGTGGTAGTCACACCTATAATCCCAATACTTTGGGAGGTTGAGGCAGATGGATCACAACTGGAGTTCAAGACCAGCCTGGCCAAGATGGTGAAACCCTGTCTCTACTAAAAATACAAAAATTAGCTGGGCACAGTGGCACATGCCTGTAATCCCAGCTACTCAGGCGGCTAAGGCAGGAGAAGCACTTGAACCCAGCAGGCAGAGGTTGCAGTGAGCCAAGATCACACCACTGCACTCTAGCATGGGTGACAGACCAAGACTCCGTCAAAAAAAAAAAAAAAGATCCACCATGATTTTAATAAAAATACATAACAGCATAAAATTCTAAATATCTATACAAAATATCCATCATAAAGAAGCATTCTAATAAAGCTATTTCCACATTTCTTCCACAGTAGGGGGAAAAGGAATCTTGTTGAAAAGAATCCTATACAATAAGCTTTCTCTATTCCCATTCAAGTAGAAGTCATTCTCAAAAATGAAGAAACTAGATGATGTGTTATTTGCACTGTAGTCTAAAGAAAAGAACTGAGCTAAAGTGTATCTTAAATCTTTATAATCTCTTTATCTTGACATCAAGAGTAATATTTCCTCTCATTCTATGTCAAATATCCAAACCCGCCCTACAATCTGAATTCCAAAACTATCAATGTTCTCTGTTCTCCAATATTCATATGAACCAACCTTCCCACATCTCATATAAAACTTACAGACTCATAAAGCCAAAACTATGAAAAGAAAGTATATGATATGTTGTGTAACTAGAAAAGTATTATTAATTGCTCAATTAGAGAAAAAACACTGAGAGATAAGCTAGTTCTTTTCTATCAAAAATTTGCAGGCCAGGGAACGTGTGTGTAAGCAATGTATTTATTCACATAAAATTCTATCACAGCTAAGAAAATTAACCAATTGTTTGTTATATGTTACTTCATATATTGCAGGCAGGGAGAGAGGAGATAAAGCTGTGGATATTAAGTTGTTCTGCTACGAAAAAAAGGAAAAAGTTGTGGGTAAGTAGTTCTCAGTTTAGAGTCTCAAAACCTCCTTAAGATAGCACACACAGCAAACATAAGACCATCCACAAGCCATTTCTGGTCAGAAACAATCTCTTTTTCTTTCTTTTAACTTTTACTTTAGGTTCAAAGGTACCTGTACAGGTTTGTAATATAGGTAAATTATGTGTCACCAGGGTTTGGTGTACAGATTATTTGAGACAAAGTCTTGCACTGTCACCCCGGCTGGAGCGCAATGGTGTCATTTCTGCTCACTGCAACCTCCTGCCTCAGCCTCCTGAGTAGCTGGAATTACAGGCACCCACCACTACGCCCAGCTAACTTTTTGTATTTTTTAGTATAGACGGGATTTCACTATGTTGGCCAGAATGTTCTCAAACTCCTGACCTTATGATCTGCTCACCTTGGCCTCCCGAAGTGCTGGGATTACAGGCATGAACCACCACTCCTGGCCCATAGTTTTTTTATCCTCACCCTCCTCCCACCCTTTACCCTCAAGCAGGTCTCAGTGTCAGTTGTTCCCTTATGTCCATATGTACTCAATATTTAGCTCCTACTTGTGAGATCATGGAGTATTCGGTTTTCTGTTCCTGTAGGAGTTTGCTTAGGATAACGGCCTCTAGCTCCATGTTGCTGGAAAGGATACGATCTCAATCTTTTATACAGCTGTGTAATATCACATTGTGTGTGTGTGTGTGTGTGTGTGTGTGTGTACCACCTTTAGTTTAACACTGATGGGCATTTATGTTGATTCCACATCTTTACTATTGTGAACAGTGCTGCAATGAACATATATGTGCATGTGTCTTTATGGCAGGACAATTTATATTTTTTGGGGTACATACCCAATAAATGGACTACTAGGTCCAGAGTTACTTCTGTTTTAAGTTCTTTGAGAAATCACCACACTGCTTTCCACAATGGTTGAACCAATTTATACTCCTACCAAAAATGTATAAACTTTCTTTTTCACCACAACCTTGCCAGCATCTGTTAATTTTTGACTTTTCAATAATAGCCATTCTGACTATTATCAGATGGTATCTCATTGTGGTTTTGATTTGCATCGCTCTAGTGATCAGTGATTATGAGAATTTTTTCATATGCTTGTTGGCCGCGTATGTGTCTTCTTTTGAAAAGTGCCTTTTCATGTCCTTTGCCCACGTTTTAATTGGGTTGCTTTTTGCTCATTAAGTTCCTTACAGACAACAGAATCTTTTTTTCTACCCCTCTTCCTTCAGTATGTTATTAGCACTGCTAATCCTCATTTCTTGTCATTATCTCTATCATCAATTCAAAAACCATTTCACAAAAAAAAGTCAAATCTATAGATTTCTAAATGAAGAAAACTAAACGACAGCACTCTGGTCACCTATCTTAATAGCACATAAATAATATGACACTTTTTTAAAATTAAAGTCTAATGTGAGCTATTTATAATGGTAATTCAGAAATGTTTAAGTAACCTGACTAGAGCCAGGTAGTATACGAAACAAGAATCAAATATGGGAAAGGGCATTTCTCTGACTGAGGAATATATGAAAAAATAGAGAGAAAGAATATTTAACATCAGAGCACTCCTGCAAAATCTAAAACACACAGTCAAAATATGAAGTGATTTTTAAAATATCAATCTAAATTCAAGGCATACATAAATTTCCTAAGTATAATAAGGTTCTAACAATAGCCAAAACATACACTGCTCCAGAAATAAGCACCAGAGGTCTGCTGGAAGCCTAATTAACTCCTCTGATACCTACTTTCCTTGCTTGCCTTTCTGTGTGCCCCAACTTAGATGAAGGGAAAAGAGCCCCACCAACCTGAATTAACCAACTGAGTACCCTACAGATTCTTTCTGGTTTGGTAGAAAAGTCGCCAATAGCCAAGTGAAGTTCCATATTTGATTAAAAGAAATAATGAGAAAAAAAAAAAGGTTTAGGTTCCATCAATATAATACCCTTAAAAGCAATATATCTAAAAACAAAACCAAAAAAAAGTTAAATGTCATTGAAAGGAAAGTAAAATGGGGCATTTAAACCAGTAGTAATCTCAAAATGGGTCTCTTTGTTAGCTAAATACTACTAACAAAAGAAAATGAATAGTGTACATTAAAGTTCATGCATTTTCTTTGTTAGAATGCTAGATCTATAAACACCAAGGCCACAGGAATATTTTGAAGAGAAATAAATAATATAGGCATTAGAAGCAATGCCACTTTCTCTCCCTTTATTTGACTGCAAGGGTGCTTTGTCTTTAAAGGAGTAACTTTTCAATATTAGCACATCATCATTGTTGATACACAGGTAAAAGAAACCTTTAATATGGAAAAAATGGGGGAGGAGCGAGATCAGTGGGCATTCTCTTAGAAATAAATGTACTTCACATATAATAGCTCCAGAGAATTCACATTTGTGGAGTTACAATGATGAATGTAGTCTGTGCACCCAATGTACAAGCTGCCTGAGTGTGTATCCTCATGATTGTTTATTCAGCCACTTAGTCCAAATAATGGAACATAAGTAATTTTACAAAGGTTTCACAGGAAGTGAAGATATTTTAACCAAAGAATGTCATGTGGCCCCAAAAAGCATTCTTTTTGCTTTTTTCTGTCCTGTAAGGATTTCTGAAAAATATGTATCCAAATCAAGTTACTACTAGCTAAGTACATCCTGAATTCTGAGTAAAATTTTTAGAGTTTTAATTATACTCAGGAAAGAATACTGCAACTACCAATATGGAAAAGAACTAAAATGTATCATTTTTACAATTCCTTAAACAGTCAGTGATTTTCTGGAAACATAGATCATATCACTTCCCTTGCTTAAAGCCTTTCACGGCATTTCATGGTCACAGGGTAAAATCTAGAATCCTTAAAACGGGTTCTACACTCTCAAATGCACTGGCAAATTTGCTATTACTCTTGCCCGCCTTGATCATAATACTTTGTGTGTACTGGTCTTCTTGTATTTCCTTGATAACACCAACAACTTTACCTACTTCAAACTTTTCACCCATGCTACTGTTCCCTTGACTTGGTTAGCCTGGCTTACAAAATCTGTTCCTCAGAGATACCTTCCCCAATACCTCTCCCACAATTTAAATCAAGTCACTCTCTTAAGGTCTATCACAATAGTTCTGAAAAGTGTGAACTTGGTATTGTGATTCTTGGTATTACTCCTCAAGATCCTATGCAACAGTCCATAAAATTTTCATAAGAATACAAGGAAGTTATTTACTTTTTTTATTTGCACTTATGGTGCAAAAGTAAGGGAGCATAAAACCACTGGTCCATTAGAACAAAGATCAAAGTAGTATAATCAACATGTACTAGTAGTCCTATTTTTTTACCCTTACTCACACTAAGTTTAAAAAGGAGGGATTTCTTAATTTCATTAAATCTTGACTCTTGGGTAGATATCTTTTTAATATTCTGTATGACAAAATGCATTCAATCTGTGGTGATAAATAAAACGCTTCTGCTGCATATGGAAGTATGTCCCAGGAAAAAGCACTTGTGTAGTTGTGAGCTGTAAGCTAAACTAAACATTTCCCTCATGGAACAAAATTTTTATTTGAAAAGATGACTATAGATAAATTATGGCTATTCTAGTTTAGGTAGCTGGCAGGAGTTTTCCCAAAAGTAAACAAAAGACAAGCATGGTGGTTCATGCCTGTAACTGCAGCACTTTGAGAGGCTGAGGTGGGAGGACAGCTTCAGGCCAAGAGTTCAAGACCAGCATGAGCAACATAGTGAGAACACATCTCTACAAAAATAATTTTTTAAAAAATAGCTGGGCATGATGGCAAGGGCTGCGGTCCTAACTACTCAGAAGGCTGGGGCAGGAGGATCACTTGAGCTTGGGAATTCAAGGCTGTGTGAGCTATGATCATCCCACTGATTCTGGCCTAGGAGAGACAGTGAGATCTTGTCTCAAAAGGGGAAAACAAAATAGAATCTAGTACTTTAAAGAAAATATATTTGTTGTCAAGGATAAAACTGAGGTTTTCAAGTGAAAATCAGACTTTCATAAAACTTTTATCACTGTAAGCTTCATAGTCTCAAAAGAATTAATGATTTTTCTGATAAAATACCTGGTAACATTAAGAAATGTGACTTTTAGCCAGGCACAGTGGCTCCTGCCTGTAATCCTAGCACTTTGGGAGGCAGAGGCAGGTGGATCACAAGGTCAGGAGCTCAAGACCAGCCTGGCCAAGATGGTGAAACCCCATCTCTACTAAAACTACAAAAATTAGCTGGTCATGGTGATAGGCGCCTGTAATCCCAGCTACTAGGGAGGCTGAGGGAGAGAACTGCTTGAACTTGAACCTGGGAGGTGGAGGTTGCAGTGAGCCAAGATCATGCCACTGCACTCCAGCATGGGCAACAGAACGAGATTCCGTCTCAAAAAATTAAAAAAAAAAAAAAAAGAAATTTGACTTTTAATATCACACAATGAAATACCAGCATTGAAAATATCTGCATAACCCAATAAAAATTTTCCAAATGTTCTATGCATGATGTTACAAAGTCATGCAAGGGTAAAATATCCATTCAAACTGTAAAATAGAGAATGACTTTATAAAAAGTACAAAAATTCATTAATATTAACTTCAGGTTTTTCATTATAACTAAGCTTTAAGAAACTACCATTTGTTGAGTTTTGGTGTAGTATTAAAGAAAAATACCCACAGTTATCTGGAAAGGTAATTACAGCACTCCTCTTCCTTTCCTAACTACATACGTGTGTGAGGTTGAGTTTCCTTCATATACATCAACCAAACAAATGATCACAACAGAGACAATGCATAACCAGATATGAGAACATAGTTGTCTTCTATTAAGCCAAATAATAAAAGGAAATTTAGTAACTGGTAAAAATGTCAGACATTTTTATATTTTATTTAAAAAGAAAAAGTTAGGCAAGGCCTGGTGCAGTGGCTCATGCCTGTAATCCCGGCACTTTGGGCAGCTGAGGTGGGTGGATCACTTGAAGTCGGGAGTTTGATAACAGCCTGACCAACATGGCAAAATCCTGTCTCTACAAAAATATAAAAATTAGCCAGGCGTGGTGTGTGCCTGTAATCCCAGCTACTAAGGAGGCTAAGGTGGGAGAATTGCCTCAACCCAGGAGGTGGAGGTGGTAGTGAGCCGAGATCGGGCCATTGCGCTCCAGCCTGGACAACAGAGCAAGGCTCCATCTCAAAAAAAAAAAAAGTAAAGCAATGCCACTTTTCCCACTATCTTATAATAGAAAATGTACTTATTTCTCGTTTTTTAAAATGTTATTTTTGTTAACCTCCAATCTGTTTACTTTTTTAAATGATTTTTTTAAGTATCTCATTTTAATTATGAATGCATTCAACAAAGGTAGATGTAGCCTACATTTGTTGTTCTTAATAAGTTAAAAGTGCACAGGGGTCCTGAAACCAAGAAGTTTGAGAACCACTGTATTTTACTTTCAGCTTTTTCATTAGATTTTTAGCTTTTAATAAGATACCTATATTTGTTATCATATGCTTAATAAGATCTATCTCACCTACCAGTTTATCAGCACAGAGCTAAAACCATGTCTGTATTGTCTAT
Organism: Sapajus apella; assembly: GCF_009761245.1. Classification (NCBI taxonomy): domain Eukaryota; kingdom Metazoa; phylum Chordata; class Mammalia; order Primates; family Cebidae; genus Sapajus; species Sapajus apella. The sequence continues at coordinate 5,520,864 of NW_022436984.1, forward strand.
CACTGTGTCTGTAGCACTACCACAATATCTGGATCACAGCAGTCATTTAATAAACTTTTAAAAGAAATATGCTTTAATGTATTCATCCATTTCTCTTGGAAAGCAACACCTAAAACCCTTTGTTACCAAGTCTTCATAAAACAGGCAAGTTTGTTTGCAAACAATCTTCATTATGACCTCAAAAGCTGCCTCTTACACTCCCCATTAAGTTACCAGCCCTAATAGTTACTGTGAAAAGAAAATCTTGGCCAGGCATGGTGGTTCATGCCTGTAATCTCAACACTTTGGGAGGCCAAGGCAGACAGATCACTCGTGGTCAGGTGTTCAAGACCAGCCTAGCCAACATAGTGAAAACTCATCTCTATTAAAATTCAAAAGTTAGTGAAGCATGGTGGCACATGCTTGTAATCCCAGCTACTCGGGAGGCTGAGGCAAGAGAATTACTTGAACTCAGGAGGCGGAGGTTGCAGTGAGCCAACACCACACCATTGCACTCCAGCCTGCTGTCAGAGAGAGACTCCATCTTAAAAAAATAAAAAAGGAAAGAAAAATCTTATTAGGCTCTGATCAGTCATATTATAAATCAAAGAACCATTCTGTCAGTTTAAGAATCATTAGTCCCCTTAACTTGTAATCATTTTTGCACAAATGCTTTCAAATTTTGTATTTTTCACCATAAAAATATGTCCATTTATCATACAAGAAAATATATGCAAACTATTATCAACCATTATAATTTATTTAACCTCATAAAGTACATTCTTTTTTCCCAGTTGTACACAATTTTATACCCTGATTTTTCTACTTGCCATATTATAAATATTTTCCAAGTTACTACAAAGCCTTCATAACCATCATTTTCAACAGCTACAAAAGATTCCATTGAGTAAACTATCATATGTATTTAGTCAATACACTATTAGAAACTCAGATTCTTTGAAAAATAATGCTGCTGTAGAAATCTTAACACATTTAACTTTTTCCGTTTGGGGACTTATTAGGATAGAGCTTTTGAACCTGAATTTCTAAACCAGTAAATATATGCATTTTTATGACTCTTACTATATATTATCAAATTGCTTTAACCTGATATAGTCCATTGAAATGTATTTCTTTATTTAAAAAAAAAAAAAAACTAATTTTGCCGTAATCTAGCCAGTTCTGGATTACAAGAATTACAAAACTGTATTGTTCTTCAAACTGTTCATTTAAATTGGTACCTCACTACTGTCAAAACTACACTGAGATACCATCTCATGCCAGTTATAATGGCGATCATTAAAAAAATCTGGAGACAACAGATGCTGGAGAGGATGTGGAGAAATAGGAACACTTTTATACTGCTGGTGGGAGTGTAAATTAATTCAACCATTGTGGAAGACAGTGTGGCGATTCCTCAAGGACCTACAAATAGAAATTCCATTTGACCCATTACTGGGTATATATCCAAAGGATTATAAATCATTGTATTATAAAGACACATGCACACGTATGTTCATTGCAGCACTGTTTACAATAGCAAAGACCTAGAACCACCCAAATGCCCATCAATGATAGACTGGACAAGGAAAATGTGGCACATATACACCATGGAATACTATGCAGCCATAAAAAATGATGAGTTCATGTCCTTTGTAGGGACATGGATGAATCTGGAAACTGTCATCCTCAGCAAACTGACACAAGAACAGAAAATCAAACACAGCATGTTCTCACTCATAGGCGAGTGTTGAATAATGAGAACACATGGACACAGGGAGGGGAGCATCACACACTGGGTCTGTTTAGGGGTACTAAGGGAGTGACAGCAGGGAGTAGGGAGTTGGGGAGGGATAACATGGGGAGAAATGCCAGATATAGGTGATGGGGATGGAGGCAGCAAACCACATTGCCATGTATGTACCTATGCAACAATCCTGTATGTTCTGCACATGTACCCCAGAACCTAAAGTGCAATAAAATATATACATATATATACATATATATAAAAAGAAAAAAATTTTCCATTTTTATTTTATTAATTACATTTTTTGTAATTTCAATTAATATTCTTTAGCCCTAAATACTAAGATTTTTATTATTTTTGATATTAATCCTTTGTCATTTTTTTGCAAATATTTTTCCTATTCTGTTCATTGCTTCCTTTGGTTACATTACGACATGAGTTTCCCCCTTGCCATATAATTTAATCTAATTATAATTTATCACATTTTGTACTCTTCCCAACAATGTCTCATAAATATTAAGACATATTGTGTTCCAAATTAGCTATGGCTTGAAATGCCTCTCCAGATATTTGAATACCCTTACCTAACTATTATTTACTTTGATGGACAGTGTTAGCAGGGATTCTAAACGAATTTCCTTTTACAAGCTGCTGGTCAGCTTTCTAACATCAATTTTGGAATAATTTTTACCTGTTATTTGCAATGCCTTTTAAAATCTTATTTGTACCCCCACCCACTTTTAAATTCTGGAAAGTAACATGATATCATTTACATTTCAAAACATGATCCTGGCTGAAATATGGAATGAAAATGGATTACTGTGGAAGGTAAGAATAGAAAGTGGTAGTATAGAATTTAACCTTCTCTCTTGGACTCTCATTTTTTTCTCTATATTTCTTATAGATGCCAAAAGGATATTCTTTACCTTCTCAAAGCACTCTAAACACACTATAATTCCCAGAAAGTACCTCTTTCAAGAGAATTCAACTGTGACTGACAATTATTACTTTTACACTTAGACCTTGAAATATATTCAAGCGGAATTCAATTATTATATACTAATAACAAAAAAATAATTTCACTGCGCTGAAACAGTGGCTCACGCCTATAATCCGAGCACTTTGGGAGACCAAGGGGGGCGGATCACCTGCAGTCAGAAGTTCAAAACCAGCCTGGCCAACATGGCAAAAGCCAGCCTCCACTAAAAATATAAAAGATTAGCTGGGTGCAGAGGCATGCACCTGTAGTCCCAGCTACTTGGGAGGCTGAGGCAGGAGAATCAAGTGAACCTGGAGGCAGAGGTTGTAGTGAGCTAAGATCACACCATGTCACTCCAGCTTGAACGACAGAGCCAGACTCTTTCTCAAAAAATTAATTAATTAAAATAAAATAATTTGATCACATCAGCCATCATTTGCCTCTTTCTACTCATCTTTATTTTCCTCTTCTTAGTCCTTGGCTCACTTCCGTTTTTCCCTTTCCTTTTGCCTCCCATTCTCACTTTCCATTAACCTATGTAACACATAAGCTTTCCACTTCTATGAACATAAACTCTATACCCCTCTACAAATCCCTAAGCCTAATTTAATTCTGGGGTGTCCCACCAGCACATGAGTTTTATCAATAAATCTTTTGCCAAACAGAGGAAGGTTTGGAAAAGAAAAGGCTGTTATACAAACTTTTATTACAGCTGGCTTATAGGCCCAAGTCAAATGAAAGAAGCTTATAAAAAATCCTTTTTTTTTCTTTTTTGAGACAGAGTCTCAGTCTGCCGCCGTGCTGGAGTACAGTGGCGAGATCTCAGCTCGCTGCAACCACTGCCTTCTGGGTTCAAACAGTTCTCCTGCTTCAGCCTCCTGAGTAGCTGGGATTACAGGCACACACCATCAAGGCTAGCTAATTTTTGTATTTTAGTAAAGACGGGTTTTACCATGTTAGCCAGGACGGTTTCAATCTCCTGACCTAGTGATCGGCCTGCCTCAGCCTCCCAAAGTGTTGGGATTACAGGCATGAGCCACCAGACCTGGCCAAAAATTCCTTTTTTTTTTTTTTTTTTTTTGAGGTGAAGTCTAGCTCTTGTCACCCAGGCTGGAGTGCAATGGCGCAATCTCAGCCCACTGTAACCTACACCACCCAGTTCAAACGATTCTCCTGCCTCAGCCTCCCGAGTGGCTGGGATTACAGGCATCCACCACCACACCTAGATAATTTTTGTATTTTTAGTAGAGACGGGGTTTCACCCTGTTGGCCAGGCTGGTCTCGAACTCCTGACCTCAGGTGATTTGCCTGCCTCAGCCTCCCAAAATGTTGGGATGACAGATGTGAGCCACCAAGCCTGGACTAAAAAATTTTTTCAGCTTAACTTCTATTTGCTCTTATTGATGAAATAAATTACTTAAGATGATATATTAAACATGTATCAAGGGATAATTATTAACAACACTCCTCAGAACATAAACAAGACAGGGCTAGCCAAAACCTCACCAATTTAGAAATACTATTGTTTTATCATTAGTAAAAACTTGCTAAAAATAACTTTTCAATGAATTATAATACAATATACAGAGAATGCTACATAAACACTTGAAAGAACAGCTTTTTTGTTTTAAAACTTTGAACAAATTGCTCAAAGGCAAGTGGGCTGGCTATGCATGATTTTCTTTTTCTTTTAAAGTTTTGTTCTTTCTCCCAGGCTGAAGTAAAGTGGTGCAATCTTGGCTCACTGCAACTTCCGCCTCCCAGGTTCAAGCAATTCTCCTGCCTTAGCTTTCCGAGTAGCTTGGATTACAGGCACCTAATACCATGCCCGGGTAATTTTTATATTTTTAGTAGAGACGGGTTTCACCATGCTGGCCAAGCTGGTCCGAACATTTTAAAGGGAAGGTAAAAACCAAATGTTCAAACAACAAAAAAAAGAGTATTGAAGTTTTCTATAACCTATATAAGGTAGAGTGAAATTCATCAGAAGTCAAATCCCTCATGAAATTGAGTACATAATAATAGTAAGTATAAAAAGCAAATTACTTCTATAACAAAGCAATGAACTCTCAAGCTTCTCTGAGTTAAAACAAAACCATATTACTTACGTAATAGACGGATCCACTTGTTTATAAGCATGGGCAGCACAAGACCCACAGTACGTATATCCTGCATGGCTACAAAACAAAATATTTTTAAACTTAATCATCAGATTCAAAATCAAGATATTCTAGAAAGAAAAACCTTTGAAATAAATATAGTAACTATGGTAAACACAACAGAATTGAGAGCATACGTTAAACAGCAATGTAGTTAATGATGCCACTTCTAGAAGAAATTAGGAAACACAAGATCTATACTGTGTTCCAATTCGAAACTTTAAAAATATTTTGTAATTTTTTTTGTCTGAAAGACAAATTTAGAGGCATTTAAGGTTTACTTGAAGTTGCTATGTAACACAATTATTGTGGTTGTTTTGTTTTTTGTTTTTGTAGACAGTCTCACTTTGTCATCCAGGCTGCAATGCAGTGGTACAATCATGGCTCACTGCAGCCTCCACCTCCCAGGCTCAAGCAATCCTCCTGCCTCAGCCTCCTGAGTAGCTGACACCATAGGCACATGGCACCTATCTGGCTAATTTGTAATTTTTAACAGACCCGAGGTCTAACTATGTTGCTGAGACTGGTCTTGAACTCCTGGGGTCAAGTGATCCTCCTCCCTCAGACTCCCAAAGTACTGGAATTACAGGCATGAGCCACCATACCTGGCCTACAATTGTGTTTTTTGTTTGTTTGTTTGTTTGTTTGTTTGTTTGAGACAGAGTTTCACTCATGTTACCCAGGCTGGAGTGCAATGGCGCAATCTCGGCTCACCGCAACCTCCGCCTCCTGGGTTCAGGCAATTCTCCTGCCTCAGCCTCCTGAGTACCTGGGATTACAGGCATGCGCCACCATGCCCAGTTAATTTTTTGTATTTTTAGTAGAGACAGGGTTTCACCATGTTGACCAGGATGGTCTCGATCTCTTGACCTCGTGATCCACCCGCCTCGGCCTCCCAAAGTGCTGGGATTACAGGCTTGAGCCACCGCGCCCGGCCTACAATTGTGTTTTTAATACTCCTCTTCAGTAGCATTAGCAGACTATTACAGAAAAATGACAAACCAACAGGAAGTCAAGTCAGACCAAAACAAATACCCTACAACTATTAAAATACCTTCTGTGTCTTTAGAGATAAAAATAAAGACAAAGATAATTATTCTAATTTTCTCTCCACACTATTCTTCTCTTTCATCCTCTGGTCTACAAATTCAGTCAATTCTCTTGTCACCTACAGAATGACTGTTTCCTGGTCTCAAAAGATATATGAAAAAATAGATACATATCCATACAATGGAATACTCTTCAGCAATAAAAAGAAATGAATTACAGACACTCAAAATAATTAAATAAATACGCTGAATGGAAGAAAGTCAAATAAAAAGAGTTCCTTCTGTCTGATTCCATTTAAATAAAATTCTAAATAGCGAAGCATGGTGGCACATGCCTACAGTCCCAGCTACTCAAGAGGCTGAGGCAGGAGGATTGCTTAAGCCAAGGAGTTCTATACTACAGTAAGCTATGATCACACCCACACTCCAGCCTGGATGACAGAGTGAGATCCCATCTCTTAAAAAAAAACATTATAGAAAGTGGAAGAGAGGGGAAAAAGAGGTACAGAAAGGAAGAATTACAAGGGAACACAAGGAAACTTTTGAGGGTGATGAATATGTTATTTTCTTGATTGTGATAGTTTTACCCTCATACATATGTCAAACATCAAATTGTGTGGTTTAAATGTATACACTTGTATGCCAATCATATCACAATAAGGCTCTTTTTTAAAAATGGTCCTAATCTGAACTAGCTCAAGATATGAATGGAGAAAATGAGACTCACAGCACTCTACCACAGGAATGCAAGACAGTAGTGGTGCTTAACCAGGAGCTCAACAACATGGAACATACACTAAGCTCACTGAAATCATTGAAGGTCTTAATTAACGGTAGTCACTCTACCCCTATACCTCCGGTAAAGGAGCCTATCAAGTTGCCTCAACATAGCAATATTCTCACAACCCGGTTTTGATCTTAGCCAGAAGGAAATTCTTTAGCTCAGCATACTCAGTTTTGATATCATCCTGCACTAGTCTTAATACCAGAGCCTAACCAGGAGACCTATTTTATTCTGTTATGACTCCAATCTCTGAATTTCTGAGACCTTACTGCTCACTGCTTCAGATTCCTAACACCTAGTTCTTGATCGTAACTGATTCTCTTACCAATTTATTAGTATACCATCTTTGCCTGTCCACGTGGACCATAAAGCCACCGGGTCCATCTGGATCTGCCCAGGTCTATCTGAAACCTTAATGACATTTCAGATTTTCAACACTGCCTTGAAACTTTGCTCTCAGTTGTCATTCATATACCATCCCCTCAATGCCTTATTCTTATATCTTAAAGTGCTCCTTCCACTTTATATCAGCTTTTCAGACTTCAGTTCCTCTTTATCATTCTTAAATTTAAAAGCTGTAATCCCCAATCCATGCCCTGATCTCTAAATCAACCTGTCTTTCTAGTCTGAGTCTCTCCCATTTCTACCAATCCTGTTCCTGACCAAGCTCAGTTCTTTACATGCAGAAAGGCTTCTTACAAACACTGGATTCTTCCCATCGCTGCACTCCACCCTGGGTGACTGGGCAAGACTTTATTTCCAAAAAAAAAAAAAAAAGACAAGAAAAAAAAGAATCATTGGATTCTTGAAGTATGGCTAGGACATAAATAGTAAGAGTACAAGGGTAAGGACATTAAGGAAGGGCATAAAGACTAAAGGAAGAACATGAGCAAATGTCCAAGTACATAATGTAGATGAGAAAATTCAAGACTGGCCTGAGTAGAGGAAAAGAGTAATGATATGCCAGAGTCAGGTAAAGGAATATGGGCTTGATAAAACAAGATACTAAAAAATGCTGTGGGCTCTTGAGCAGGGGTGTGTCAATATCAAACTGTTATTAGTCCAGTACTGAAAAGCACTGGCACAAACTAGCTATTAGTGGCAGGAGAGTGTTAATAGGACCTCTCTTGGAAATGGTGGCAGTACTTGCCCAAGCATGAGGCACTAATGTCATGGTCTGGAACTGTATTAGTGCTGGTGGGCAAAGAGAAGCAAATGTTATAGAGTCTAAAAAAGAAAAATTGACAAATCTCAGTGACTGAGTATGGGAGATAAGCAGAATAATGATAATAATAGTAGTAACATTTACTGACTACTTACTATGTTATGTATCAGGCACTCTTCTATGTACTTCAAAGAATTAAATAATTTAATCCTCATAGCAACTCTGTGAGGTAGGAATTACTATTATTCTCATTTTACAGATGAAGAAACTAAAACAGAGAGATTAAGAAACTTGCTCAAGTTCACATAGATAGCCAGTGACCAAGTCAGGGCTTAAGCCAGGACTGCCTGGCTCCAGAATACATACTATTACCCACCATAAGAGATCTTTACATGTTTGAAGGATGAAAGGAAGGAGTCTGTGGCATAGGAAAAGCAACAAGTCTGAAAACAAGAACTCTTACACAGTCATATACCCTATAAAACTACAGGAAAGGATGAAGGTTTTGAAAACACAATTAGCTAAGGTAAATACATGATTAATAATGGAACTCAGATTTCATGGTTTCAGTCCATGCTGAAGCTGAAGGCTTCCAAGTCTGCTTGAAGTAAAGACAAAAGTCACAGGGAGAGAAGGAAAGTCTTAACCTGAAAAGGTCTTAACTTCAAGACTATACTATAGAGTATTGAAAAAAAAAAAATCTTTCAGTGCACCGTGCTTCTTAACCCCATCACAAAGAGCTCAACTTCATGAAAGGGGGAAGAAGATAATAATCAAGGAAGATAATTTCTTATACTTTCCTTTATCCTAACCCAGAAGCATGATAATGAAGAAAATCAGACTAACAACCAACAAATCTCACTACAGATGCTCTTTTCCTACCCCTTCCCTTGCTAACAGAATCTATGATTCTACATGTATGTGGAAACAATGTTTTATCAAGAGATGGTTCAAAATAAAGGAGGCTTCACTAAAACTGACTAAAGTTTTTTCTTTTGTCCTAACAGCCAGAACGATGAAAATTGAAGATATTCTAACATGTACTGTAAAAGTGTGTCCCATTCAGTCTTTTAAAATCTCTTAAAGTCCTTAATGCAAAAAGCCATCCCCACTAGCTTTTCCAAGTCACTTTGTTTCCCAATCTAACATATCATGAAGGCAAATGCAAAATTATACTTAAAACTTACAATATTTTATTATTTTTATTAGTGGAACCTTGCCACTAAAAATTGATCCTTCTTTTAACAGAGAGTGCTTTTGCTTTTCCCTTTGCTCCTACACAGTAGACCCTTTACATTAGGAATTCCAGTTCCTGACACCAGAATTTCTGTTTTCCCTGTGGAGCTGCAATCAAGTGAGGATGCAAAGGCCATTACTGCTCATGAACATTTACTGGTTAAGTGACAGTTTCTCACACAGCAAACTTGCTGTGTGGCTATAATTCAAATTCTTACCTCAGAAAAATGACCAATTACTAAAGGACATGGATTTTCACTTGTTCATTCTGAGGCCTTCAAGGTCACAGGTGAATAGTATAAATTGTCAATGCCAAGAGTCATAATAAAGAAATACTTAACAAGGATTCAACAAAGTCAGGTTCAATAGTCCAAGTTCTACTTAACAGTAGCAAAATGCAAAATAAAAAGGCTGAAGTAGATGAAATAAGAAACTGAACCAGAGGAAATGGAGAGATCTCCAACAATAAGTCACAAAATCTACTTAAGCTAAGGTAAAATCAGAAAAGCTAGAAACTAAATTAGAAAACTCCTCTGAACAGATGGGATCGATTTGATTGACAACTGGCCCTAAATAATTTGCAAAAGCAGCAGCTTCCACATTGCCTCTCTCAATTTTATTTTGCTGTACCTAGTCTTTTATTCTTTTATTTTGTAGGCATTGCTCAATGGCCCTCAAGATTCCTGTTTTGACTTAAAAAAAAAAAAAAGAAAGAAAGAAAGAAAAATCAATAGGAGCCAGGTGTGATGGCTTATGCCTGTAATCCCAGCTATTCAGAAGGCTAAGGCAGGAGAATCGCTTGAACCCAGGAGGCAGAGGTTGCAGTGAGCCAAGGTTGTGCCACTGTATTCCAGCCCTGGTGACAGAGTGAGACTCTGTCTCCAAAAAAAAAAGTCAGTAGATAATTACGCCCCAAAAAAAGTCCAAGTTATATCATTATTATTCAGAATATCTTATTTTTATAAGGCTCTTAAAGTCCTTAATGCAAAAAGCCATCCCCACTAGCTTTTCCAAGTCACTCTGATTCCCAACCTAACATATCATGAAGGCAAATACAATATTTTTACAAAATAAAATACAAAATACATTATTTTACATAATTTTTAAAGTTCCTTAAGAGCTTTTAAAAGACTGAGTGGGACACAAAATACAATCTCAAAAGATTCATTGTCTCATGATATACAGTGGTAGAGCGCTGTACAGGTATGCTTCACTATAGACAAACTGGTCTTCTCTATAAAAGCTTTTTAGCTTTTACATTTTTTAAACTAGTTTTTATATTAAAAGTAATAAATGCACATAGTAAAAAAGTCAAACAATAAAGAAGGACACACAATAAACAGTGAAAGAGTCCTTTCTCCCATACTACTCCTACTAGGTTAATTAATATCAAGTCAAACTCCTACTAGGTTAACTAATATCAAGGTTTTTTTTAATGTATAAATATTCAAAGTACCTGTTTTATAATCTAAAAAACTTCATCATGTTAACAACCAATTTTCTGATTATGTTTTATATTTGTTAAGTTTCTTAAGTGATACGTATCTGCACAGCTTCATTCTAGGGGTTGCTGACATATTTCTGCATGGTGCAAGACAAGCAAGAAGATTGGTATCAAGGTATCTGGAAGTCATGTAGAAAGGCTTTTCAGACTTTTAGCTCATGAGATCATTTCAATATATCCCTGGGACACACACTGTCTCCTACACATCAAGATAAGGTAGTTCTAAATTCAACCACAGTACACTTTAATCAAATTAATTTCTTTTAAATCCTCCAAATGTGCCTGCCTTATGTCATACAGATTAGAATTCATTAAGATAGAACAGTTGACAGGTCAATAATTTACTCTTTAATGATATATATCCTATTTAATCTGTATCAACATAAAAATGAACAACATGTTTATGCACTTTCAAAAATTTGCCATTTTCACTCAGCCTGATTAGTTACAACTATATCCAGGTTCTGAGTTTATTTAAGGTTTCCATGATACAATTTATGCCTATAAACGTAAAAAAATATCTAAGAAAAGCAAGTCTTAGAGAGCTAACATTTATAAACCTTAAAGTAAGTTTTTTATTAACGTGATTCTTCTAATTACTATATAACACAAAGACTCTTTCACGCCATAGAATAATAACTTTATATTTTTTTGAGACAGGGTCTCACTCCCATCACCCAGGCTAGAGTGCAATGGCGTGATCTCAGCTCAGTGCAGCCCCAACCTGCCAGGCTCAAGTGATCTTCCCATCTCAACCTCTGGAGTAGCTGGGGCTGCACATACATGCCACCACACCCAGCTAATTTTTGTATTTTTTGTAGAGGGGGTTTCACCATGTTATCCAGGCTAATCTTGAACTTCTGAGCCCAAGTGATCTGCCCACCTCAGGCTCCCAAAGTGCTGGGATTACAAGCATGAGCCACTGCGCCCAGTGAAATATTTGTTGTTTTCTACCTCAAAAAAAAAAAAAAAAAAGGTAACCTTGGAAAGGAAAATAATTACTTCTGGAAACCACGTAAGATAAAACTTGGCTATACTTAAAGTCTTCCTATGTTAACAAAATAGAAATTGCCTGTAAATGCACACTTACAATGTTTATTATACGTTTATATTTATGTCTTTATATGTTTATGTATGTTTATTACAACATTTATTATATGTTATATACAAAGTCAGTATATAATAGAAACACACCAAAGCCAAAACTATTTTCATTTTAAAATCTATGGTAACTTGGAAATCAACATATTTGTAATTTAGGCTGAACATTTCATTTCCCAGGTCACTCCCAATGATTCCAATTTAAAATTAATTACAAGAAGGAAACAAGTCTGGCTACTTTTTTATGAATACTAGCCTCAACTTAATTATATGTTGATTCAACTCAGCTCCCAAATTTAGAACAAGTTTTAACTGGAAAGATAGTATACCATAAGAAATGAAAATAAAATGTCTCTCATGAGTTACTATAAAGAAATGATTATTAATTAATTGTTTCTTACCTAATCAAGGATCTCACTTAAGTAAATGCCCCCTCTTATCCCTGCATCAATTTTTCTTTCCCTACTGACTCTCTTCATATACAAGCACTTTAAAATCTCTCAAATGAAATAAAAATCCTCCTTACCATAGAGGTATTGTCCTATCTCTCTGTTTTACAGCAAAATTCCTCAAAAAACTACCTATACTGATGTCTTCATTGCCCTCGCCTCTCATTCTTTCCTGAACCTACTCCCTCCAATAACACTTTCATTTCTACCACCCACAGAAACTTTTCTTCTTAAGGTCACCAGTGATTTCCACATTGCCAAATCCAATTATCAATCCTCAGTCCTCTCTGGCAGCATCTGATACAGCTGATCACTTTCTCCTCCCTGACACATTTTTCATCCTTTGGCCTCCCAGAGACATCACTCACTTTTGGTTTTCCTCCTTCCTCACTTCTTCTCCCTTCAATATCTCCTTTGCAAATGTTCATCTTCATTCTGGCCTCTAAAAAGTTGGCTTGTCCAAGGGCTTAGTCCTTGAAACTCTTCTCCTGTCTATCTTTATTTTATTCCTAGGCAACCTCTGTGATTATATGTACTAATATAGCCCTTATTTCTATCTCAAGTCTGGTGCCACTTCTTTGTACTCCAGATTCACTTAGCCAGCTGCCCATTAGTAATCTCCGTTTGGATATCTAATAATCACCTCAACATTAACAAGATCAAAACCAAAAACCTAGATTCTATATAAGCACTTCAAAATCTACCCCCAGACTTCCACTCGTCTTCCCCTTATCAGTATAAAAGTAATTCCATCCTTCTAGTTTCACAGGGCAAAACTTAAAAATCATTCAGTCATGATATTTTAAAACCATGTCTTTATAAAATACTTCTAAAGACAGGGTATCTCACTGTTGCCCAAGCAGGAGGTACAGTGGTGCAATCAGACCATAGCTCACTGCAGCCTCAAATTCCCGGGCTCAAGGGATCCTTCTGCCTCAATCTACCAAGCAGCAGGACTACAGGTGCATATGCCACCACATCCAGTTAATTTTTGTAGAGATAGGGTCTTGCTTTGTTGCCCAGGCTGATCTCAAACTCCTGGCTTCAAGCAATCCTCCTGCTCAGGCCTCCCAAAGTGCTGGGATTACAGGTGTGAGCCACTGCCCCTAGCCAAGAGTCATTCTTGACTCTTCTTCTCCCTATCTTGTTGGTTCAACCTTTAAAACATGTCCAGACTATAATACTTCTCATCACCTCCACCTCAAGCCCCCAGTCCAAGCCACTATCTCATCTCTTTTCTAAAGAGATGAGAAATAAGCCTCCTAAACTGGATTCCCTATTCCCACACAATATAATATCCATACAGCAGCAAGCGTAATTCTTTTCAAACTTAGATTATGTCACCCTACTGCTCAGAACTTGCCATGACTTGCGATATCACTCAGAATAAAAACCAAAATCTTTTTGACTACAAAGTCTCTTCATGATCTAGCCCTCTGCCACCTATCTCATCTACCACTCTTCCCCTTGTACTGCCACTCCAGCTGCACTGGCCTTCTTGCCTTTCCTCAAACACACTAAGCATACTCCTGCCCCAGAGCCTTTGTGCTTGCTGTTCCTCAACCTGAAACCCTCTTCCCCCAGGTATCTGCACAGCTTGCTCTCCCACATCATTCAGACTCAAATGTTACCTTACCAGGGAGTCCTCTTCTTACTAATCCTATATAAAACAGTAACTCCCTACTCATGCTGTCACTCTCAATCCTCTATCTGCTTTATTTTTCTTCTTAGCACCCATCAGCACTTGACACAGAAAATAATTATTTGTTTACTGCCTGTCTTCCCTAGTACCAAGATGCTAGTACCACAGAGTAGCAATTTTGATTTACTCAAAAAGCAGCACGAAGAGCACCTGGCCTTTAGGCTGGTACATAAATGACTAAATAGTAGTAAGTTGTTTGCTACAAGTTTTATAAAGATTCGGTCATTTAATCTTTTGTTATAAAGCGTGAAGGAGGTACTATTATTATTCCACCTTTACCAATGAGGAGCTAAAATCACAACAGATAAAATAAGTTGCATGTCACATAGCTTGTAAGTGGAAGTCAGGCTCCTGTACCCATTAAATGAGATCAAGTTAGATATACAAAAAAGGCATTTAACAAAATACTTGGTATATAAAATGCCTATCATTAATAGAACACTTCCAATCTAGGCTTTTTATGTGTATTTACTATTTACTCATTTAATTCTGATATTAATAAGCGGTTATTATATACTGTCATCACTATTTACTATTTATAAGGGCATGAACCTTAACCTAATAGTAGTCACAAACAGCATGCTATGAGATAAATGGCACAGACTGAACCTTCACTCTTCTCAGAAAAAAATGCTACCATGTGTTTCAAACAATATGTTGTGAAGGTTAGCACTGGAAACCAAATCAAAATCAACTGAATTCATATCATACATAGACACACATCATTAACTAGGTATGTGCTAGCTTGCAGTTCTAAAAAGCAAACTCTCTAAAATCTCTAAAATTAAACTCTCTAAAATTAAATTAAATTAAATCTCTTTAATATTTAAAATAGAACTTATTCATTTATAGCAATGACTATGATATTGGCAAGTTTACCTAATGTAAATAACCCTTTTCTTTAAAAGTCAGTTTTATTACCAAAAATAAATTTTGAAATTACTGCATCTGAGGAAATAAAGTAGCCAATTCTTTTTTTGTTTGTTTGTTTTTTGAGGTGGGGTCTTATTCTGTCACCCAGGCTGGAGTGCAATGGCACGATCTGGCTCACCACAACCTCCACCTCCCAGGCTTAAGCCATTCCCCCCACCTCAGCCCACACCCCCACTCACCCCCAAGTAGCTTAGCTGGGACTACAAGTGCATCACCACACCCAGCTAATTTTTGTATTTTTAGTAGAGATGGAGTCTTGCCATGTTGCTCAGGCTGGTCTCAAACTCCTGGGTTCAAGCAATCCTCCCACCTTGGCCTCCCAAAGTGCTGGAAATACAGGCGTGAGTCACCGCACCTAGCTAAAGTAGCCAATTCTTTTATACTTAAGTTACAGTGAAAACCCACAGGAATTCTGGAAATTACTGAATACAATTTCTTCAGCTCCATATAGACTTTAGTTTTTAATTTTTAGTTCAATCTGTAGATACTCATTTACTAATAATAAACATACAAAAGATTTTAAGTAGACTCTTAAAACTTACAGTGCAGACCAGGCACGGTGACTCACGCCTGTAATCCCAGCACTTTGGGAGGCTGAGGCGGGTAGATCACTTGAGGTCAGCAGTATGAGATCAGCCTGGCCAACATGGTGAAACCCCGTCTCTATTAAAAATACAAAAATTGGCCGGGCGTGGTGGCACACGCTTGCAGTCCCAGCTTCTGAGTTGGCTGAGGCGGGAGAGCAGCTTGAACCTGGGAGGCAGAGGTTGGAGTGAGCTGAGATCACACCACTGCACTTCAACCTGGGCGACAGAGGGAGACCCCTTAAAAACAAACAAAATTAAAAAATAAAAAAACTTACGGTGCAATAATGGCTCTAGCAGGTCTTTTTGTAGACTGTACTTGTGAAAGCCAACCTTCTAGCTGTGCATTCAGCTGCGGTCCTATAAAAAGACAAAGACAAAATTAGAGTCAGCAAAGTAGTGCACTACAGATAACCACACATGGCATAAAGCCCTCATTGAACTTACGTGGGACTAAACTAGCTTAATGAGCTATAGGATCATCAGTTGGGATGTTAATGTTTAACTTTACCAACCACACAATAAGGCCAAATTCTGATTAAACAAAATTTGCTTTTATCCATTTACTTATTTACAACTGTCTTCATTTCAGAGCAACACAATGTGATTTACAAGTTGAGGCAATATTTAAACAAAATAAAACAGGAAACGAAAGATTCTCAGTATATGAAGAAGAAATAATTGAATATGTTATAGAGCACCAAAATCTGCTCTACAGATTAGTCACTGAAATGACATCCACAAAGGTAATCACTTCCACACCCAATCATCTTTTCTTCCATCCCACTCTGGCCCCTAGTCTCATGATGAAATTGACAACCAGTAACTACACTACCTTAAAAATCTCAATTTCAAGCATCTTAGCTTCTTTACTCAATATATTTACATATCTCTCCAATTTACTACCAGAAACCTGTTAACTCCAACAGACCCTACAAATTTTTTCACTATCCTTCATCTCTCTTTTATTGAGTCTCTGGTCTAAAATTCAAAAAATCCATCACAATCATTCCCTTACTTGCCGCCTCACTTCTCTGCTCCTCTCTCCCACCATCACGGTCAAAACATAGTTTAAAACCAACTTTCCACTTAACACAGTACTTTTACCTGAACAGCTGAATGAGGCTGAAGAGAAATACAACCATATAAACTTTAAAATAATAACCATAGGGAGCCACGGTGGCTCAGGCCAGTTGTCCTGGTGCTTGAGGAGGCAAGGCTATGCATTCGAGACCAGCCTGGGCAACATACAGAACTCTCATTCATTGACAAAGAATTAAAAATAATAATAATAATAACCATAAATTTCAGCAGACCCCTGAAATGCTCAAAAATCCTATCACATTCACATAGTGAATCTGTTCTCCTATCACTCATAGCTTCTCTTTTTACCTTAAGCCTGAATACTTCCTCCATTCCCTTATCTCTCCCAGAAGATAATCAATGCTTTTCATTTTGTCAAGGAAAAATGATCAGAAGTTAGCACAAGACTTTCCCAGTTTTAGCACTAGAAGTCCTGCATTCTGAGAAACTGCTAAATCACAAGCAAACGTGGATGTTGGTCACCCTAAATTCAGAAGAGAACTACTTCATCTTTCCTCCACTTATTCTGCTTTCCCTCCTTTTTCAACAAATTATCCTTGTTCCTATCAAGCACCAAACAGTATTTCTATACTGCATTCCATTATTTTTTTCTTTCTCAGGGATTCTGCTCCCGTAACTATTATAGGTCTCCTATATCAATTCTTCCCTTTTTACGTGATCATTATTATTAGCATGCAAATGTGTCATACTAACACTGATTAATTTCCCTTCAACTACCTCTCCATTTCTTTGATCCCCTTTACAACAAATTTCTTTGAAGAGATGTCCTCATTTCCTTCCACCGCTTGCCATCCATTCTTCCTTTTAAAACTTTCAATCATTAAATATTTAAACATTACAAAAGAATCTAGGTAATAATATAACAAATGCACACATACCCACTGCCTAAATAAATTAAATCTTAACATTCTACCTTATTTACTTAAGATTTTCTTTGGTTAAGAAATAAAAGAATCCCTTGCTGATCCCTTTGTACACCTCCCTCCTTAGAGGTAACCACTTCCTGATTTTGGTGTTTATCATTCTATTCTACTTTCACTGCATATCAATAAACAATACGTGGTATTGTTCTGCATGTTTTTAAATATTATATCAATATATTGCACATATTCTTCTGCAACTTGCTTTAGTAATTCAACATTGTTTTTGAAAATTACCCAAGTTGATATGTTCCCCTAAATTATTCATTTGCAACACTGTATAGTATTGTACTATATGAATATAGCAAAATTTATCTACTCACTTCTCTACTTCAAAATATTTTGGTTGTCACTAATGTTTCACTATTAATACATAATGCTACAAGTATCCTATGAACATGTGTTAACAGTTCTTCTAAGATTTATCTAAAAGTAAAAGTGATGAATCAGACGGTGTACTCTTCTTCAACTCGACTACAACACTGCTAAGTTGCCCACTAAGGTAGCTGGAACAACTTATCCGTCAGTATACAGGCAAATGAAAATTTAAAATAAGAGGCCTAATTATAACTGCACTCCCCCAGCCCTTTTCTTACAGTGTTTGCTTTCAAAAACTTGTAAATTCTTTCTCTGCTCGCTTAGAGATGTATGTAAATCTTTGTAAAAGCTAGCCAGCAGCAGCCCAAAGCTGCCTTTCTCAAGGACCTAATGGCCATCTCTTTCAAATAAGATCATCAAAAGAGATGGTGCCCTTATCTCTCTGTTTCCGTGGGAGGATAGGGTGCCTAACTTTGGCAGGCCATCTAGTTCCAAGCTGCAAAATTAAAGCCTTTTATAGAGATATGAGTTCATTTTTCCTTTGGAAAAAGCCAATTCGTTCATACAAAAGGTCGCTCCAATTACCAAGTGAATTTAGGATAAACTATGTGTGGCAAAAGATGATATCAAGTCCTCTTAGTTTAACACTATTTATTGTTTATCTTGAGAACTGGTTTGTAATGGGTTGCACCTACTTGGCTATATGTAAGGGTGAACATCCTTTTGGTCTTTGCAATCTTTTAGCAGATTGCTTGTGATACATGTGTCATTCTGGTTTAATACTTACTCAAAAATGAAATTGTTTCCTTTCTCTTCTTCCTTTGAAGAGATGTTTTCTGGGGGAAGCAGATTTCAGTTTTAATTGTATTTCATCATTGCTAACGCAAGCAATAGTTAAAGGTTCCCATTCCTCTACCTCCTTCTCAATATTTGACACTGTCAGAATTTTTCTTTTTTGTCAATCTGGGTATGAAATGGTATTCATTCTTTGTTTTTTTTCTTATTTGTATTTCAGTAATATCCACTGAAATCAAGCATCTACTGATTTAGAAGTCCTTCTGTATATATTCAGGATGTTACACATAAACAGGTCAAGTTTAAAATGGACAGTAAATCTGTAAATTGCCAAAATACAAAAAAAGTCTGACTCAGTGATTAAACAGGATTCATCTTCAAATTTGAATTTAAGAACAGTTACCAAAAAACTTATACAAAGTAATTTCATAATTAACTCAAGGAAAAATAAGTCACATGTCACATAATGACGTTTCAGTCAACAATGAACCACATATTCCGTAGCGGTCCAATGAGATGACAACAATGGGCCAGGTATGGTGACTCACGCCTGTAATCCCAGCACTCTGGGAAGCCAACACAGATGGATCGCCTGAGCTCAGGAGTTCAAGACCAGCCTGTCCAACATGGTGACACACTGTCTCTACTAAAAACACAAAAAATTAACTAGGCATGGTGGGGTACGGGTGCACCTGTAGTCCCAGCTACTCGGGAGGCTGAGGCAGGAGAATCGCTTGAACCCAGGAGAAGGAGGTTGCAATGAGCTGAGATTGCGCCACTACACTATAGCCTGAGTGACAGAGTGAAACTCCAACTCAAAAAAAGAAAAAAAAATTGCAGTACTGTATTTTTACTCTACCTTTTCCACGTTTAGATACACAAATACCATTTAGTTACAACTGCCTATGGTATTTCATACAGGAACATGCTATACAGGTTTGTAGCCTAGGAACAACAGGCTATATCACCTAGCCTTGGTGTGTAGCAGGCTATGCCATCCAGGTTTGGCAAGTACACTCTTATGATGCTCAGACTACCATTTCTGGAGTGCATCCCTGTGATTAAGCAACACATGACTGTATAACTCTGAAAAAGTCCACAACACAAGAAGTTTATAAAACCAATATGAAAAACATATAAAAGCAAAAAATATATACCTAAATTCATCCACCCCACTGCCACCAACTTCACTGTTTTTAAGTACTAAACCAAGCTTTCACATGGCTACTTCTGTAAAAGAACCAATTTCTTCCCAAGGATGCTAAGGTAAGAGCCAAACTTCCAAGTTTCCCATTCATCTTTGAATAAGATAATTAGGCATATCTATTTATTACATATGGTTGCTTAATTATCTATAAAGTGTCAAGTAAAAAGGTGAATCTGAATTCTTCCACAGAGAATAGCTAATACTTGGCAATATGATATCCTTGATACAGGAAGAATGTAGAAATATGCACTTTGTTTTTCAAATACCACTGGGTTTGAAGAAACACTGATAAATGGAAAAAGAAAAAGCATTGTTAAATCCCAGCAAAGCTACTTAATGTTTGTGTGACCTCGCCCTTACAGGCAAACTGGGTACTCATTCTTTGAATAAGATAATTAAGCATACCTATTTATTACATACAGTTGCTTAATTATCTATAAAGTATCAAGTAAAAAGGTGAATCTGAGTTCTTCCACAGAGACTAGCCAATACTTGGCAATATGATATCCTTGATACATGAAGGATGTAGAAATATGTTTTTCAAATATCACTGGGTTTAAAGAAACACTGATAAACAGAAAAAGAAAAAGCATTGTTAAATCCTAGCAAAACTACTTAATGTTTGTGTGACCTTGCCCTTACAGGGAAATTGGGCATTCATTTTTTTGGATAAAATAGTAAAAGTAGGTTCCCAAAGAATTAAGCTAAGGTATTTCCTCAAGAAATAGATAACAAACAATGTGCTGCAGGAAATGCAGGAACACTTCTATCTGAATCCCACTTGACTCAAATAATATTTTCCAAGTACGTTTATTTGCGTGGTGACAAAACCAGACACTAAACGCACACACATGCACACATACCTGCTTTTTAAGAATTCCCTTGCAACTATTAGCAGAACGATTCTAAAATAAGCTAATGAACTAAGGCAAAATTATTTTCTATACTTCTCTATTGCTATTTAGCCTGCTCCTCCTTACTCTAGACAGAAGTCATGTGTTCTATAAACTCTTTTCAAACTTAGTATGAGTATGAACCATCTGAGAATCTTGTTAAAAACACTGATTCTATAGTTACAGAGTAGCACTGAGATTCTGCATTTTTTTTTCTTTTTTTTTTTTTTTGAGACGAAGTTTCACTCTTATTGCCCAGTCTGGAGTGCAATAGCGCGATCTTGGCTCACGGCAACCTCTACCTCCTGGGTTCAAAAATTCTCCTGCCTCAGTCTCCCGAGTAGCTGGGATTACAGACATGTGCCACAACGCTCCACTAATTTTGTGTTTTTTTGTAGAGACAGGGTTTCTCCATGTTGGTCAGGCTCTAACATGCTTCTCAGGTGACAGCAATGTTGCTGGCCTAGAGGATACATTCCGGCAACCAGTCTAGATCAATGGCTGTCACGAAATTCGCAAATCCATATGTATACAGTTTCCTTTAGAGATAAAGGAAACCAAGGTCTAGATAAAGATTTATTTTAGGTACCAGGACAAATGTGTAAGAGAAACATTTCTCCACAAGGTACCCTTCTAGTATTGCTCAAACTATTCTACATATGTAAGTTAAAGAATGACCAACTGCCACAACCTTTTTCCATTCTTTTATAGGTAATAACTGCCTATTAGCACAATAAACTCAGCCCCACATGATTGGGTATAAAGTAACAAGAAGCAACCCATAAAAAGCCAAATAGAAGTAGGCTGTTGGCACCTAGTGTTTCATTATTAATCATTCTGTGAAATATGTTCAAACAAAATTAAGAAATAAGCTCATCTATCATGAGAAATCTATAAATAATAAGATGAATAAGCCAGATTTTTTTTAAACAGTGGTTCCTGGATCTCTGATTTTCACAGGCCAATAAAATTTCAAAAGAGGGTGTGGTGGTTCACACCTGTAATCCCTGCACTTTGGAAAGCCAATGCAGATAGACCACCTGAGGTCAGCACTTTGAGATCAGCCTGGCCAACATGCGAAACCCTGTCTCTACTAAAAATACAAAATTTAGCCAGGCGTGGTGGCACATGCCTGTAGTCCCAGCTACTCAGGAGGCTGAGGCATGAGAATTACTTAAACTCCCAAGACGGGGAGTTGCACTCCAGCCTGGGCGGCAGAGTGAAACTCCATCGCAAAAAAAAAAAAAAAAAAAACTCAAAAGAAATTTGGGGAACGAACAGAGCTTCCAATTTATTTTGCTAAGAAAGGACATTTAAAACATAACCATTTATCTATCATCATCATTTCATAAAAGACATTATCTAACACCAAAAAGTTAGAAGAGCATAAATTTAAGATAATCTAAATCCTTTAAACTGAATAAATTAACCACAATTCATCAACTTCAAGATGCCATCAATAACCAGACTGTATAAGGAGTGCTAACAACTCCACAGGAAAAAATCTAACAACTGGATCAAAAATGGGCACAAGATATGAATAAACATTTCTCTTTTTTTTTTTTTTGAGACGGAGTTTCACTCATGTTACCCAGGCTGGAGTGCAATGGCACAATCTCAGCTCACCGCAACCTCCGCCTCCTGGGTTCAGGCAATTCTCCTGCCTTAGCCTCCCGAGTAGCTGGGATTACAGGCATGCACCACCATGCCCAGCTAATTTTTTGTATTTTTAGTAGAGACGGGGTTTCACCATGTTGACCAGGATGGTCTCGATCTCTTGACCTCGTGATCCACCCGCCTTGGCCTCCCAAAGTGCTGGGATTACAGGCTTGAGCCACCGCGCCCGGCCTAAACATTTCTCAAAAGAAGATATACAAATGACAAAGAGGCATATGAAAAGGTGCTCAGCACCACTGATGATTACAGAAATGCAAATCAAAACTACAATGAGATTATCATCTCATCCCAGTTAAAATGGCTTATATCTAAAGCGAAGTGTAAAAAAAGGAAGCCATTGTACACTGTTAGAGGAAATGCATAGTACAACCACTATGGAGAACAGTTGGAGGTTCCTCAAAAAAACTGAAAATTGAGCTACTATAGGATCCAGTAATTCTGCTGCTGGGTGTATACCCAAAAGAAAAAGGAAATCAGTATATTGAAGAGATATCTGCACTCCTATGGTTGTTGCCGCACTGCTTACAATAACTAAGATTGGATACATCTTAAATGTCCATCAAGAGATGAATGGATAAAGAAAATGTGCTACATACACATAATGGGAGTACTATTCAGCCATAAAAAAGATTGAGATCCAGTCATCTGCAACAACATGGATAGAACTGAAGATCATTATGTGAAGTTAAATAAGCCAGGCACCAGAAAGACAAACAATACATGTTCTCATTTATTTGTGGGATCTAAAAAAATAATTAAACTCATGGACATAGTACAAGAATGGTTACCAGAGGCTGGGAAGGGTACTGGAGGGTTGAGAGGTGGAGATGGTTAATGGGTACAGTGTGTGTGTGCGTGTGTGTGTGTGTGTGTCTGTGTGTGCATGTGTGTGTTTACAAGGAATAGGACCTACTGTTTGATAGCACAGTAGGTTAGCTACAATCACTAATAACTTCTCATTTTAAAATAATTTAAAGATTATAACTGGATTGTTTGTAACTCAAAGGATAAATGACTGAGGGGGATGGATACTCCATTCTCCATTACGTGCTTATTTCATATTGCATGCCTGTATCAAAACATCTCATGGAAAGAGAGAAAGAGAGAACGAAAGAACGAAAGAAAGAACAAAAGAAAGAAAGAAAGAAATTAATGGAAATAATTTAAAAAACAAAAAAACAAACTTATTCAGACATATATTATCATATAACTCCTGTGCTTATTATATAAAACACAAAACCAAAATAAATAAGGTATTCTTAAAATTTTCTTCAACATTCACAATCTGATCATTAAATTGCTTTTTACTCAGAGTCATCAGCAATCCTTGTTTTTCTGTAGTATCATCCTTTGTATCATTAAGAGAATTCATGATTCAACATGTTTTTGAAAGTGTTTCTCTATTGCTCTGGGACTCTCTTCCAAGCCTCTGACATATATTGCCCAAGTCTCAATGCAGTCCTTTTCTGATCTTATCAAAAGATATCACTGGAAGACGTAACAGAAAGTTTCAGTAAACAACCCAGGGATGGTACACCTTCCATAATTGGTACTTAACTGGCATGTTGACTAAAACATCAATGGGGTGATGTTAGTCAGTCATATCAGTAGGATTAACTACCAAATGAACAGGCAGTGGCAACTATTTTCCAAATGACAAAAAAGTTGCCACTGATTGGAAATCACATCTCAATTTCAGAAATGGAAAAATGTGGGAAAATGTACATCTTAAAATTCATGAGATATAGTACCACTATGAAAACCCCAATCACTATGATGTTCTGATATTCTTTCTTTCAATGCAGAGTAGTGAAAAATTCATCAAAAATCAGCATTTGCAAACTACTGCTTCTCATCAAAATGAAAAGTGTTTCTGAGAAGCCTTACCAACTACAAAATCTCATTAAAAACAAGTAACACTTCAGCAGCTTTCGCTGAATCCTTTCTCTCATTACTAATGCCCTACTATGATCACACACTTGGAATTTATTGCTATGCTTTTAACAAAGTTCGTATCTTATTTTTAGATATATCTCAAGGGATGTTGTTTGTTTTTATGTATCTGTGATAGGGTTCGTCACACAGAAAATAGCATGCCCTTGGTACAGCACCTTAGGGAGTGCAAGAACTGTCACAGCAAGTCTGATGCAAAACCTATCCAGAGCAGTATTGTATCAAACCAAGACAAATTTAAAAAGTTAAAATTAAAATAGAAATCATGCTGTGAAAAACACTGATTGCTCACCTTGATATAAACCTCAAGGTTAGGCTAAATCCAAATATCTTGGATTCCTTATTAATTTATGTAAGCTTTGTAAGTATTTATTTACATTTTTGGCTACACTGTATTTCAGAATACAATGGCGGTGGCAATTAGCAATTCCAATAAATAATATTTACTATGTACCAACCACCTCTTAGATTTGGCCAATTGGAAATCACTTACTACTTTTCTGCCCACTCATATACAGTCTCAAAATTTTCATACAGCTAAAATCAATTCCACTGGCATTTTATACCCAAAAGAGCTACAAATTTGGAAGATCACAGTATACTTCTTTCAGATCATTTACAAATGTCTAATCTGAAATGGGTTTAGCACTGATTCCCGTAACAGTCCGTCAATTTGGATTTTCTCTTCCTACCCCTATTCAGTGTTTATAAATCAATTTCCTAGCTCTGTCAAACACCACTAAAACTTTGATAATATCTGGCTGTAGTATCTTACCTAAACTATTTTTTGAGATCAAAATATTTATTTTTGCTTGCTATTTTTTCATTAGAAAAAAAGCATGCATAGTACAGAAAATTTGGGGAATATGGATGAGGGGAACCACAATCCCATAATGATAAAAAAATTACGAAAATTAATATTTTCCAAATTTCCTTTTAGTCTTTAAGATGATATACAATTCTGTAGCCTACTTTTACTTACATAACATTCTAGTATAAGCATTTTCCTATATTACAAACTCTTCAAGAACACTGTATGATTAAATAATATTTCCTTGTGTGAATAGATCAGTTTCCTTAAACATTAAAATCTTTACACTGTTTCCGATTTTTGTGTTATTATAAACAATTCTGTAATATGTATCTATACTTATAAAGCTTTTTCCATATTTAAGATTATTTCTGGCCAGGCATGGTGGCTCACGCCTGTAACCCAGCACTTTGAAAGGCTGAGGTAGGCAGATCACAAGGTCAGGAGTTTGAGACCATCCTAGCCAACATGGTGAAACCTTGTCTCTACCAAAAATACAAAAATTAGCGGGACATGGTGGTTGCGCGCCTGTAATCCCCACTACTCAGGAGGCTGAGGTGGGAGAATAGCTTGAACTCCAGAGGTGGAGGTTGCAGTGAGCTGAGATCATGCCATTGCACTCCAGCCTGGGTGACAGAGCAAAACTCTGTCTCAATTTAAAAAAAAAAAAAAAGATTATTTCCTTTTGAGATTCTCAGAAACAGACTTACTATGTAAATCACTATGAACTTTTATATGACTTTTTTTTCTTCATTTAAGAAGAAGTCTCGCTCTGTCACCCAGGCTGGAGTGCAGAGGCACGATCTTGTCTCACTGCAACCTCCACCTCCCAGGTTCAAGCAATTCTCCCACCTCAGCCTCCTGAGTAGCTGAGATTACAGACGTGCTACCACATCCAGCCTACTACTTTTTAGTAGAGATGAGGTTTCACCATGTTGGTTGGGCTGGTCCCAAACTCCTGACCTCAAATGATCTGCCATCCTTAGCATCTCAAAGTGCTGGGATTACAGGTATGAGCCACCCCACCCAGCAACTTTGTTAAGATTTTGATACATATAGTCAAAACGTTATCCAAAGCTGTATCCATTCAAAATCATGCATGATGCATGAAAAGGCCTATTTCGCCATAATCTTGCTACTCTCCTGCAAATAATATTTGAAAAATGAACTCATTTAACCCATGCCCCCATTTGATAACAACAAAATCTAATGTCCCACTCCTCAATGATATTTGGCATTTCAAAATAAATATTCTGATTTTTTTAAACCAAAGCCATTTTAAATTCCAAGACAAAGGTATTTTGACTTCTAAGATATTTATTTGCTACTTAGGACATGTATAGCACCATGATTGTTGAGTCTTCTTGCCAGCCACATCCCTAACACTGAAGGAACAGCCTTGTATCTATCTCTTAGTCTTCACAGAAGACAAACCAATTTCAAGCTTACTGTGCTGCACTATGGTGTTGTTTTAAATTACCCACAATCCTGAAAATGTTTACATACTCCTGGCCTGTAAATCTCTTTAACTAATGGGGTATGATTTTTCATCCTTTTAGAAATCATAATTCTTGGCCAGGCTTGGTGACTTATACCTGTAATCTCAGCACATTGAAAGGCCGAGGTGGGAGGATCACTTGAGGCCAGAAGTTCATGACCAACTTGGCCAACACAGTGAGACCCCTAGTTAATATAACAAGACCTTGTCTCTAATTTTGTAAAAATTAAATTTTTTAAAAAATCATAATTCTTACTCCTATAAGTCAAAAAGTAGTCTACAGACCAGAATCACGTAATGTGTTTAAGAAAAATCCCTAGATTTTATCCCAGAGATGTGCCACCACAATCTCTGGGATGGCAACCAGGAATTTTTAACAACCTCTGCAGGAAACTCTGCTGCACATTAAAATGTGAGGCTGTGCACAGTGGCTCATGCCTGTAATCCCAGTACTTTGAAAGGCCAAATCAGGAGGATCACTTGAGCTCAGGAGTTCAAGACCAGCCTGAGTAACATGGTGAAACCCCATCTCTACAAAAAAATACAAAACTTAGCTGGGTGTGGTGGCGCATGCCCCTGTACTACCAGCTACTCCAGGGCTGAGGCGGAAAGGTCGTTTGAGCCCAGGAGGTCAAATCTGCAGTGAGACCCTGTCTTAAAAAAAAAACGTGAGGACCACTGCCTTAAAGGAGTTTATTTGCACATGGTATATTCTCAATGAATGCAGCTAACAGACTCCTGGAAGGTTATAACTGAGATTTTTCAGTGTAATTAAGAAATCATATAATCTATAAATTATCAATAAACACATTAATTTTACCTCCAAGCTACTTTGAAGCCTTAAGTAACCCCCACTGTTTCTTAGACTAACTTCAATTAATTCCTCTCCAGCTTTTCCAAGTAACACTGATAATAGAAGAAAATAAAACTCAGACTCTTAGGCCCCAGTGATACTTAAACTCAAAATTCTCTTTAGAAGTCTTCTGTTTTGCCGGGCACGGTAGCTCAAGCCTGTAATCCCAGCACTTTGGGAGGCCGAGGCGGGTGGATCACGAGGTCAAGAGATCGAGACCATCCTGGTCAACATGGTGAAACCCCGTCTCTACTAAAAATACAAAAAATTAGCTGGGCATGGTGGCGCGTGCCTGTAGTCCCAGCTACTCAGGAGGCTGAGGCAGGAGAATTGCCTGAACCCAGGAGGCGGAGGTTGCGGTGAGCCGAGATCGCGCCATTGCACTCCAGCCTGGGTAACAAGAGTGAAACTCTGTCTCAAAAAAAAAAAAAAGAAGTCAAGAAGTCTTCTGTTTTAGTTCAAAATTCATGAGAATGTTCTAGTCTAACTGAAAATATCCAGGTTTATTCCTCTTGTTGCCCAGGCTGGAGTGCAGTGGTCCAACCTCGGCTCACTGCAACTCCACCTCTGGGGTTCAAGTGATTCTCCTACTTCAGCCTCTCAAGTAGCTGAGATGACAGGCGTGCACCACCAGGCCCAGCTAATTTTGTATTTTCAGTAGAGATGGGGTTTTACCATGTTGGTCAGGCTTGTTTTGAACTCCAGACCTCAGGTGATCCACCAGCCTCGGCCTCCCAAAGTATTGAGATTACAGGCAAGAGCCACCGCACCTGGCCATCTATGTTTATTTCAAAACTCCCCAATATTCCTCCTTGGTCCCATTTGCAATTTAAATGAAGGCTTCAAAAAGCCCATGTTTACTCTCTGACAAAAGGGTCCAGTACTCTAGTGAGGGAAATATAAATCTGGACCATAAAAAGCGACCACCTCAAGTGACACAAATGCTTGAAATTGAGTCCACAGTACTTCCCCAAAACAGATCTAAACAAAAATCATTATTTCCTTCCAAATTCAGCTAGCATATTTCTTTTTTCTTTATTTTTTGGAGTTTACAATTAGTCAATAGTAGTAATCAGGATAATTCAGTACTCAAATCCTAAAACAAAAACATAATCTGTGGAAAAATAAAATAAGTCTGCCTGATTGGAAAATATCAAGACTAGGATAACACTTCCCACACAATGTAGCACTTCTTATGGAAAGGAAGAAAAGAAGAAAAAAAAAGAAAAGAAAAGAGAAAGAAAGAAACGAAAGGAAAGAAAGAAAGAGAAAGAGAGAGAAAGAAAGAAAGGAAAGAAAGGAAGGAAGGAAAGGATAAAGAGAAAAAAAGAAGGAAAGAATAGAAAAGAAGAGAGAGCCGGGCGCGGTGGCTCATGCCTGTAATCCCAGCACTTTGGGAGGCTGAGGCGGGTGGATCACAAGGTCAAGAGATAGAGACCATCCTGGTCAACATGGTGAAACCCCGTCTCTACTAAAAATACAAAACATTAGCTGGGCATGGTGGCGCGTGCCTGTAATCCCAGCTACTCAGGAGGCTGAGGCAGAGAATTGCCTGAACCCGGGAGCAGAGGTTGCGGTGAGCCGAGATCGCGCCATTGCACTCCAGCCTGGGTAGCATGAGTGAAACTCCGTCTCAAGAAAAAAAAAAAAAAAAAAAAGAAAAGAAGAGAGAAAAGAAAATAAAAGAAAGAAAGAGAAAGAAAAAGAAAGAAAAGAAAAGAAAGAAAGAAGGAAAGAAATGAAGAAAGAAAGAAAAAGAAAGGGAGGAAGAAAGGAAGGGAGGGCAGGGGAGGGAATAGAGGAAGGAAAAAGAAAAATTTCTTGAGAAAATGAAGTTAGAATTTTTATTTTTCATCTATTTCCACCACACAACAGATTTATAAACATAAAGCACTGTCTCACCCTATTCAGTGTGATACAGATTTCCTTCTGTAAGAGCTTTCACTCTCAGGTTTCTTGTTTGCTTGTTTTTTGTTTTGGTTTGGTTTTTTTTGAGACAGAGTCTCGCTCTGTCACCAGGCACCAGGCTGGAGTGCACTGGCACGATCTTGGCTCACTGCAACCTCCGCCTCCTGGATTCAAGCAATTCTCCTGCCTCAGGCTCCCGAGTAGTTGGGACTACAGGCACATGTCACCATGCCCAGCTAATTTTTGTATTTTAGTAGAGACAGGGTTTCACAATGTTGGACAGGATGGTCCTGATCTCTTGACCTCGTGATCCACCTGCCTTGGCCTCCCAGAGTGCTGGGATTACAAGCATGAGCCACCGCGCCCGGCCCACTCAATTTGATCAGGAGAAGCAGATCAAGCCCAGTGGATGACACCATGTAAAATGTAGTAAGAGAGGCACAGATTACATATGTGTGAACTGATAGAATAAACAATCTGAAAATCAAAGAGTTCCTCAAAAAATAAACTACTTAAATAAATTATGTCAGACTTATAAACCGGAATATTAAGCAACCAGAAAACAATGAAGCAAAATTTAAGAACCTCTATGGAATGTCTTTTAATTGACGGGGAAAAACAAGCATTATACAGAACAGAAGGTACAATATGTTGCCATTTTTGTGTGTACATATATATCAGACATGATTATGTACTGGTTTGTATTTATGGAGAATATCTCTGGAGGAACACAAAAGAAATGTGTAGCAGTTACTGCAACCTGAAAAGGGAACAAATAGAGACACTTTGCTTTTTACTGTATACTCTTTCAGGTCATTTGTATTCTGTACTATGTACATGTATTATCGATCAAAAAATTAAGTAATAAAAAATACAGTGCAATCATATAACAGAATACTATGAAGTCATAAACAATGATGTGGCAGGATATGTGTACTGATGTGGAAAAAGGCCTCTGAATGCTACACCTAGCTAAAAACAAATCATTGCTGAACCTCAGACAATAGCTACATTAATAATCTATGTTAAAATGCATAAAACCAAACTTTTGAGAATTGCTATTTAACCAATAAAATATACATTACAGTAACTAGATATATTATATGTAGGCCAATGTGACCAAGTTTCCCTATTAGCAAAAAGAAACTTCCTCCTTTCACTTTTTCATACTTTCCTAAGTATGATAACCATCACCAAACATCTGGTAGGAAGAATCAGAGAACATGGGAATACCACAGAAAAGAATAATCTAGAGAAGAGTCAAGACATGAAACACCCTATTAATATCTTTCTTCATAACTCTTCTCCAATGAACAAAGTTAATAGTTTCATTAGTTTTATTTGTCTAGCAAGGGCTTGAGCTGTTTTCCACTCTGACTTCGTCAGCATTTACAAATAATCTAGAGAAGTTAAATTGCCTTTTGAAGTAATTAACTATAACGTGATACAATTTTTGGTTTTGTGCATTTGTTGTGGCATGTTGAGGTCTGTTTCCTTCTTTCACTAAGCAGTGGTACTGCAAGTACCAGCTTACAGTGCAAGTGCCAGCTTATCCACCTAAAAAGTTTCTGATTTAGCAACCATAAGACACACACAAAAAGAATCCCAGCAGCCTCTGCCCTTAAAACTTGCCAAGAAACATGTCTGCTGTGGACAGTGATAGCAAACGGGCATGCCAGGTTTCAGATGTGCAGGGGAATAAAAAAAGTTAATCAGATATAACAGCTATCACAATAGAAGACTTTCCAGAGGGTTCTGATATTGATAAATTAGGGGGGAAACTACGCTTGGAAAGCAGGGGCACAGTTAAACATAAAAATCGAGTTGTATGTGTGTATCCACTCTGCCAAACATTTTTCGTGTCCCTTTGATATGAAGTGCCTCACACTGAAGCAGAAGTGTTAATGTAAAAACAGGTGCCTGGATTGAAGTGGTACGTCTCCAATTAGTAGGAAATCATATCAGAAAAGGTCAGCGTCTCAGTCATGCTCAAGCACCAACACCTTTAAAAGGCCTTCCACAATGCCACGACACCTTCTTTTAAACCATAGTCGCCACAAAACTTCTATTAAAGAAATAAGAACCTCCTCCTGCTCTTAGGCCAATTCAGTAAATGAATTAAGTAAATAACAAATCAATCAACCTGAATTTTGTAAAAACCAGCATTTCCCAATCTGTGTGTGGTGTTTTGTTTTGCTGTGTTTCGTTTTGTTTTGAGATAAGCAATGGCTCTATCACCTAGGCCAGAGTACAGTGGCACCATCTCAGCTCAGTGCAACCTCCGCCTCCCTGGCTCAAGCCCTCCTTCCACCTCATCCTCCTGAGTAGCTGGGACCACAGCCATGCGACACCAAACCTTGTTAATTTTTTTTTTTTTTTTTTTTTTTTTTTGAGACAGTCTTGCTCCGTTGCCCAGGCTGGAGTACACTGGTGTGATCTCGGCTCACTGCAACCTCCCCGTGCCGGGTTCAAGCAATTCTCCTATCTCAGTCTCCCAAGCAGCTGGAACTACAGACATGTGCCACCACGCCCAGCTAATTTTTTTGTATTTCTTTTTTAAGTAGAGATAGGGTTTCACCATGTTCGCCAGGATGGTTTTGATCTCCTGACCTCGTGATCCACCCACCTCGGCCTCCCAAAGTGCTAGGATTACAGGCGTGAGCCACCAGCTAATTTTTATTTTTAGTAAAGACATGGTTTCACCATGTTGCCCAGGCTGGGCTCAAGCAATCCATTCTCCTCAGCCTCCCAAAGTGCTGGATTACAGGCATGAGCCATCGGCGCCCAGCCCAAACTGTGTTAATCAAAGTTAGAACAGAACTTGTGCCTAAATAAACTGAACGGGGATAAGAGAGTCAATGATAATTAAAATGGGGCTACATGAATAATAATACCAGTACCAATAACAAAATCAAGGAAGGCCATGAAGTTTGTTCTAAGATGAAGACTTTGATTTTGGACACACCAGAAGTTATAGGAGACAACAAGGCAACCAGGTGAAGATTCTCATTAGTAAGAGCCTTAAGTGCAGGAAAACAGATCGAGGAAAAAAACAGATTTCAGAATCATTTAATTATGGTGGTAAAGACAAAAAAAAAATGAATAAGAGCCATCTGAATGTGTACTGATCGATAATGACAATAGAAATGTTAGAAAAAGTTGATCCTGAGATACAGGTACTTGGGCATAGAAGTAAGAAGTTGAGCTAGTAAGGAAGGGAAAAGAGGTACAGCTCAAGAGATCAAGAGCAAATACAGTATACGGGGAAGCAAAGAGATGAGATCCTTCATGAAGATTAACAGAAACAGAAAAAAAAATGCAATCAACTGATTTGGTTATTATGAGAAATTAGGAGTCTATGAGCAATTACTTTCAGGGGCTGCAGGTAAAAGTTGCATTTACAAGTAGTTACAGACAAGATGAGGTACAAGAAAATGGAGAAAGCAAATGAAAACTACTCCAAAAAAATGAAAGTAGTTAAACTTTCTATTTCATCACCTCAAGGATCTCCAATTTGAAGTCTACAAAACCTCAAAAAAATTCATTCACCTTATAAAACACAACCTCAGGCATTAGCAATCATATTTCTATACCTTACAACAAAGAAAACTAGCTATCTGTTAATGTCGTGGGAAAGTATCTGACAACATGCTTCTGCAACTGTATTCAAATAGGAAACAATCTGCTAAAAGTGCATTTTTTGATAGATAAATATTAATAATTTCCGGCCTGGAGTGGTGGCTCATGTCTGTAATCTCTGTACTTTGCAAGTCCTAAGAGGGTGGATCACTTGAGGCCAGGAGTTCAAGACCAGCCTGACCAACATGGCGAAACTCCATCTCTACTAAAAATACAAAAATTAGCCAGGTGTGGCAGCGCATCCCTGTAGTCCCACCTACTTGGGAGAGTGAGGCATGAGAATTGCTTGAACCCAGGAGGCAGAGGTTGCAGTGAATCGATATCATGCCACTTCACTACAGCCTGGGTGACAGAACAAGATCCTCTCTCAAAAAAAAAGTTTCTAAAATGTTCTCTGCACATTCACATTAAACATTACAGGCTAACAATCCTGTAGCGAGCACTACAGTACTCAAGCCATTATTTCAAATTAAAAAGGAGAATGATAATTAAAAATACTAGCATTTGGTGTTGCAAGCATAGCTTTCATCTAAGGACATCAAAGCAACTTTTGAACATCTATTAATTATGGCCTTTCCAAACTATCCTGTTTACTGTAGCAAAATACAGGCATGAAAATAATTACACTGTACCCTGCTAACACACAAAATATGATTAAGAACTATCTGTGATTAATAATAATTACAATAAATTAGAATTAATAACAAAAGTTACTTTGGATAAAGCACTTCAAAATGAAAAGTAAAATCTTCTCAATTTATTTTATATTTGTTTTTTTAAAGACAGAGTCTCACTCTATTACCCAGGCTGGAGTGCAATGGCATGATCTCAGCTCACTGAAACCTCCACTTCCCGGGTTAAAGGAATCCTTGTGCCTCAGCCACCCAACTAACTGTAATTACAGGCACCTGCCACGACACCCGGCTAATGTTTGTATTTTAGTATCTTTAGTAGAGAAGGGGTTTCCCCATGTTGGCCAGGCTGGTCTCAAGCTCCTGACCTCAAGTGATCCACCCACCTCAGACTCCCAAAGTTCTAGGATTGCAGGTGTGAGCCACAGAGCCTGGCTAAATCTTCTAAATTTAAACTTCAGTAACTGTCATCCAGAAAAATTCAGAAAAGGAACAAATTTTTTAGTCTATTAAGGAAAAAGAGTTTGCTAAGCAAGTACTATAAACAAAGTAACAAATGTAAGAAAAGCATATTATTTTCAGATAATTTAGATATACTTGATGTTAAATTCAAAAAAGAGGGAAGAGGCCAGGTGCAGTGGCTCACGCCTATAATCCCAGCACTTTGGAAGGCCAAAGTGGGCAGGTCACTTGAGGTCAGGAGTTTGAGACCAACCTGGCCAACACGGGGAATCCCCATCTTTACTAAAAATACAAAAACTAGCTGGGTGTGGTGGTAGGTGCCTGTAATCCCAGCTGCTCAGCAAACTGAGTCACAAAAACTGCTTGAACCTGGGAGGCAGAGGTTAGATCTTACCACCCCACTCTAGCCTGGGTGATAAAGGAAGACTCCATCAAAAAAAAAAAAAAAAAAAAAAAGAGAGAGAGACAACAATATGCCAGAAAAAAACTGCAATCTGGGAGGAGAGGAAAAGAACAGAATTTGCAGTGTACCTACAATGTGCCAGGCACACTAATGGATTCTTTAAAATATGTTATACTGGGCCAGGCGTGGTGGCTCACACCTGTAAACCCAGCACTTTAGGAGGCCTAGGTGGGCGAATTGCTTGAGCTCAGAATTTCAAGACCAGCCTGGGTAACATAGTGAGACTCTGTCTCTACAAAAAAAAAATTTTTTTTAATTAGCTAGGCATGGTTACACACACCTTATAGCCCCAGCTACTCTGGAGGCTGAGGCGGGAAGATCACTTGTGCCTGGGAGGCAGAAGGTACAATGAGCCAAGATCATGCTACTGTACTGCAGCCTGGATCACAAAGTGAGACCCTGACTCAAAAAAAAAAAAAAAAAAAGTTATACAGGTTAACTGTCACAGTAGTCCTACAACATAGTTATTATGCTGTTCAATACAGAAATTACTAGCCACATACTGCTACTGGGTACTTGAAATGTGGCTAATACCGAGATGTGCTGTAAATATAAGATAGACTGGATAGGGAAAATGTGGCACATATACACCATGGAATATTATGCAGCCATCAAAAACGATGAGTTTGGGTCCTTTGTAGGGACATGGATGAACCTGGAAACCATCATTCTCAGCAAACTGACAGAAGAGCAGAAGATCAAACACCGCATGTTCTCACTCATAGGCAGGTGTTGAACAATGAGAACACATGGACACAGGGAGGGGAGCACTACACACTGGGGTCAGTTGGGGGGAAACAGGGGAGGGACGGTGAGGGGTGGGGAGCTGGGGAGAGATAGCAAGGGGAGAAATGCCAGATGTAGGTGATAGGGAGGAAGGCAGCAAATCACACTGCCACGTGTGTTCCTATGCAACAATTTTGCATGTTCTTCACATGTACCCCGAAACCTAAAATGCAATAAAATAAATGGGAAAAAAAAAAAAAAGATGCACACCAAATTTCCAAGATTTATACCAAAAAAAAAAAGCAATATATCTCATTAATTTCATTGATTATATGTTGAAATAATAACATTTTGGATATACTAGGTCAAATAAAAATATTGTTCAAACCAATTTCACCTGTTTCTTTTCACTTTTTAAAAGTATATATGGAAAAATTCAAATGATATATGGCTTAAATTTGTGGCTTACATTATATTAGACAGTAATACTCTAAATCAAATACCAAATTGTATAGAATACATGAGACAGAAAAATGTTGAAAACCATCACAATCTCCACGGTATGAGGACATTTAGAAGTCAAAAGATTCAGTTTCTTTATACATACACACACACACAAATACACAAGCACATTTTTTTTGTTTTGTTTTGTTTTTTCTTTTTCACACATTTTTTTTAATGCAGGAAAATAAGAAAGTGAGATAGAGGTGAAATGTGTAGATTAAAGACTTAACAGACATACCAACTAATTAAAATGTATGGGCCTTACATGAATCTCAAACAGTCAGTTTAAAAATAAATTATGACAATCACTGAGTAGGCAGGAAGGAATTAATGTTGTTGTTCTTACAGTGATAACAGTATTGTGGTTATGTTTAAAATTTTTACAAAATAGTTTATGTTTTTATTTTTATTCCTTTCTTTTCACAGGTGTTGAAGTTTCTATCTTTTAGAGCTATATACTGAAATGTCTAGAGATGAAATAATATGGAGAGTCCGAGTGTGGTGGCTCACACCCGTAATCCCAACACTTTGTGAAGCCAAGGTGTGTGGATAACCTGAGGTCAGGAGTTCGAGACAAGCCTGGCCAACATGATGAAACCTTATCTCTATTAAAAATACAAAATTAGCCAGGTGTGGTGGCGCATGCCTATAATCCCAACTACTTGGGAGGCTGAGGCAGGAGAATTGCTCGAACTCAAGAGGCAGAGATTACAGTGAGCCAAGACTGCACCACTGCACTCCAGCCTGGGCAAAAAAGAGCAACACTCCATCAAGAAGGGAAAGGGAACAGAGGAAGGGTGGAAGGAGAGGAAGGAGGGATATGGTGACATGTGTGTCAAAGTAATGTGGTGGGAGAAAATAATGTTGGGAGGCAACTATAAAGGGACACAGATCAAACAAGTCGACCACAGGATAACAGTTTTGTAGTTCAGTAATAGGTAAATGGAGGTTCATTACACTGTTCTTTCCACTGTCATAGAATCACAACTTTAGAGTCGGAAAGAATATTAGAAATCAGAACATGGTAAATGTAGGGGAAAGAAATGAAGATAAAGCCAGAAACACCTGGGTATGTGACCTAAACAAAACTCTCTGAGTTTCAGTTTCCTCATCTATAAAAATGAGGATAAGAAGGAATGAGATCACGTCCTTTGCCGGGACATGGATGAAGCTGGAAGCCATTATCCTCAGCAAACTAATGCAGGAACAGAAAACCAAACACTGGGTGTTCTCACTTACAGGTGGGAGGTGAACAATGAGAACACATGGACAAAGGGGGGGGAACACCACACACTGGCCTGTCAGGGGGCTGGGGGAGTGAGAGCATTAGGAAGAATAGCTAATGCAAGCTAGGCTTAATACTTAGGTGATCAGTTGACAGGTGCAGGAAACCACCATGGCACGTTTACCTATGTAACAAACCTGCACATCTTGCACATGTACCTCGAAACTTACAATCAAATTAAATTAAATTAAATTAAACTTTTAAAAATGAGGATAGCACTTTGGGAGGCCGAGGCAGGCAGATCACCTGAGATCGGAAGTTTGAGACCAGCCTGACGAACATGGAGAAACCGCATCTCTACTAAAAATACAAAATTAGCCAGACATGGTGGTACATGCCTGTAATCCCAGCTACTCAGGAGGCTGAGGCAGGAGAATCACCTGCACGTAGGAGGTAGAGGTTGCAGTGAGCCAAGATTGCACCACTGCACTCCAGCCTGGGCAACAAGAGCAAAACCCTGTCTCAAAAAAAAAAGAGGATAAAACACTTACCTTATATGAAGCGGTTAAGCATTAAATCGAATAACACTTATTAAACATATATTTGCTAAAAGTAAACTCTTTTCACCCTTTCCTAAAGTACTAAACAAACAAGAGCTCAACTAGCCCAATCTCCTCATTCAAAAAGTGAGAAAACTAGCAAAACTTCTCACAAGTCTACATGCAGTTAGCACCTCTTTCCAAATATCATCCCTTCATACCCACATAATACATTAACAAATGACTCTGTATACCTCCACTGTTTAAATAGGGACTTATTTTAGGATGCGCAGAATTTTACTAAGTTCTCACCAGCCAGTGTTAGTTACTGCTACTGGTTATTTGGTGATCTGTCATTAGAGATCCAAGTAGACACCCTTCTTCTGAAAGACGTATAGTAAGTATGAACTCTGTCTTTAACAACTATTTGCCATTAAAACTAGGTCTGGCTGGGCACGGTGGCTCACATCTATAATCCCAGCACTTTGGGAGGCCGAGGTGGGTGGATCACTTGAAGTCAGGAGTTTGAGACCAGTCTGGCCAACATGGGAAAACACCCTCTCTACTAAAAATGCAAAAATTAGTCAGGCGTGGTGGCGACCACCTGTAGTCCAATCTACTCAGAAAGCTGAGGCAGGACAATCATGTGAACCAGGGAATTGGAGGTTGCAGTGAGCTGAGATCATGCCACTGTACTCCAGCCTGGGCAACAGAGCAAGACTACCTCAAATAAAAAAAAGAGAAATAAAATAAAATCTTTGTAAATAATATTGTATTTAGGTTGAAAACAACTTAACTGAGTAAACACTGCCACATTTCAGTGATTATTGTAGGGTGTCAAATTATGAATACTCTCTTTTGTCATCTCGATATGTTCAAATTTTTTCTATAATAACCAAGTATTTTTATAATTTAAAAAAGCTTTGTATAAATATAGAATACAGGACTTTGTTCTATAAGACAGAAATAATAATGCATACTAAATTATTTTTTAGTTGACATAATTTCATTAAATAAAAATTGCTGTGTGAGAAATATTAATAGATCACAATGATTTACCAATCAATAGTAACTATTTTTAATAAAAGTATATTTTTTTCTTTGAGACAGGGTCTTGCTGTGTCACCTGGACTGTAGTGCACTGGCACAATTACAACTCACTACAGCCTCGACCTCCCAGGCTCAAGCAATCCTCCTACATCAGCCTCCTAAGTAAGTGGGGACTGCAGGTGTGCACCACCACATCTGGCTAATTACTTTTTGTAGAGACAAGGTTTCATGATGTTGCCCAAGCTGGTCTCAAAATCCTGGCTCAAGTGATCCACCTAACTCAGCCTCCAAAAGTGTGGGACTACAGGCATGAGCCACCATGCCGAGACTAATAAAAGTATCATTTCTGTCTGGGCACTGTTGCTCACGCCTATAATCCCAGCAGTTTGGGAGGCCGAGGCAGGTGGATCACGAGGTCAGGAGTTTGAGACAAGCCTGGCCAACATGGTGAAACCCTGTTAGCCAGGCGTAGTGATGTATATCTGCAGTCCCAGCTACTCAGGAGGCTAAGGCAGGAGAATCATTTGAGCCTGGGAGGCAGAGGTTGCAGTGAGCCGAGATGACACCACTGCACTCCAGCCTGGGTGACAGAGCGAGACTACATCTCAAAAAAAAAAAAAAAAATTATAATTTCTTAATAAAACTTAATAGATTTTTGAAAATGGGTGTTTGTGTTTAGTGGGAGGATTTTTAGTGGGAGGTTTTTTCCCACTAAACACAAACATACTTTTTTAAAAAATTGTTTATGCAGAGTACAAAAAGTAGTTATGAAATTATTATGACTTCCGTCTTCAAATATTATATTGTAGAGTCATCTGAGGCCTCGGAAGAATGAGAGACTGACCAGGATACTTAGACAATATGAATCAAAACTCACACTGAGTAAGCGTATTTCTGGAGAAAAAAATGAAATAGAAGTAAAAATTCACAATGACCAACCAAGAGTTCAAGAATTCTACCTGTGTGTCTCAATCTGTGGTTCAAGAGCCAAACAGAATAGAATTAGCTGCTGTGCTTAATAAAAATTAAGACCTGGCTGGGCGCTGTGGCTCACCCCTGTAATCCCAGCTCTTAGAGAGGCAGAGCCGGGAGAACAGCTTGAGCCCCGGAGTTCAAGACCTGCCTGGGCAATATAGCGAGACCCTGTTCTCTAACTAACTAAATAAATAAATAAATAAATATAAATAAATAAATATTAAGACCCTCCAAAGGCTGACCCAGAAAGACTGAAGCAGAATTTCTGGGAGCATTCTCAAACCAATGAACATCTGTCTGAGCCAGTTTCCTCATCTATAAAAAAAAGGAATGATGAAAATCCTTTGCAGGGGAAATATGGGAATAGGATGCATCTGCAGATCTGAGCTCCTTCTGGCTTCAAGTAACACCAAGGGGCCCAAAGATGTCTACACCCAACTGGGGCCAACTGCAAACACTTCCACCATGGAATGGTAGAACTATGCTCAGGAGCTCTCATGCTGATATCCTGATCCAGAATTCCCTAAATCCTGCACTATCTGCCACTACTAATAGTAAGAGCAGATTTCCAGTACTGTGGACGCCTTGTGGTGGCAAACCCCCCAGTTAATTAATGGGCAGCCTCTGTTCTGTTAGTGACCAAACTGCAATGACAAGTCCCCCAAGAACTGTCAGATTAATTACAAAGGAGGACGCCTTTCCTTTCAATTGTTTCCCTGATAACAAAACTACTCTTCACTCCATATCCTTGCATTCCAATCTCCATGCTTGCCCAAAAATTCCTAACATATAAACTAAGTGTTCTGTTTGTTTCACAATTCAATGTCTATTTGTTTTTGTTTTCATTCAAATGTCTTTGTCAATGTTGTCCATCACAGAATTTTAGATAGTAAATATGTTCTCTAAAGAAGATATTTCCATTCCATTTTTAACTCTTTCTTCTCATAAACTAGAAAATACTTTAAAAGTCCTGATTCAGTTTACAGCATATTTATAATAAAATTGTTAATTTTAAAGTAAAAGTTTAAAAAACGGTTGATAAACTACTAAGAAGTTTAAAATACCAAACAAGTTGGTAAGTAGACTACTGTACATGCATAATACATATTATTAATACTAATAATGTGATTTTAGATAAATGATATGGACAAACCAATTTTTCCAATAATGTCTATTTCATGTACAGAAAAATCTAGTCGCTACAACCACCTGGCCATTTGATAAATAAGATTATATTAAATACACAGGAAACTTTCTGGCAGGATTCCTAATCACCAATATTTCAGTATTTCCCATGTTAGATTTACTGTTAAGTGAATTAAGCAGGCTACAAAGCCATAACATATAAATAATAATTTATATATATACACACACATATATACCCATGTGTGTTTACATATATACACATATATGTGTGTATACACATACACATATGTGAATGTATACACACATATACACATAC
This sequence comes from Sapajus apella, assembly GCF_009761245.1. NCBI lineage: Eukaryota > Metazoa > Chordata > Mammalia > Primates > Cebidae > Sapajus > Sapajus apella. The sequence goes on from NW_022436984.1 coordinate 5,561,849, forward strand.
GTATACATGTATACATATACATATGGGTATATATGTGTGCATATATACACACATCTATATATTAATCTCATTTTTATACACAGAAAGAAGTTTTAAAAAGATTGTATCAGGATAACAAGTGACTTATTTAAGCTTTATATTTATCTACACTTTCTAAATCTTTTCTGGGTAGGTGGGTGCGTGTGTGTGTGTGTGTGTGTGTGTGCGCGCGCGCTTTTAAGACAGGCTCCCTCTCTCTGTTGCCCAGGCTAGAATGCAATGGCACAATCATAGCTCACCGTAACCTCAAACTCCTGGAAACAAGCAACCCACCCACCTCAGCCTCCCAAGTACCTGGGACTACATGCATGCAACACTGCACCTGACTGACTTTTTTTTTATTTTTTATTTTTTGTAGAGTAAGGGTCTTGCTATATTGCATAGGCTGGTCTCAAAACTCCTGGCCTCAAGCAACCCTCCTGCCTTGACCCCCCAAAATGCTGGGATTATAGGCATCAGCCACTGTGCCTGGCCCCTGTATTTTCCAAATTTTCTATAACATATCTGGAATTACTTTTGTAATAGAAATAATGCAAGGTCACTTTTCTCTCTCTCTCTTTTTTTTTGGGGGGGGTGGTCAGGGGACTTATAGGGATCACATGCCTGTAATCCCAGCTACTCAGGAAGCTGAGACAGGAGAATTGCCTGAACCTGAAACAGGGAGGTTACAGTGAGCTGAGATCACATCACTGCACTCCAGCCTGGGCAACAGAGAAAGAATCCATCTCAAAAAAAACAAGGATATTTCATGTAATTGCCTACAAATTAGACCAAAATGTTTAACTCTCTCCAAAAGCCATCTTAAAATTTTGCTGTTGCTACATTTTCAGATGTTTTAATTTACTCATTGATGCATTCATATGGATCTCTTACCATTTGCAGGACATGTTCTCTGTTAAATTATAAAGACTGTAGACCCTTCTTTCTCAGGCATAAACCTAACAGGCACAGTCACCCAGAAAAAAATGTAAATATAAACCTTTTTTTTCCTTTGATACAGTCTCACTCTGTTGCCCAAGCTGTTATATAGTAATGCAATCATATCTCACTGCAGTCTCGACCTCCTGGGCTCAAGTGATCCTCCCAACTCAGCCTCCCAACTAGCTAGGACTACCGGCTTGCATCATCATGCCCAGATAATTTGTTTTTAATTTTCTGTATCCCAGGCTGGCCTTGTACTCCTGGCCTCAAGAGATCCTCCAACTGTGGCCTCCCAAAGTGCTGGGATAATAGCTATAAACCTCCATGCCCAGTCTAAACATTTTTTATTATTTTTTTTAGAGACAGGGTCTTGCTATGTTGCCCGGGCTAAACTAGAACTCCTAGGCTCAAACAAATCTTCCACCTCAGCCTCGCAAGTAGCTGAAACTACAGGCAAAAAAACCTAATTTAAAGAAATACAACTACAACTAACACTAAGCAAGTGGACGATTTGATAATATAAATTGTATCAAGTGTCCTATACCACAAGATTCAGAAAGGTCCAGACTAGGAACAGACTACACAAAATTATATATGAAATACCTTTTTTTGATAATAATCTTTCTCTCAAATGTTTCTATAACTGACATAGCAGAACGATGGTCTGGGGGTCTGATGAATCTTTCTCTGAATTGACATACAGAGAATCCAGTACAAAGCAACTTTTAGATGTTGTATTTCTGATTTGTTTTCAATTCCCCCACCTTCTGAAGCAAGTGAAACAAAGCTGACTGTGTCAAAAACATACCAAATCAAGAAATAACCTAACAACAACAAAAAAATTAAAAGCTCTATTTAAAAGCCAATTTAATAATTACCTTACAGAAAAAGATAAGAGTGCAGTGGCTCTTATCTTATCTTATCTATGGGCCGAGTGCAGTGGCTCACCCCTGTAATCCTAGCACTTTGGGAGGTCGAGGTGGGTGGATTACTTGAGGTCAGGAGCTCTAGACCAGCCTGGCCAACATGGCAAAACCCCATCTCTACTAAAAATACAAAAAATTAGAAGGCGTGGTGATAGGTGGCTGTAATCTCAGCACTTTGGGAGGCTGAGGCAGGTGGATCACCTGAGGTCAGGATGTCAAGACCAGCCTGACCAATATGGCAAAACCTCATTTCTACTAAAAATACCAAAATTAACCAGGTGTAGCAGCATGCGCCTGTAGCCCCACGTACTCAGAAGGCTGAGACAGGAGAATTGCTTGAACCCGGAAGATGGAAATTACAGTGAGCCGAGATCCTGCTACTACACTCCAGCCTGGGCAACACAGTGAGACTCCATCTCAAAAAAAAAAAAGAAAGAAAGAAAGTTAAGACAACCTATAGAATGGGAGGAAATACTTGCAAATCACGTATCTGGTAAGGGATTAATGCCCAGAATATATACAGAACTCTTACAACTCAACAACAAAAAAGACAACCAAATTTTAAAATGGGCATAGGACTTAAGTAGACATTTCTCCTAGGAAGAAATAAATGACCAATAAGCACATGAAAAGATGACCATCCTCTTTGGCAATCATGGAAATGCAAATCAAACCACAATGAGATACCACTTCATACCTACTAGGATGGCTATTTTTCAAAAAGGGAAAATGGCAAGTGACAGCTAAGAGACAGACGAATCCTCGTATATTGCTGGTTGAACTATAAAATGGTGAAGTCAGTAGAAAACATTTGTCAGTTCCTAAAGAACTTGAACATAGAATTGCCACTGACCCAGCGATTCCACTCTTAGGTATATACCTAAAAGAATTAAAAACAGGCCAGGCACAGTGGTTCACACCTGTAACCCCAGCACTTTGGGAGGCCGAGGCAGGAGGATCACAAGGTCAGGAGTTCAAGACCAGTCTGACCATCATGATGAAACCCTGTCTCTACTAAAAATACAAAAATTAGCAGGGTGTGGTGGTGGGCACCTGTAATCCCAGCTACTCGGGAGGCTCAGGCAGAAAAATTGCCTGGACTCAGGAGGTGGAGGTTGCAGTAAGCCAAGATCACACCACTGCTTTCCAGCCTGGGTAACAGGAAGACTCCATTTCAAAAATACAAAACAAAAAAAAGAATTAAAAACAGGTATTCAAACACAGATACTTGTACACAAATACTGATGGCAGCACTATTCACAAAAGCCAAAAGGTGGGACAGTCTTTTGAAATATCCATCAACAGATGAAAGGATTAAAAAATTTGTTATATACATAAAGTATTATTCAGTCATCTTTTATGAAATACTGACATATGCTACGATGTGAATGAACCTTAAAAGTACCAGGCCGGACATGAGAAATCACAATACTGTACCATTTCATTTATGTAAAATATCCAAAATAGGTAAATCCATAGAGACAGAAAGCAGAATTGTGGTTTATGGGGGATAAGAGAAGGGAAAGGAGAGTGACTGCTCTCCTAGGGGTTTCCTTTTGGAATTAGAAAAATGTTTTGAAACCTGATAACAGGTGGTAGTTGCGCAACACTGTGAATGTGTTAAATGCCAGTGAAATACACACTCTATAATTGCTAATTTGTATTATATGGATTTCACCTCATAAAGCCAACAAAGAAAAAAGACAATTTAGATAAATCTTTAGTTTGCGGGGGTTCATAAGTATGATAAAAATTAAAAATTAGTTGAAGCAGAGACTGGTAATTGATTGTCACCCACTCACTCCCTCCCTCTAATCTTTTCTACCAGTTTAATATCATGGACATTCACAAACATGCTAACTTCCTCTGTAATACAAAAAGAGGGGCACTTCTTTATTCACCATGTTTTTGCCTGATAATTAACAAAGTTAGATTAATGTATGACATCATTTGCAATTAATCATTTAAATATGCAACACTTAATGCCAATTACTATAATATAATGGTGGGAAAATCATACTTCCAGTTTTATATTCGAAATATACTTATTTAAGGTACTTATCCCTAACAAGATGATTTATGTAATGAATATTTAAAGTGTTACATACTTTTCTAATGACTCAAATTTGCTTCTAAGTAAAAATTAAAACATTTGTATATGCATACAGTTTGTTTTGTTGTGGCTTCAATACCACCAGAAATCTAGCATCTCAAACCATAAAACACCAATAAACTTATGAAACACCCAGGAACAGAGTATGCCTTTTATATTTTTTGGATAAGGTCTCACTCTGTCACCCAAGCTGGAGTGCAGTGACTTGATCTTGAACCTGGGAGGCAGAGATTGCAGTGAGTTGAGACCGCCCCACTGCACTCCAGCCTGGGCGACAAGAGCAAAACTCTATCTCAAAAAATAATAACGTTTATTCCTATTTAGTCTGCAAAAGAAAGGTAAAACTAATGTAAAATAATTATTTTTAAAGAGATACACATGCACACCAGGTTGGTAAGTAGAATGATACCTAAATTCTCCTGGGACAGACAAAGCTCCTTTTAGATAAAACTAGAGTTTGAAGAAATTTCTCCTCTCCAGATCTATGTGACAGCCAGAGCAGTCAGCAGGCAACATATAAAAACATTTTGGGACTTTTGGAGACCAGTTACATAAAAGCCCACACTTCTCTTGAACCCACCCTATCTCCTACACACATGGACGGTGCCACCCAGATCTCAAGAGTACAGCACTTAGCTTCCACATCCATTAGTGTGTATCTAGAAAAAGACAGTAGTGTCCTAGTTTCATTTCTTCCTAAGAAGCAGAATACTTTAACGATGAGCTAAGAAAGGAGTTTAAACTCTGATGCATTTAAAGTGGCAAAAATGAAAAATGCCGAAAATGATGTCAAAATAAGCATTAGTGCTCAGTAACAAGTCACATACCTAAAAATTACTAAAAAATACATACACATATTAAAAATATAGAGATAATAAAAAAAGAATAGCCCACAATGTCCAGAGTTGGACTGTACATACAAACCACTTTCTCTTCAAGTGGCCCATAAATTGTAAATATGAAATTTTAGTTTCAACTAGATTTTTAATATAGCAAATTTCTTTCTTCTTTTCTTTTTTTTTTTTTTCTTTTTTTGAGACAGTCTCACTCTGTCACCCAACCTGATAGAGTGCAGTGGCACAATCTTGGTTTACTGCACCTCCATCTCCCAGATTCAGGTGATTCTTCTGCCTCAGCCTCCTGAGAAGCTGGGATTACAGGTGTACATCACCATGCCCTGCTAATTTAATCTGAATTACTTATGTTTCTTCTGAGATTAGTACTCCACAACTGAACAACAGATGTGGAAGAGATAAAGTAGCAAATGGAAAAGCAAATTCTCACAGTTTAAAATTTTTAAATAGAGTTAAAAGTAGAAAAACTACTAAACAGCACAAAAAGGCTAAACTTAAATGCTCTCTCCATGTACATTCCAAACTTAGAAAGTATAATTCAGAACTATAAAGAATACACTTTTGGCTGGGCGTGGTGGCTCACACCTGTAATCCTGGCACTTTGGGAGGCCGAGGTGGGTGGATCACCTGAGGTCAGGAGTTCAAGACCAGCCTAGCCAACATGGTGAAACCCCATCTTTAAAAAAAAAAAAAAAAAAAAAGCATTTGTGAAGACATGAAGACTGAGCAGTTGTGTCCGCGTTGCCGACCTCAAGCAGCAGTCGGCTTCTCCACGTAGAACCCAGGAGTAGGAGACTCAGAATCGAATCTCTTCTCCCTCCTCCCTCCTGTTTTCGGCTTTGTGAGAGACCTTATCATCAAACACAATGGCCAGCAACGTTACCAACAAGACAGATCCTCACTCCATGAACTCCCGTGTGTTCACAGGGAATCTCAACACTCTCGTGGTCAAGAAATCTGATGTAGAGGCAATCTTTTCAAAGTATGGCAAAATTGTGGGCTGCTCTGTTCATAAGGGCCTTGCCTTCATTCAATATGTTAATGAGAGAAATGCCCAGGCTGCTGCAGCAGGAAAGGATGGCAGAATGATTGCTGGCCAGGTTTTAGATACTAACCTGGCTGCAGAGCCAAAAGTGAACCAAGGAAAAGCAGGTGTGAAACGATCTGCAGCAGAGATGTACGGCTCCTCTTTTGACTTGGACTATGACTTTCAATGGGATTATTATGATAGGATGTACAGCTACCCAGCACGTGTACCTCCTCCTGCTCCTATTGCTCGAGCTGTAGTGCCCTCGAAACGTCAGTGTGTATCAGGAAACACCTCACCAAGAGGCAAAAGTGGCTTCAATTCTAAGAGTGGACAGCGGGGATCTTCCAAGTCTGGAAAGTTGAAAGGAGATGACCTTCAGGCCATTAAGAAGGAACTGACCCAGATAAAACAAAAAGTGGATTCTCTCCTGGAAAACCTGGAAAAAACTGAAAAGGAACAGAGCAAACAAGCAGTAGAGATGAAGAATAATAAGTCAGAAGAGGAGCAGAGCAGCAGCTCCGTGAAGAAAGATGAGACTAATGTGAAGATGGGAGTCTCAGGGGGCTGCAGATGACTCTGCTGAGGAGGGTGACCTACTGGATGACGAAAAAGAGGCTGAAGAAGGAGAGGATGACTCTTAAGCACATAGTGGGGTTTAGAAATCTTATCCCATTATTTCTTTACCTAGGCACTTGTCTAAAATCAAATTTTTCACCAGATCCTCTCCCCTAGTATCTTCAGCACATGCTCACTGCTCTCCCCATCCTTGTCCTTCCCATGTTCATTAATTCATATTTCCCTGCACGTAGTCCCATTTTCACTTCCTTTGATGCTCCTAGTAGTTAAGTCTTACCCTGTAATTTTTGCTTTTAATTTTGATACCTCATTATGACTTAACAATAAAAAGGATGTATGGTTTTTATCAACTGTCTCCAAAATAATCTCTTGTTATGAAGGGAGTACAGTTCTTTTCATTCATAAAATGAAAAGTAGTTGCTTCCCTAACTGCAAAGGCAATCTCATTTAGTTGAGTAGCTCCTGAAAGCAGCTTTGAGTTAGAAGTATGTGTGTTACACCCCAACATTAGTGTGCTGTGTGGGGCAGTTCAACACAAATGTAATGATGTATTTTTGTGAATGAGAGTTGGCATGTCAAATACATCCTCTAGAAAAATAATTAGTGTTATAGTCTTAAGATCTGTTTTCTAAAGTTGATACTGTGGGTTATTTTTGTGAACAGCCTGATGTTTGGGACCTTTTTTCTTCAAAATAAGTCCTTATTAAACCAAGAATTTGGAGAAAAATCAAAAAAAAAAAAAGAATATACTTTCAGCCAGGCATGGTGGCTGGTAGCTCACACCAGCACTTTGGAAGGCCGAGGACAGTGGATCACTTGAGGCCAGGAATTTGAAACCAGACAGGTCAACATGGTGAAACTCCATCTATACAAAAAATAAAAAATTGGCTGGACATGGTAGCACATGCCTGTAATCCCACCTACTCAGGAGGCTGAGGCATGAAAATCACTTGAACCTTGGGGGGCAGAAGTTGCAGTGAGCTGAAATCACACCATTGAACTCTCCAGCCTGGGTGACAGAACAAGACTATCTCAAAAAAAAAAAAAAAAAAAAAAAAGAATATATTTTCAAAACCAATATAAGATATTCCAGAAAATTACTTTTAAGTAATTTTTCAGTTAAGGATAATTAAATTCTCAACTGTCAAAAGAATATCCATTTCTAAAAATTCACGTTACTATGATCATATTTGTTTTTGCTATTTTTTGCTACTCAATACAAAATATAGCTTTTTTTTCTTTTTGGGAGAAAAGAAAAAAATTTCATTTCCTGATGAAATTAAACACCAAAAATCTTTCAAACTAAAATATAAATTTTCAGATTATAAATGAGATTTAAAATGAGACTGGATAAACAAAATGAAAATGTTAACTAAGCAACATTACTGAGACTTTATATATGGCTTATCCTCTTTATTGGCAATCAATTATTGAGATATTTGTGTGTATGATACTAACTACAAAACAGCCATGTCCATCAAAAGGCCTATCTAGTTGGGTAAACAGCTAACTAAATAAAACAAGGTAGGATATATGCAGCACCTAATGAGGAATTTATAGTTCAGAAGAAGGAAAATGTTGGGAAGAAAAAGGGACAAACTAGAAAGCAGAAATAGAAAAGCAGATGATGATGGCAGGGTATTTCAAACATAAAGCAGCAATGAATAAAAGCATAAAAGTGGATATGACAAATTCAGTTCATGAAACAAAAACCTGCATAGTTGAGAAGGGGAAAGCTGAAATAGGTGAGCCCTTTAAAGCCTAGTTAAGCAGTTTGCTCATTTTCTATATACACAGTCAACGGGAAGCTACTGAAGGTTTGGGACTTCTTATACTTGAAAAACATTATCATATGCACTGTATAGTTTAAGTAACATGTATGGCTAAAATCCTTTTTTTTTTTTTTTTTTTTTCAGATGGAGGTCTCACTCTGTCACCCAGATTGGAGTGCAATGGTATGATCTCGGCTCACTGTAACCTCCGCCTCCCAGGTTCAAGTGATTCTCCTGCTTCAGCCTCCCAAGTAGCTGGGACTACAGGCTCGTGACACCACATACGGCTAATTTTTTTGTATTTTGTTTTAGTAGATACGAGGTTTCACTGTGTCAGCCAGGATGGTCTCGATCTGATCTCGTGATCTGCCCAACTCAGCCTCCCAAAGTGCTGGTATTAGTCATGAGCCACCGCGCCCAGCGCATGGCTAAAATCATTAACCTTATGTCACCATGATGTCTGCAGGAAAACATTATCTTTAATTTTACACATTAAAGAATTTTCTTACAATCATCTTGCTGTTATTTTTATTTTATTTTATTTTATTTATTTATTTAATTTTTAGAGAGGTTCTCACTCTGTCACCCAGGCTGGAGCGCAATGGTGTGATCTCAGCTCACCACAAATTCTGCCACCTAGGTACAAGCGATTCTCCTGCTTCAGCCTCCTGAGTAGCTGGGACTACAGCATGTGCCACCACCACTACCACCACCACGCCTGGCTAATTTCCGAATTTTTTGTTAGAGACGGGATTTCCCCATGTTGGTCAGGCTGGTCTCAAACTCCTTACCTCAAATGATCCACCTGCTTCAGTCTCCCAAAGTGTTGGGATTACAGGCATGAGCCACCACCCCCAACCTATCCTTGCTTTTATTTTTCACCATGAAACTTCACAATATAAAACATGTATAATGAGTTATTTTCTAATATTTTATATTCAAATAAACATATGCTTAATAACCTACAACTTGTATGAGAAACAATATGAAATAGTGACTAAGAGCTCCAACTACAGAATCACCTAGTTGAAAAACCAGCACCAACTGCATGATTTTGAACAACCCAAGGCTCAGTTTTTTCATATGATTGCTGTATTAACAGAGAAATGCATCCAGGCATGGTGGCTGTAACCTGTAATCCCAGCACTTTGGGAAGCTGAAGCTGGAGGATCATTTGAAGTCAGGAGTTTGAGACCAGCCTGGCCAACATGGTGAAAACCCGTCTGTACTAAAAATATAAAAATTAGCTGGGTGTGGTGGTAGGCACCTACAAACCCAGCTACTTGGGAGGCTGAGGCAGGAGAATCACTTGAACTTGGGAGGCAGAGGTTGCAGTGAGCCCAGTATCAGGTCATTGCATTCCACCCTGGGCAAGAGTGAGACTCTGTCTCAAAAAAAAAATAAAAAAGAAATGCAAGTGCAAATGCCTGGCATATAGTAAAGACTCGACAAATGTTGGCTATAATTATTAAAGAGAATCCAGAAGCTCATACAGGAGTGTAGTGGCATGATCATCAAAGCTCACTGGGCTTACACAATCCTCCCACCTCAGCTTCCAAAGTAGCTAGGACTACAGGTGCATGCTACCATGACAAGCTAGTTTTTTAATTTTTGGTAGAAACAGGGTCTCACTATGTTGCCCAGGCTGGTCTCAAACACCTGGCCTCAAGAGATTCTCCCACCTTGGCCTTCCAAAGTGCTGGGGTTGCAGGCGTGAGCCACTGCACCAGACCTAAAATGCTTATTCTCATTTTGAGGAAAGCCTCAAACACTGGATACTATTAATTACTCAATTTGTCTCCTTGTTACTCAGTATCTTTTCTCTTTTGAAATGTATTTTCCCGCCAGGCGCGGTGGCTCAAGCCTGTAATCCCAGCACTTTGGGAGGCCGAGGCGGGTGGATCACGAGGTCAAGAGATCGAGACCATCCTGGTCAACAAGGTGAAACCCCGTCTCTACTAAAAATACAAAAAATTAGCTGGGTATGGTGGCGCGTGCCTGTAATCCCAGCGACCCAGGAGGCTGAGGCAGGAGAACTGCCTGAACCCAGGAGGCGGAGGTTGCGGTGAGCCGAGATCGCGCCATTGCACTCCAGCCTGGGTAACGAGCGAAACTCCGTCCCAAAAAAAAAAAAAAAAAAGAAATGTATTTTCCCAAACGACATCTAATAATTTACTTCTATTATTGGCAAACTTTACACATTAGGTATGTTTCAATTTTTTTCATAAGGCAATAATTTGCCTATGGAATCACATTTTTCCAGATCTTAGCATTATATGAAATGCTTATCTATTCCACACACACACACAAAAAAAAAAAAAAAAAAAAATCTTGAAGTATTTCACACTGCTATAAAGATACCACTCAAGACTGGGTAATTTATAAAAGAAAGAGGTTTAATTGACTCACAGGTCCACATGGCTAGGGAGGCCTCAGGAAATGTACAATCATGGGAGAAGGTGAAGGAGAATCAAGGACCTTCTTCACATGGCATCAGGAGAGAGAAGAGAAAAGCCCAGAAGAAACTGCCATTTATAAAACATTAAATCTCATGAGAACTCCCTTACTATCATGAGAACAGCAGAGAGGAAGTGGTCCCCATGATCCAATCACCTCCCACAAGGTCTCTCCCTCAACACCTAGGGATTACAACTCAAAAGAAGATTTGGGTTGGGACACAAAGCCTAACCATATGACTTGACATTATATTAAAATAATCACATATAGGAATCCTAACATTGAATGCAAGAACCATCCCTAATGTTCATTTTATTTTTCTTTGCTGTCCTTAAAAGTTAACTGATACTAAACTGATCTTACATAAGGTTTCACAATTATTAATTACATATATTAAGTAAAATATATTTAATTCTTATTTTTCAGAAAGTCATCAAAATTTATGAATCTGTTATGGATAAATACTAGTGGTGATAGCACAATGTCAATGTACTTAATACCTTGAACTACACACTTAAAAATGGCTAATAAGGTAAATGTTATATAATATTTTTTTTTGGAGACGGAGTGTCACCCTGTCACCCAGGCTGGAGTACAATGGATCTCGGCTCACTGCAACCACCAGCTATGGGGTTCAAGGGATTCTCCTGCCTCAGCCTCTCAAGTAGCTGGGACTACAAGGGCACGCCACCACGCCCAGCTAATTTTTTGTATCTTTAATAGAGACGGAGTTTCACCATGTTGGCCAGGCTTAGGTTTCTTACTCCTGACCTCGTGATGTACCTGCATCAGCCTCCCAAAGTGCTGGGATTACAGGTGTGAATCGCTGTACCCGGCCAATGTTAGGTAATTTAAACCATAATTTTTGTTAATAAAAAATAAAGTATTATTTGTGAATCTGGATTTTAAAAAACAAAAAGCAAGCTAAAAACTATGGTATTGGAATGTCATGCCATTGCTTGATGATTGTCAGAAAAACCATAATTTAAAGATAGTTATTGATAACTTCTAGTGTTGGCTCCTCTGACCTGTAGTGTGGGCTCATTAGTGCTTACTCTCTACTTCCCACAACTCCTTGTAAAATGCCACCATGTAGTTAGTCAATAATTATTAACTGATATATAGAAACTAGCCATTTATTAATATAACAGATGATGGACAAAATATAAATGGAGTGTATCCAAGTCCAAATCAGAAACTGTATTAATTTTTCTAAAAAACCTGTCTTAACTCGGTTATTTTAAAACAGTATTTTACATTTAAAAAGAATGGAAACTAATGATCAAATTACATTGATGCCAAAGTTACATTAGCAATGAAATTTTAAAATATTCTGCCATGCACAGTGACTTATATCTGTAATCCCAATACTTTGAGGGGCTGAAGCAGGAGGGTTGCTTGAAGCCAGGAACTGGAGACCAGCCTGGGGAATAAAGCAAGACCCCCAACTCTACAAAAAAATTTAAAATTAGCTGGGCATGGTGACGCACACCTGCATTCCCAGCTACTTGGAAAGCCAAGACAGGAGGATTGCTTGAACCTAGGAGTTGGAGGCTGTACAATGATCTATGATCACATGCACCTAGGTGACAGAATGAGACACTGTCTCTAAAAATAAAAAAATAAATAATTTTTAGAATTTTTTTTTATTTTTAAGTCATTGCTCTTCATTCAGTGACTGGTCTGTTATAAACATTTTAAATGCATGAGTCAAATTTCTTTATTTGAACTCTCTCTGCCATTTCACATGGCTTCCTACTGTAATTAGAATAAAACACAAACTATTTTACCAACCCTATATAAGATTATATATGATACAGTTTTAGTCTCCTTCTCCAACATTTTTCACTATATTTCAGCATACATTCCCTCTAAATGGAGATCTCTCCCACTGAGAACGGCACAGCATTTGGGATTTCAATTTAATTTCTACCTGCACAGAAAAGCTACTTCTTAACCCATATTTATAATAACTTCTAGTCACTTCTGCATTTCCTGTTGACCATACCCAAATGGAGAGGCAAGCAGTGGCAAGCATGGTAATATAAGGCATAATCCAGGACCCTTCCATCTAGTAACAGGTGACTAGAACAGGAAGAGCCAGCAGTCTCACTAGCCAAAGAATTCTATACAAAGTAAACATGGTGACTAGATAAGCTATCAGTGTCCAACTCTCCTTCCCATCTCCCTTACATAGTTTCAATAGTCAATAGTACCAATTCAGAAGAAGCAGACCTTGAATCACCTAATGTCAAAACAGTAGAGCATAAGTGTTTATCAGAATCACATATGGAGCTTTAGAAGAAAATACACAAGCCTACAATCCCCATTACTAAAGCAGTCTGACTGACTAAACAGATCAGTAGTAGGGCCCCACAGATAATTCTTACTACTGCCTCTAGTTGAGAACCACTGCAGGGGTGGAGTAGTTAAGAGCTCCCTGGTTTCCTAAATAACTGCCCATTTCCTCAACCATACTCTGTCTTCCCGATACCTTGCTATGCAGCAGTTGGGATTTTTATGTCACTTACCTTCCCATAATAAATCTCTATTACTTGAGATAACTTAAACCTCTCTCTCTGCCTTAAAACCTCAACAGTATATTATCTGACTTGTGGCATGAAAGCCATGTATCCAGGTGTTAAAAATAATCACCAGACAAATGTTCTTCCTTGCCACATTTGGCCCAATTTTTCTAAACATTGTGATATTTATCAATCTTATACCCAAACTTCAAATGAAACCACAAACAAGAACCAAAGAAGAAAAGCATTTGCATTAACAAAATCAACGTTTTAGTTAATATAATACAAGAGAAACTCATGCATTTTACTCCCAAGAAAGTTCCCGAAAATTCAAGACTTAACTTCACTCAATTCCAATAAATTTATTTTCCAGACACCCAACCTCAGGACCACAGGTTCTTTTTTGAAAAGCAACAACCAAGGGGAAAGTGACAGACTGCTACAAACAGGCATAATGACACCTAAAAGAAATTAAAAATACATGCACACATTTTTTCAAAGAAACAGATTTTTAGGCATTTGTCAATCCCATAGAACTGACATAATAAAGAATGAATTTTAATGTATGCAAGGTAACCAAACAAAAAAATGTACCAGTATGTCACGAAATCCTAGGATGAAATATAGATAATGACAAACGAATCTAACTGTATTATAATTACAAGATACAACCTCACTGAAGGGAGTGGGGAAAAAGGCTGCTATAAAGTTTAGTAACTTTCCAAAGTTACTTAACTTTCGGGAGTGATGTTTGATTAGAAATTATAAGCAAAAGGCACAAAAGCTGTATAAAAACTTAAACTCTAGTTGGCAAATTTGTTACAATCAGAGGTATAGGTTAACAATTCTAAGTCTGTTTTTCACGTATACTGGCACTAAACAAATCGGTAAAATGAACAGTAGATGGTGTGTGGGAGCTAGGTTTCTCAATGTTGAGGAAGGAAGTTACAGATAAGTACAAGGAAAACAGTAAAACGAACCTTGTGGTACTGGATTAGAATTGGAGAAATGAGTACAAACTCATGTTAAGTTTAATATACATAGGCTGTCACGTGTACACGAATGTTCATTGCAGCACTGTTTACAATAGCAAAGACCTGGAACCAATCCAAATGCCCATCGACCATAGACTGGATAGGGAAAATGTGGCACATATACACCATGGAATATTATGCAGCCATCAAAAACGATGAGTTTGGGTCCTTTGTAGGGACATGGATGAACCTGGAAACCATCATTCTCAGCAAACTGACAGAAGAGCAGAAGATCAAACACCGCATGTTCTCACTCATAGGCGGGTGTTGAACAATGAGAACACATGGACACAGGGAGGGGAGCACTACACACTGGGGTCAGTTGGGGGGAAATAGGGGAGGGACGGTGGGGGGTGGGAAGCTGGGGAGAGATAGCAAGGGGAGAAATGCCAGATGTAGGTGATGGGGAGGAAGGCAGCAAATCACATTGCCACGTGTGTTCCTATGCAACAATTTTGCATGTTCTTCACATGTACCCCAAAACCTAAAATGCAATAAAATAAATGGGAAAAAAAAAAAAAAATATATATATATATATATACATAGGCTGGACGCAGTGGCTCACGCCTGTAATTCCAGCACTCTGGGAGGCTGAGGCGGGCGGATTACCTGAGGTCAGGAGTTCAAGACCAGCCTGGCCAACATGGGGAAACCATATCTACTGGGAAAAAAAAAAAAAAAGATTAGCTGGGTGTGGTGATGGGAGCATGTAATCCCAGTTACTTGAGAGGCTGAGGCACAAGAATGGCTTCAACCCTGAAGGCAGAGGTTGCAGTGAGCAAAGATTGCGATATTGCATTCCAGCCTGGGTGACAGAGCAAGACTCTGTCTCAAAAAAAAAAAAAAAGAAAAAAAAAAGTTTGATACATATATAAATGCATAAACACAGAAATAAAGATATGTATGTACATAAGTTACTACAAAGAAATATAGTTCCTGTCTCTACCCCGACAGGACTTAAAAGCAGTGACATCCAGTAGTCATAAACACATCCAATGCCCAAATCTTAATTTCTAAATACCATTTCCCAATAATAAAAGAAGGCAAGCCTCCTTGGAGAAATAGCACATTCTATCCACAGGGCAGAAAAATACAAGATGAGTTTGGAGCATCTTGAAGAAAGCAAGGGAGTGCTTAAAAGTCAAAAGAATGGAACATGCCAAAAGGATTCAGGTACCAACCTAAAAATACTCCCAATAGCTAAGGCCGAAAAATTCTGAGCAACAAAATAGTGTGGGATTGGATTACCGTCCAAAATACAAAACAAATATACATGAGTCCATACTGATATAAATAAGTTGAGTGGGGGAGGGGCAGAGAAAACCTTCCTTAGGGAAGAATTCAAGTAATATATGTAGATATTTCCTCATCCAAAAGAGTGGGTTGGACTTTAGCAACTCATAACCAAAGAATAGAATATGGGAAGAGGAAGATAGCAACTTTACAACAGAGAAAACTGGCAAACACTCACTACCTTAATCAAACAAACAAGGTTAACCTCACCTACAATAATTTCACATAACCCAAACATATAATGAAGCCATTATACCTCTGTGATATTCATCCCCAAAACCAGTAACTCCAATCTTGTTGGGGGAAAAAAGAATCAGACAAATGCAAATGAAGGAACATCCTACAAAATGCCTGACAGTGTTTCTCAAAACTGTCTTGGTCGTGAAAAATAACGAAAAATTAACAACTTGTCACAGATCAGAGAAAACTAAAGACATGATCACTAAACACAATGTGGAATCCTTGATTAGATCGTAGAACAGAGAAAGAACATTAGCGTAAAAACTGGTGAAATCAAATAAAATCTGGAGTTAATTGTACTGACCAACTACTATTTTTAGTTTTAACAAATGTATCATGTAACAGTAAGGTGTTACTGTAAGATGCTAACAGTAATGGAAATTGGGTAGGAATATACAGAAATTCTGTACTACCTTGTAACTTTGCAGTAAATCTAAAACCATTCCAAACTAAAAGTTTATTAAAATAATAATAATCATGAATAGTACATAAATATGAAGTCATTTAAAGAGCAGGCAAATATCACGAAATTCCTCACTAAATTCTGACAGTGTCACTATTTTCTACCACAGTAAAATATGGTCCCCATTGGTTTCTTAAGAAAATAAGAGATATGTATTTCCAAGTCCCTAAAATAAAAGCTATAAACACTAAAAGTGTTTACCTAAAATAATTAACAAAATGATTCTTAGATAATTATAAACAGCAAGGATTTTAATCTTATTCATTTACACATTTATTTACTTATTTAGTAAGATGGAGTCTCACTCTATCACCCAGGCTGGGGTGCAGTGGCACAACCTTGGCTCACTGCAACCTCCGCCTCCCAGGTTCAAGTGATTCTCATGTCTCAGCCTCCTGAGTAGCTGGAATTACCGGCGAGCACCACCATGCCCAGTTAATTTTTGTATTTTTAGTAGAGATGGGGTTTCACCATGTTGGCCAGGCTGGTTGTGAACTCCTGACCTCAAGTGATCCATCCACCTCAGCCTCCCAAAGTGCTAAGATTACAGGCATGAGCCACCACACCCGGCTTACATACTTATTTTCCACCAGAAATTAGTGTTGCTCCCCTTTACATGGATTTAACAATCGTTTAGAATCACATTTATTCATTTATTAATAGAAAATGTCCTGTTCTACAAGCAATTCTATACACCAGAAGCCCTCATACGTATGTAATGTTTAACTTAAAAATCTAGTAGAAAAAAAGTTATTTATGCAAAACCTTTACTAATAAATATAACTGGCTTCACCAGCCAGGCACAGTAGTTCACACCTGTAATCCCAGTACTTTGGGAGGCCAAGATGTAAGGATTGCTTAAAGCCAAGAATTCAAGACCAGCCTGATCAACATAGTAAGACCCCAACTCTATTAAACGTATATATTTATATAGCTTGTCTGAAGGCTAGTGAGTTATCTCAATAGATTATTCACAGTTACATATTGAACTCCTTATTCTAGTCTTTCTTCCCTTCTTACTACTACACTTGACTAACCTAGTTTTTAAATTTAAAAATAATATCGTTACCTTCAATCATTATTTATTGTGTAACCAAAATAATTTTCTTCCCTATATTCTTTTCATTCATTCATTCATCTATTTATACATTTATTTAATAAGTTTAGCAAAATACCTATTATGTACCAGGATTGTTTCTGATTATGAGGATAGAACAATAAATAAAACAGGCAGGTCTACATTCTCATGGAACATATATACTAAAGGAGAGAGGCAGACAGTAAGTAACAACTTAAGTAACTTCAAATTGTGATAAACACTATAAAAGAAACAGAAATATTTATTTCACTGCTATTCCATGTGCAATACATAAAAACAGGCTACTTCCAGAAAAACAGACTATTTCCAAAAAAACAGACAGGAAGAGCACCTTTAAGTGTGTGACAACTAAATTGTTACCTGAAGGATAAAAAGAGTCAAGAAAAGATCTGGGGAAAGAAATGTCTAGGAAGAGAGAATAGCAAATGCAATGGCCCTAAGGCAAAAGAGTATAGCATGTTGCAACAACTAGGGAGAAAAAAAATGGCCATAGTTTTCTGTTTGTTTTTGGTTTTGTTTGAGATAGGGTCTCACTCTGTCACCCAGGTTGGAGTGCACTGATGCAAACAAAGCTCACTGCAGCCTTGACCTCCTGGGCTCATGTAATCCTCCCACCTCAGCCTTACCACCAGCTGGGACTACAAATGTGTACAGTCATGCCTGGCTAATTTTTTATTTTTTCTAGAGACAGGGTCTCGCTATATTGTCCTGGCTGATCTCAAATGCCTGGGCTCAAACAATCCTCCCACCTCAGCCCCCTACACTGCTGGGATTACAGGTATGAGCCACCATGCCTAGACCAACAAATGTCTTGTTAATCCTAAAACACAGCAAACAAGGAGAATGATAAAAGACTAGGAAGGACAGGGTAGGCACAGGCCAAATCATGCGGGCTGAAATAAGAAGCTTACATACAATAAAAAAATCACGAATGAGCCAGGCGAGGTGGCTCAGGCCTGTAATCCCAGCACTTTGGGAGGCTGACGCAGGCTGATCACCTGAGGTCAGGAGTTCAAGGCCAGCCTGGCCAACATAGTGAAACCCTGTCTCTACTAAAAATACAAAAATTAGCCAGTCTGGTAACATGTGCCTGTAGTCCCAGCTACTCGGGAGGCTGAGGCAGGAGAATCGCTTAAACCCGGGAGGCGGAGGTTGCAGTGAGCTGAGACCCTGCCATTGTCCTCCAGCCTGGGTGAGAGTGAGACTCTGTCTCAAAAAACAAACAAAAAATTAATGATTTTAACTAGCACAGTCACATTAACCAATTTACATTTTTTAAAATTCTAAAACATACACTTGTAACTACAATTTAGTACATAATTTAAGGCTAAATTTGTCATCATTCAATTTGGAAACTTGGTATCAGACAAATAACATAATAATCTAGTCAGATTAGTCATTCAATCATTCATGAAGCATTTGGCCAGCTCCTGCTCTGTGCCAGATAGCTCTGGGTGTTGAAAACACAAAGATGATAGTGGTGATGTCACCTTCCACTCTGAGCAATAAATACAAAAATGATAATGATGACATCATCCTCTATTCTGAGTAATCTAGTTTTCTTAAGTCCTCAAAGCTGTAGTTCTCTAACTCTGCTGTGTATTAAAACCACCTTTAGCACATTGTAAAAAATGCAAATACCTGGGTCCCATCTAGCAGTAATTCTAATTCAGTAGGTTTCCGATCATCCATCACCATACTTAGAGGTGAAGAACAAAAATAAAATCACCTGTAATTTATAAATTACATTTCCCCGTGGTCCTCTTGAGAATCATGCCAAAATGAGCCACTGGAAGGAGTATGCACATGTGTTAGTAAGAAGGACTTGGAGTCAGTATGCAGAAAGAGATTAAGATTGTTCAGCAAGATTAAGACTGATAAGAGTTCCTCATTTCTTTTTTAATTTCCAAGGAAGAAGTAAAGATTTCTACATACCAGAAGTCTGCAGGACCTTTCAGAAGGTCCACCAAATCAGAACCACTTTCATAATAATACTAAAATATTATTTGTTTCTTTCACTGTATTGGGATTTGCCCTGATGGCTCAAAAGTAACATTGAGCCAAGCATGGTAGCTCATGCCTATAATCCCAGCACTTTGGGAGGCTGAGGCAGGCAAATCACTTGAGGTCAGGAGTTTGAGACCACCCTGATCAACATGGTGAAATCCCATCTCTACTAAAAATACAAAAATTAGCTGGGCGTGGTGGCACATGCCTGTAATCCCAGCTACTCGAAAGGCTAAGGCAGGAGAATCCCTTGAATCCAGGAGGCAGAGGTTGCAGTGAACCAAGATGTGGGCCACAGCACTCTAGTCTGGGCAACAGAGCAAGACTCCATCTCAAAAAAAATTTTTAAAGAAAAAAAAAGGAATATTGGATAAAACTGTTGATGTCTCATTAGCAGGGGCACCAAACTATGGTGGTAATGACTACATTCTTCACCACCACAAACTCAACAAATTTTAAAGTCAGTTCCACTTAAGAATGTCCTTGATATAGCTGCAAATATTACACATTAAATCTCAGCCCTTAAGTACACAACTTCTTAATATTAATATTCTGCGCACTTAAATGGGTAGAAAGATGGCTGTCTCAAGAAAAAGCATTTTATGAGAGATGCAAGCTGAACTAGCTAGCTATGTGCTTTTTTACAGACTATCATTTCTCTTGAAAGAACAACTAGCTACTTAATCTTTGGTTTCCTTGAAAAGAAATAGTGGGCTTGTCACATCAGGGAAAGCAACCAACAATACTTAAGCTTCAAAAAAATTAGAATTTTGCAAAACTTTTTCTGTCACTATGGGCTTAATGGGCTTAACAACTTCCCTAGTCAAAAACACTTTCTATAGAGAATTATGATGATATTAACAGGTGTGATTCTTTCACAATGAATAATGAAATGTGTAAACATTTAGAAGATCTGCATAACTCAATAAACAAATATTTTGCAAACGACTAATGCATGATGTTAAAAAATTCTTCAAGGAAAAAAGATACAAAGTGGAGAATAAACCAACTAGATTCACAGATCTTAATGAAAACTTTACTGAGATGGTTTCAAATTCTACACTGCAATTAATCTTTAAGAATCTATCTTTAAAAGCTACATCATCTTGATTGTGTTGACTGCTTCACAGATATATTAAATATATGTAACTTAGGTAACTTATCAACTATATCTCAATAAAATGATTTTTTTAAAAAAAGAAACTACCAGCGGGCAGGGGAGGCGGTGGAGGGGGGAAAAAAAAAAAAAGAAACTACCACATGTTGAGTTTCAGTGTAGCATTAAATATGGCTATCCAGCCAGGCGTGGTGGCGCGTGCCTGTAGCCCCAGCTATTCGGGAGGCTGAGGCTGGAGGATCTCTTGAGTCCAGGAGTTTTGGGCTGTAGTGCACTATCCTGATCGGGTGTCCGCACTAAGTTCGGCATTAATATGGTGACCTCCTGGGAGCGGGGGACCACCAGGTTGCCTAAGGAGGGGTGAAGCGGCCCAGGTTGGAAATGGAGCAGGTCAAAACTCCTGTGCTGATCAGTAGTGGGATCGTGCCTGTGAATAGCCACTGCACTCCAGCCTGGGCAACATAGCGAGACCCCATCTGTTTAAAAAAAAAAAATATATATATATATATGGCTATCCACGGGCAACATGGCAAGATACTGTCTCAAAAAAAAAAAAAATTTAAAAAGTCTCCAGCCACCTCTTAACTCATGTAATACTACTCTGTTCCAGTTCACTTCATTTTAGCTGCAACGGCCTTGCTTACTGAGTCTTCCTCAAATATTCCAGGCCTGCTCTAGACTCAGAGCCTTTAAATTTACTGTACCCTCTGCCTAAAATTATCTATCCCCAGATAATGTACAATACAAGGCTTGTTTTTTCACCTAATTCAGGCTTTTTTTTATTTTCTTTTTTGAGACAAAGCCTCAATCTGTCGCCCAGGCTGGAGTGTAGTGGTGCAAACATGGTTCACTACAGCCTTCACCTCCTGGGCTCAGACAATCCTCCTGCCTCAGCCTCCTGTGCAGCTGGGACCACAAGCACACATCACCACATCACTACATCCAGCTAGTTTTTTTTATTTTTTGTAGAGATGGTGGTCTCATTTTTTTGCCCAGCCTGGTCTCCCACTCCTGGGCTCAAGCAATCCTCCCATCTCAGCCACCCAAATAGCGAGATCACATACCTGAGCCACAGTGCCCAGCTCAAGTCTTTACTCAAATGTCATCTCAGTGAAGTCTTCCCTTTCTCACCCCCACACCCAGAAGTTTTGCTCTTGCTGCCCAGGCTGGAGTGCAGTGGTGCCATCTCAGCTCACTGCAACCTCTGCCTTCCGGGTTCAAGTGATTCTTCTGCCTTGGCCTCCTGAGTAGCTGGGATTACAGGCACACATCACCACGCCCAACTAATTTTTTGTATTTTTAGTACAAAAATAAGACGGGGTTTCATCATGTTGGCCAAGCTGGTCTCAAACTCCTGACCTCAGGTGATCCACCGTCTCGGCCTCCCAAAGTGCAGGGATTTACAGGCGTGAGACACCCAGCAGAAGTCTTCCCTTTCAATGCTATTTAATATTGCAACCTTGACCCCCAAGCATTGAAGGTTCCCTATACACCAGCTATGCTTTGTTTCTTTCCATAGCACTTTCCTCTATCTAGCATACCATATATTTTCTTTTTTTTTCCCATGACAGAGTCCTCAGGATGTCCTGAGAACATGTACTCGATTTTCCTTACTTTATTCATCTGTCTTCTCCAATTAAAATGTAAACTCCAGGATTTTTGACTGTTTCATCCCCAGCTATTCACCTAGTCCCTAAAGCAGGGCCTTTCACATAGCAGAACTCAATTCGTTCAGTATAAAATTACTGAATGTTAAATAAAGCTTCTTCAGAAGTGCCATAAGTTTTGTTAGGTCCAATTCAATGGCTAGGACTAGCCTAATTAAAATATACCAACTATTCTGTCAGTATTATATATGTATTATATTTATATTATACTCAGTATTCCTAAGTGTTTTTAGTTATGCTTTTATTATTTTTATAATGTAAGATATTACTTGATAATTACAAAGATGTTTACTGATTCCAAATAGTTCAACTTCTCACTTACTCTGGCATAACTATAAATGGAAAAAAACAGTAGGTTTCAGCCAGAAGTCTTGGGTTCAAATCTTAGCTCTATAATTTACCAGTAACAATTCATGTAAGCCTCCTCCAAGTCTTAAGTTTTTCTTCTTAACAGTAAGCTTTTGCCAGAGGTCCTGGGTTCAAAACCCCACTCTACCATTTACAAGTAATGTGACTCAGACAATGTAGCCTCCTCCAAGTTTTCATTTCGCATCTATAAAATGGCAAGGTGAGAATGGGATTAAAGACTTAGCTGCGGCCAGGCACTGTGGCTCATGCCTGTAATCCCAGCACTTTGAGAGGCCCAGGAAGGCAGATCACGAGTTCGGGAGTTGAGACGAGCCTGGCCAATATGGTGAAACCCCGTTTCTACTAAAAATACAAAAATTAGCCAGGCATGGTAGCACGTGCCTGTAGTCCCAGCTACTAAGGAAGCTGAGGCAGGAGAATCTCTTGAACCTAGGAGACGGAAGTTGCAGTGAGCCAAGATTGCACCACTGCATTCCAGCCTGGGCAACAGAGGGAAACTCTGTCCCCAAAAAAAAAAAAAAAGACTTGTCTTACATTATCTACCCTATACCTAATCATGGGGTTATTGTAACAATTAAAAATGTATGAAGAAATCCCTTATATAAGTCATAAATAATATACATGTATGAGTTAAATGTCCATACTGTAGTTTGGGGAAAATGAAGTAGGACAGAATAAGTTTAGTGTTTCAGGGAGCATATTTTACCATACTTCCTTGCCCCTAATACTAAACTCTAATCTTAGAGTCAGACTGGTTCTTCAACTTACTTGTTATACCTTAAATAAGTTACTCAACTTAAGTCATTGTTTCTATATCCATAAATGGAGTTAATACCTACCTTGGAGGATCTTCTTGAAGATTGGGGATTATGTACATACATACGTAATATACCTATGAAATATTCTTAATGAAAGTTTTTTGTCATTTTCATCTTCTTTCAAAAGGACAAAAACCTCAAAGGCAGTTGACATGAACCAAGAAGATGATTTTGACTTGGAAACTGCATGTGAAAGGACAAGGAAACTGACAACTGGAAGTAATCAGGCAATTATATCAAGTTTCCTATTAAATTTGTTCTTTCCTTCTTGCCTTTCTCCAAGGTAAAATAGGATGGGCTGCAAAGAAAAATCAGCATACAGAAACCTGTATTTAGTAACATAAAAGAATTCACTTCGGAACTAAATTTTATTATATAGTCTTTCCAAAGAGAAATATTTTTATTATTTCTCACACACCAAGATCTATTATTTTGACACTCTTATCTTTTTTTACCCAATCAAACTTACAGCAAATATTTTACACTCCTGAACTTAAAGTACTTGCCAAAAATATTAAGTTGTAGTTTTCCAGTATAGAACCCTGATATCATTTTATTAAATGTTTAGAAACATAGAATAAAAACAAAAACTAAAACTGCATTTAAGATATGTATCATAGAAATACTTGAATAATGCTCTTTGAAATTATCAGACTTTGTTATTTCCTCAATTCCATGACAGCCATGATTATAAGATGTACCAACAATAATATAACCACCATTTTCCAAGGGAAAAAAAGCAAAGAAATTTTCTATTTCTATTTCCAAGGGAAAATGTTACATAGGGTATATTAAATCTGTGAATATCCACCAAGGTATACACTTGATTTGTATACTTTTTCAATATATGTTTATTTCAACAAAAAAAAATTTAGTGTAATGTCCTGCTGCTTCACAAACATAGCATACATATGCTGCAATCAATCTAAATGTGAAAGATAAAAAGAGAAAGCTCTTAGCAAAAAACACAGGAGAGTAACTTCATGACATTCAGATAGGTAGAGATTTCATAAACTTTCAACAGCAGCACTAATCGACTGATAAACTGGACTTCTTTAAAATTAAGAACTTGGCCAGGCATGGTAGCTTATGCCTGTAATCCCAGCACTTTGGGAGGCCAAGGCAAGAGGACTGTTTGAGATCAGGAGTTTGAGACCAGCCTGGGCAACAAAGTGAGATACCGTCTCTACTAAAAATTTTAACAATTAGTCAAGCATGATGGTGCATGCCTGTAGTCTTAGCAACTCAGGAAGCTGAGGCAGGAAATCACATGAGACCTGGAGTTTGAGACAGAGACCCCCATCTACAAAAAAGTTTAAAAATTAGCCAGGCCTGGTGGCGCACGCCTATAATCCAAGCTACTCGGGAAGCTGAGGCAGGGGGATCACTTGAGCCCAGGAGTTAGAGGCTGCAGTAAGTTGTGATCACACCACTGCCATCCAACTTGGGCAACAGAGCAAGACCCTGTCTCAAATAAATAAATAAGTAAATAAACAAATAAAAGTAAGAACTTTAATTCACTGACACATCAAGATCCTAAAAGAGCAGAAGATAGGAAGATAGTTGCAATATGTATCTAACTATCTAACAAAGAAATGTAGCCAGAGGTCAGGTGCCGTCGCTCAAGCCTGCAATCCCAGCACTTCAGGAGGCCAAGGCAGGCGGATCACAGGTCAAAAAATCGAGACCATCCTGGCAAACATGGTGAAACCCTGGCTACTAAAAATACAAAAAAAATAAGCTGGGCATGGTGGCATGCACCTGTAGTCCCAGCTACTTGAGAGGCTGAGGCAGGAGAATCGCTTAGACCTGGGAGGTAGAGGTTGCAATGAGCTGAGATCACGCCACTGCATTCCAGCCTGGCAACAGAGCATTCAAAAAAAAAAAAGAAAGAAATGTATCCAGAATGAGAACTACAAGTCAATATGACAAAAACTAAACCACCCAATAGAAAAAAAGGTCAAAAGATTTAACAGACACTTCGCAAAAGCAGAAATCCAATGGCCAATAAACATGGGGTCCCTAACGTGAAAAAATGTTCAACTTCATTAATCATCAGGAACACACAAATTAAAACTATACTCCACTATCACTATACACCCTTCCAGAATAACTAAAAAGACTGACAATACTAGCAAAGATGAGAAGTAACTAGAGCTCTTATACACTGCTGGTGGGAGTGTAAATTTGTAAAACCAATTTGCAAAACTTCAGCACAATCTACTGAAACTTATCATATACATAGACCATCATCTAATTACTCCACCCTAAGGCATATACTCTTCAAAAATCACATATACATTGACTAGAAAAAGGTGTAAGTGTTCACAGCAGCAAAACTAAAAAACCCAAATGTCTATCAAAAGTAGAATAAACTGGTGTCATCACAACAGAATGAACAAAGTACAATACAACAGTATTAATCTTACAAATGTAATATTGAGCAAAAGAAGCTCAAAGGTGCCAGACATGGTGACTCACACCTATAAACCCAACACTTTCAAAGCCTAAGGGACGAAGACTGCTTGAGCCCAGGAAGCTGAGGCTGCAGTGAGCTATGATAGAGCCACCACACTCTAGCCTTGATGACAGAGACAGACTGTCTCCAAAAAAAAATGGGGGGCTGGGCAAGGTGGCTCACGCCTGTAATCCCAGCACTTTGGGAGCTCAAGGCAGGCGGGTCACCTGAGATCAGGAGTTCGAGACACAACTGACCAACATGATGAAACACTATCTCTACTAAAAATACAAAAATTGGCCAGGCGTGGTGGCACGTGCCTGCAATCCCAGCTACTCAGGAGGCTGAGGCAGGAGAATCACTTGAACCCAGGAGGCGGAGGTAGCATTGAGCCGAGATCGGGTCACTGTACTCCAGCCTAGGCAACACAGCAAGACTCTACCTCAAAAAAATAAAAATAAAAAAGAAGCTCAAAGAATACATACTATATAATTCCACTGATACAGAATTTGAAAAGACAAAATTTTTCTATGGTCTTAGAATACAAGGAACATGGAATGTGGAGAGGGGCATTTGTTGGGAATTCCAGTACTGATGTGTTTCTTGAGTTGAGTACTCATTATGTGAATGAACTTATTCATCTAGCTGAACTTGTTTAAAATATGTCATACTTTAAAAATCTTACACTCACTGGATCCCTAACTGGAAGAACAGGATTTGTAATCCCTTGCTACCACCGAGATTCTTCACCTATACCATGACTACAGACAGGCAGCAGTCTTACATCAGCCCCACCACTCTTCAGAACGTAAACATTTGTATCCCTGTCCATACATGCTACCAATAGTACCTGTCAAACCATATACACAGATAACAAGAAACTTAAAAACTACGTTGGGGAGGCAAAGCACCAGGGTATGTTTCTTGGAGGTGTTAACACTTGAATCTTTGAAAGAGGTGTAGGAATTATCCTGACAAAGAACATTTCAACAGAGGGACCAGTTTGAGCAAGAGCACAGGGGTAAGAAATAGCATGATGTATTTAAAGAAACAATGCACAACTACTAGATGTCATTTAAGGGGGGTAAAACCAAAACTGGGTTGGGGTAGAGGAAGGCGGTCATAGAGATAGGAAGATGATGGCAGGTTATGAGGGGACGTAGACCTTATCCAACAGGCAAGATAAATGTGTGGCATTTCCCAATCCAATGTTTTTTTTTTTTTTTTTCTTTTTCTCCTTTTGAATCCAATGTTCTTTCCTCCTGCTCCAAACCTGCTCAAATACCCTTCCTTCAAAGCATAATTCAAATCCTACCCCAAAATGATTCTACCCTCCTCAGAAGTCCTAAAAGCATATCTCAAAATAATGGAATGAAAGCTGTAGCAAATCTGGAGAAAACAGACTACATTTTGATTATACTGCTGGTCCAGAGATCAAACTTTGACAACCACTAATCTACACTAGCCAGGGTTTGGCCAATTTTTTCTATAAAGGGCCAAACAGTAAATATTTCAGACTTTGTGTGTCACACACAGTCTCTACAGCATTTCATGGTTTTGTTTGTTTTTAAAACAACCCATTAAATACTAACAACCATTCTTAGCTACTGGGCCTTACCAAAAAAAAAAAAAGGGGGGCTGCAGCTAATCCCTGCTACACACCCATAGAGAAGTGAGAATGAACCTTCCTATAAGATTAATTTTCCTAAAATGCTACTTGTGTTATACTAGCCCCCTACTCAAAAACCTCCATTGGTCCTCTCTCTCTACTGAATAAGTCCAGTCCCAATGATGTCTGGCATTCATAGGCCATCTGTACTCTAGGACCAGTCTACTACTCCAGGCTCATGAACTATGCCCCTGTGTACCTTCCATTCCTATTAAACTGAGCTATCTACATTTACCTGCCTCTGTTATCTATGTGGTGTTTCTCAATCCAGTGTTCTTTCCTCCTGCTCCAAACCTGCTCAAATACCCTTCCTTCAAAGCATAATTCAAATCCTACTGCAAAATCATTCTACCCTTCCCAGAAGTCCTAAAAGCATATCTCAACTTACCTGATATTTATTTGCTGCCCTAAGTTATTACTTACTTCCAATAAACTGAAAATTCCTTGAGGGCAGAAAACAATTTACGTTACTCTCTATCAATGGATCCAGTACATAACAAGGGGTAAACACAAAGAAGATTTATGTGTGTGTATGTATGTAATATTTATATATGTACACACACACTTTTTCCTGAAATAGCCAGATAACTAAAACAAATGTGTTTTCACCCTTATTTATGTCAGTAATAAAACACATTAATTCTATGGACACAACTTGAATGCTGTAGGAACCACAGAATGACAATCCACAAAAACCTCTCCATCTCCTATTACACTTTTTTAGGACTAGTATACTAGAAAAACAACACAATACAAGTACAATTTTTCCAATGGTCAATGTTATCAATGTAGCTACACTGGCAACTATTAAAGACAAATGTTACTAAACCCAGTCAAAGTTTACTTATCTGTAGTTGTACTTCATTTATTTTTAAAATACAAAATAAGCTTTTACAATTGAATTGCTTTAAATCTACCCTCAATTATTACTCAAGTTTAAAAAGTCACACACCAACTCCCCCCGCCCAAAAAGTCACATATATGGCCTTAATTTTAAGGTTCCCTATGACAATGTATATTATCAAAAATGGCATTACTGATTTCAGTCAGAATTTAGGGAAATAAGCATACATTTAGAATTTTTAAGAAAATAGTCCACTTTAGTTCATTGTTGATAAATAACAATAATCACAGAATGTTCTGAGCTGGATTAACAAATTCATCTTAGATCTGAAAAGACAAACCAAATAACTCTTTCCAAATCCTATGCCCTATAAGATTATCCTGGCAGGGCGTGGTGGCTCACGCCTGTAATCCAAGCACTTTGGAGGCCAAGGCGGGTGGATCACCTGAGGTCGGAAGTTCAAGACCAGCCTGACCAACATGGTGAAACCCCGTCTTTAAGAAAAAAAAAAAAAATTATCCAAAGAATGTTCAAGAATCTATAGAAATTCCCCCAGAATCACTTGCCCACATTCCAATGCAAACTACAACAAAAGTTTAAAACATTGAACTTCTGGCAGGGCGCAGTGACTCACGCCTGTAATCCCAACACTTTGGGAGGCCGAGGCGGGCAGATCACGAGGTCAGGGGTTCAAGACCAGCCGCGCCAAAATGGTGAAACCCCGTCTCTACCAAAAATACAAAAAAAGTTAGCAAGGCATGGTGATGCGCGCCTGTCATCCCAGCTACTGCGGAGGCTGAGGCAGGAGATTCGCCTGAACCCTGGAAGCAGAGGTTGCAATGAACCGAGATAGTGCCATTGCACTCCAGCCTGAGAGAAGCAAGAATCTGCCTCGAGGTGGGGGAAAACCACTGAACTTGAACTTCTCTACATCTTTTCCCATTCACTGAACAAGAATAATTTAACTGGCATTCTCGGGCTGTGAGAACTGATTAAATGTTTATGAAGTACTTTAGGACCATGAAGGGAAACCACTGTAACCATAAAATGTCATATTTGCTTAATGCAAAACTATAGCTACCTGTTAGCTATAGCTGCAAATCCAATCCTCACAATTCTTTTGCGTCTCCCTAACACAGAAAACCTTCAGTGAGACATGTATTCAGTAAGGTACACGCATTTAATGAGCTAGTCTAGCAACCTCAGAAAAATGAATTTTCTTCCAAATCTTTGCTTTCTCACAGGCCATGTCACTCTCCAAGCCAATTCTTTGCAAAGAGAACATGATCTGATTCATATGGAGAAGTCAGGTCTGGTTATTGATAAGCCAATACCAAATGACTGAAGACTATGAGGAATCACAGAACTTTGTTAACATACCAGAAATGTGACTCCTGAAAATAATCCCAGAAAACAGGCGTTCTAACAAGCGCTTTAAAGGGAAAGTCCCTACACTCTTACAGAAAGAACTCTAAAATGTTTTTAGAGAGTGGAGACAGAAGACTCAACTCGCTCAAAGATTAAACTTAATTCATTAGGTAGTTCTAGCACCTGCCTGGTGTTGGACGACCAGTGACTAGGGCAACTGCTCAGGAAAAGTGCTGATGCCATCTCCAGCTGCCCCTTTCGTGAATGACAGTAACAATGCAAACACTAACAAAAGAACTGGGAGCCCCCCCCTCCCCAGCCCCTGCTTAGCAGTACTGTACTTCCACCCCAGCCCCAGCATACAAAGCGACAAATCCCTGAAAGGCCCTCCTCTGACAGATCTCCCCATGCAGAAACCTTTCTGGTAACGTGAAAAAGTGCTACCCTTCACTCCTTGCAAGACAGCGGAGCCCTTTAAAGGTGCGCAGAAACGCTGCCTCCTTCTCCAGCGCCAGAGCCACCGGGCGAGAAGACTTCCTCTCCGGCTGCCGGCGCGGGGGCTTGGGGGCAGACCGACAGAACTCCCTCTGGGAGAGGGCGCTCCCCGGACCGCCGGCGGGGAAGGCAGGGAAAATGGGAGAGAAAAGGAAAGGGTCCCTGGCTCGGCAGAAGGGCGGAGGGTCGCTGCCCTGAGGCATGGGGAAGCGGGGCTCGGCGCCGGGCACACAGTCCTTCCTGGGGGTGGCAGGGGCCGGCCGCCCGCTTCCCGCGAGCCGGAGGCAGCGACAAGTCGGCTCGGGTCCGGGAGCACGTTCCTTCCTCGAGCCTGGTCCCGAGGGAGGGCGCAGGCTGCCGAGGCGACAACTCTCCCTCTCGCCCAACTCCGGCGAGCGTGAGGCCGGCCGTCCCTGGGCTGCCCGCACGGGTTGCCCGCCGCCCGGATGGGGGAGGCGGCGAGGCCGGCCTCGGCTCGCTCCCTCCCCACGCGGTCCGCGCCCGGCGGCCCGTCCGCGCCCTCGTCCCCGCCCGCCGCCGCCGCGGGGCCGGGCCGCCGACCTCGGCCAGCCGGGCGCGGGGCCAGGCGGCGGCGGCAGCGGGCGGGCCGGCGGCCTGGGGCCCTACCTGAGGCTGTGTACCAGCTCCCGGCGTGACTGGCTTCCCGGCAGACCACTCGGTTGGACATCTTGGTGCCTGTGCCGCCTATGGTGCACGAGGATGAATGAGGAGGCGGCGGCGGCGGCGGCAGGAGCGGCTCCGCGAGGGGACGAGACACCGCGGGCCCAGCCCAGGAGGAGGCGGCAGCGGGGAGGGGATCAGCCCGGCCCAGGAGGAGGAGGAAGAGGAGGAGGCGGCGGCCCAGGAGGAGGAGATGGCAGCCGGGGCGGTGGCGGCAGCAGCAACAATCACCACAAACTCCGGCGACCGCCGGAAGATGGGGCCCACGGCGGCTTCACCGAAGCCCGGAAAGCCCTGGCCCCAGCCCCCGGCGTCGCCGCTGCTGCCCAGCCGGGGCTGGTTCCGCCGAGCCGCCCCCACGGCCCCCCTCCCCTCCCAGCTGGCCTCCCCGAGCCACCGCCGGTGACCCCACCCCCGTGACTCCGCGCCCGCCCCCCACCCCCCGCGGGGCTCCCCGCACCCACCCCCACCCCTGGCAGGGCCCTCCAGCCCGGCCGCCCGCCGCCGGCCCCGCCCCGCTCCTCCTCCCGGCCGCTCGGCGAGGTTAACAGCGGAAAGCGGACAGGCCGGACGGCATCTGGGGTCGGGCAGCCCCGCGAGGAGGCAGCGGTGGCTGCAGCTCCGCGCACACAAAAGCCCAGGGCCGGGGCCTGAACCGGGGAAGGCAGACCCGGAGAAGAGCCAACGCTTCCTTACTCGCCACTCTAACGGGTCCTGCCCACTGAGCATGCCCAGCACCGCTGCCAGGCCCGCCGAGGAATCTCAACGTGCACGCTCCGCTCTCCGGGGTTTAGCGGCAGCAGAGGCTGGGAGGTGGGGGCAGGGCGCGGGGAGCAGGACGCAGCCGCAAGGCAAGCCCCCTCCCCCAGCCAACTTCCTCAAATGGAGAGCACCTAGGGCTCGTGGATGCGGCTTTCCACGAGGACAGTCCTGGTGGTATTTCCCCATCATACACAGGCATCTTCCATGGATTCGCACCCCCAAGATCTCATTCCTAGGGTGGCCACGCCAGGAAGTTCATTTGTAGAAGCAGGCACGTGGTAAAGTGTGCCTGTGGTCCTGCAAATGCTAGTTTTTGCTTCACAGGGTCACCCTTACCACCTAATGGGGGCTTTGACAGTGTAACCATTTATCTTGTTTCATGGTGTATTTATGTAGGTGCATGTCTTATCTCCCTAACTAAAGTGTTTGATATAACTAGCCTCAGTTATCCTCAACTGTAAAATGGGGACACTCAAGGAGTGAGTGCTGAATGTGAAGAGCCTGACAGGGAAAGCATACAACAAATATCATTTCCACCCTTGTCATCTTATAAATCCCAGTATTCCACATAAATATCAGGAATAAAGAATTTATTTACAATTGTGTAAGAATCACAGTAAAGGAGGCTGTATCTTGGACCTCCGAGGAAGTGTTATTGTTACAAAGTACACCATTGCAAAAGTAGGAATAGAGGAAGAGAAAGTTGCATACATCCAATGAAAGTTTTGGGGCAAACACTATAAAATGTAACTCCATAGGCATGGTACTTCCTGCCTATAATCCCGTTACTTTGGGGGCCTGAAGCAGTAGGATTGTTTAAGGCCAGCGGTTTGAGACCAGCCTGGGGAACATAGAAGACCCTGTTTCTATACTTTTTTTTTTAAAATCCGGGCATGGTGGCTTCACCTGTGGTCCTAGCTTTGGGAGGTGGAGGTGGGGGGATCACTTGAGCCCAGGAGGTCGAGGCTACAGTGAGCCATGATCACACCACTGCATTCCAACCTGGGCAACGTAGCAAGACCCTGTCTCAAAAAAGAAAAGAAAAAAATGTTATATCTGAGTTTCACACTAAAGAGGCCCCTGACAGAATCCAAAGTAGAAAACTAGCTGTCTAATATTCTAGTTTACTTTTTCTTTTTAAAGGTCTATTCTGTTTCCTCTCCCCCTCCTACCTTCTCCACCTTTAGGGTCCAAGGGATTTTGTGCAAAATCCCTGTCCTAAAGCCTAGTCAATTACTAGAGCACTTCTAACTTTCATGCCTTTTTCTAATTAGGCTAAAATCTCTGCTATTTATTTGTTTACTCAACTTTTACTCTCTCACTTCACCACTAACCTGCACAAAATATGCAACAAAAAAATGGACATACCATGTAGCCAAAGCCACTTTTTTTTGGGGGGGGGCGGGATGGAATCTCTCTGTTAGCCCAGGCTGGAGTGCAGTGGTGTGATCTTGGCTAACTGCAACCTCTGCCTCTCAAGTTCAAGTGATTCTCTTGCCTCAGCCTCCTGAGTAGCTGCGATTACAGGTACCCGCCACCATGCCCAGATAATTTTTTGTATTTTTAGTAGAGACAGAGTTTCACCATGTTGGCCAGGATGGTCTCGAACTCCTGACCTCGTGATCTGCCCGCCTCAGCCTCCCAAAGTGCTGGGACTACAGGCATGCGCCATTGTGCCCGGCCCGATGCCAATTTAGAGGTAACAGAAAAAGGAAGGGTGGAGTTCTAGTTACATGGTACTCTTCTGAGAGTACCAAAACTCAGTGATTATTGATGAAATGGTAAACTTTTTGTTGTAAGTTTCAAAAAAAAAGAAAACTGTCCTAAGTGCTTCTATGATGACAGTTCTTATAGTTATTTGTTGCTGATTTTGTTTCTATGGAAAAGAGGTTTAGGGTGTGGAGAGGGGGCAGGGATTGGATACAATGAAACAAAGAAAGCTTATTATTTCAGGCCCTTCAAATTAGAAAGTCAGATTTGAGTCCTGGCTCTGTCATCCATCAGCTGTGTAACTATGGGCATCTAGTAATTTAACCTTTTCAAGCCTCAGTGTTATCTGTCAAATGCAAACAGGAGTAATATCTAACTCATAGGCTTGCTGTGAGGATGATTAAGTTATGTTAACATGCTTCATTAGCTGTTCTTTATAAATATTTGTTATTCTTCTTATCCTCTGCTCCTAGCAACAATCCTAGGTCTCATTCCAAACTAGTAATCTGATTTAAAATTCTGCTTTCTCCCTATTAAAATGCTCTACTGAAATTTTCTTGCTGGTCAAACTGAATAAAGACCACAATGCAATTGAACTGAAAGGTTAACAGATACTTCATGGCTCTCAATATATGCCACAATTATTCCCCTGTCTACCTTATTCTAGCTACCTTACTCTAGTATGCTCTTGAAAAAAGTTGAAACTATTCATTTTATTCATCTCCCCTAAATTAAGGAAAATTCATATAATGTAAAATACTTACTTTGTATTTTAGGAGAAGCTTATTTGGCAATACTGTACAAATCCTCATGTTATTATCAACAATTTCCATTATATCAACCAGTGATTTTGGTTTGACACTCCATAACAATTATTCATAGTAGAGGGCAAGGAGGAAACCTTTATTAACAGACAATCCTTATGAAGCACAAACTTCAAGAACTAAGAAAGAAGGCCGGGAGCAGTGACTCACACCTGTAATCCCAACACTTTGGGAGGCCAAGGCAGGTGGATCATGAGGTCAGGAGTTCAAGACCAGCCTGGCCAACAGGGCAAAACCTCTGTCTCTACTACAAATACAAAAATTGGCGAGGTACGGTGGTGGGCGCCTGTAATCCCAGCTACTCAGGAGGGTGAGGCAGGAGAATTGCTTGAACCTGGGAGGTAGAGGTTGCAATGAGCTGATATCGTGACATTGCACTCCAGCCTGGGTGATAAGAGCAAGGCTCCATCTCAAAAAAAAGAAAAGAAATAAGAAGGCACCATTAGATCCCAGAACCCAACATTAATACACATTAATATACATGCTTCTGAAACAGTATGTCCACTATTTACTGCAGCAGTCTGTAGTAGCAAACAACTACAAACAACCACAATGTCCATCAATGTGAAACTTGTTAAATTAGGATATACACATACACCCATTGTGGCTGGGCACAGTGGCTCAAGCCTGTAATCCCAGCACTTTAAAAGGCTGAGGCAGGAGGATCACTTGAGGTCTGGAGTTCGAGACCGGCCTGAATAACACAGCAAGACCAAAAAAAAAAAAAAAAAACTAAAAAAATGTTTTTAAATTAACCAAGGATGTGGCACATGCCTATAGCCTCAGCTACTTGGGAGAAGTAGGAGATTGCTTAAGCCCAGGAGTTTCAGGCTGCAATAAGTTATAATTGCACCACTCTACTCCAGGCTGGGCAACAAAATGAGACCTTATCTTTAAAAAAAAAAAAAAAAAAAAAGAAGAAGAAGAAGAATGAAATGGCACTATATGCTAGTATGGAAAGAGTTTCAAAAAAGTGAAAAAAGCGGCCAGCCACGGTGGCTCATGCCTATAATCCCAGCACTTTGGGAGTACAAGGTGGGTGGATCACAAGGTCAGGAGTTTGAGACCAGCCTGACCAACATGGTGAAACCCTGTCTTTACTAAAACTACAAAAATTAGCCAGGCGTGGTGGCACGCACCTTTAATCCCAGCTACACAGGAGGCTGAGGCAGGAGAATCACTTGAACCCGGAAGGCGGAGGTTGAAGTGAGCAGAGATCATGCCACTGTACTCCAGTCTCAGTAACAAAGCGAGACTCCATCTCAAAAACAAAAAGTGAAAAAAGCAAATTACAGAATGTATAAAGTATGCTACCATGTGTATAGAAATGAATACTTTTATCTTTGTATACCTGCATATGCATGGAATACTTCTAGTAGGTAATAACTTCTAGAAGTAATTTGGTGGCTCAGATGGAAGGATGAAAAAAGAGTTTAACCTTTCCAATGTATATCTTTGTGTATCTTTTGTATTTTGTGCCATATACATATACTACTATACCAAAAAGAAAAAAAAACCTCTATTTTTACATCTTTAAGCTTGATTTTGAATCTACATGGAGATATTAAACCGATCATTTTTAGATTCTACTTATCCATAGCTGACAGCTTTAGAAGCTCTCTAATACTGAAAGCCCTATAGATCAGAAAAATATTCTACAATGGTAACACAGCATTTTGAACAAATCAAGAGACAAGTTTAACACAGAGAGGGTCTTTTGATTTCAACTGAAACTGGCGTTCTAACCTAGTATTAGTCAACTTTGCCCCTGTCCACCTTAGAAGTCAAACTTAATAAATAACACTTATTAAATACTGTGTATCCGAACACTGGACTAAGTACAGTAGATATTTAATAATTCCTGTAAGATAAAAATTTATTCATTTCCAATGTTTTGTAATAAAATTTTTTACATAGAGCGTTTTTCCATGTTTATTAATATTTAGGAGTCTCAGAAATGGAACAGAGTCAAAAGATATAAGGAGCCAGGCTCAGTGGCTCACACCTAGAATCCCAAACTTTGTGGAGGTCAAGGCAGGAGGATCACTCTAGCTCAAGAGTTCAAGGCCAGCCTGGGCAACACAGCAAGATCTCATCTTTACTAAAAAAAGTTAGCCAGACATGGTGGCACACCCCTGTAGTACCATGTGCCATAGTACCAGGATTTCTTGAGCCCAGGAGTTCAAGGCTGCAGTGAGCTATGAACATGCCACTGCACTCCAGTCTGACAGAACAAGACTCTGTCTCTAAAAACATAATAAATAAAAATATTTTTTTAAAAAAAGCTTTGTTAAAGGCTGGCAAGGTTTTGTTTTGTTTTTTCCGTTTTGTTGTTTTTGAGACGAAGTCTCGCTCTGCTGCCTAGGGAGCGGGGTGGTGCAATCTCAGCTCACTGCAGGCTCCACCTCCCAGGTTTCAGCGATTCTCCTGCCTCACCCTCCCGGGTAGCTGGGATTACAGGCACGTACCACCACGCCTGGCTAATTTTTGTATTTTTAGTAGAGATGGGGTTTTACCATATTGGCTAGGCTGGACTTGAACTCCTGACCTCGGGTGATCCGCCCACCTGAGACCAGCCTGACCAACACAGAGAAACCCCATCTCTACTAAAAATACAAAATTAGCCAGGAGAGGTGGCACATGCCTGTAATTCTAGCTACTCAGGAGGCTGAGGCAAAAGAATCGCTTGAACCCAGGAGGTGGAGGTTTTGGTAAGCCAAGATCACACCACTGTACTCCAGCCTAGGCAATAAGAGCGAGACTGTCTCAAAAAATAAAAATAGGGCCGGGCGCGGTGGCTCAAGCCTGTAATCCCAGCACTTTGGGAGGCCGAGGCGGGTGGATCACGAGGTCAAGAGATCGAGACCATCCTGGTCAACATGGTGAAACCCCGTCTCTACTAAAAATACAAAAAATTAGCTGGGCATGGTGGTGCGTGCCTGTAATCCCAGCTACTCAGGAGGCTGAGGCAGGAGAATTGCCTGAACCCAGGAGGCGGAGGTTGCGGTGAGCCGAGATCGCGCCATTGCACTCCAGCCTGGGTAACATGAGTGAAACTCCGTCTCAAAAAAAAAAAAAAAAAAAAAAGAATACAAAACTGGAGCTTTCAACCAGTAGAACAATTTTTTTTTTTTTTCATACGGAGTCTTTCTCTTTCACCCAGGTTGAAGTGCAGTGGTGTGATCTTGGCAACCTCTGCTTCCCGGGCTCATGCGATTCTCCAACCTCAGCCTCCCGAGTGGTTGGGATTACAGGCGTGTGCCACCACACCTGGATAATTTATTGTATTTTTAGTAGAGACAGGGTTTCACCATGTTGGCCAGGCTGCTCTCAAACTCCTGACCTCAAGTGATCCGTCAGCCTCTGCCTCCCAAAGTGCTGAGATTACAAGCGTGAGCCACCACGCCTGACCATGAACAAAAGTTTTTAAATGGACAGTTGCAGAACTGTGGAGTGTTTTTATATTAATCTTTTGGTAATGCAATTAGCAGTATGTTTTGCATGTATGACTTAATAAATCCTTGAATAATTTAAAAAAAGAATAAAGTCTTTGCCTTTAAAGAACTCAAAATCTAATTGTGTTTAAACATAAGCAAAATATAAAGCAGAATGAGGTAAGTACCATAAAAGGCTATGTAGGAAGCAGATGAAAGAAGTCCTGAACAGAATTTGGTGGAAGTGAAAATAAGAGTTAAATGTTCTTCTCATTTTCTTTTTCTTTTTTTTGAGACCAGGGTCTTGCTCTGTGACCTAGGCTAAAATACAGTGGTGGGATCATGGTTTACGTCTCAACCTCCCTGGGCTCATACAATTCTCTGATCTTAGCCTCTGAGTAGCTGGGACTAAAGGTATGCACACATCAGCTAAGTTTTAATTTTTTTGTAGAGACAAGGTCTTACTATATTGCCCAGGCTGTCTTCTCATTCTTTTAATTTACCCCTCTCTAGACAGAACACATTACTGCAAATTTCTGTCATAATCATGTTTCAAGTCATCTTCTTTAGAATTATTAATTTCACATCAAAAGTCAGCATAATGCAATATCTTCAACTAACTTTACACTTCCTGTTTCTTATTTTCTTTAAAAAAATAATCATTTTAAAAATTGCAGATGAGGATCCTGCTATGTTGGTCAGGTTGGTTGTGAACTTTTGGCCTTGGCCTCCCCAAGTGCTGGGATTACGGGCACAAGCCATCGCACTCAGCTGTCCTTCTCTTTTTTTCTCTGAGACGGAGTCTCACTCTGTCACCCAGGCTGGAGTGTGGTGGCTCAATCTCGGCTCACTGCAACCTCTGTCTCCTGGGTTCAAGCAATTCTCCTGCCTCAGCCTCCTGAGTAGCTGGGATTACAGGTGCACAGCGCCATGCCCGGCTAATTTTTTGTATTTTTAGGAGAAATGGGGTTTCACCATGCTAGCTAGGGCTGGTCTCAAACTCCTGACCTCAAGTGATCCACCCGCCTCGGCCCATTATAGGCGTGAGCCACCGTGCCCGTCCGTCTTTCTTTTTTTGAGACAGGATCTTGCTCTGTCATCACAGCCCACCGCAGCTTCTACCTCCTAGGCTCAAGCAATCTTCCTGCCTCAGCCTCCAAGTAGCTGGAACTACAGGCATGCACACCACAACCTGCTATCAATTAGTAAATTTTAAATGCAAAATGAAGCTTTTTGATAAATCGCATCAATAACTTTTACCTAGATTGATGGAAACCTGGATGATAGCTAATTCCCTTCAGTAAACATTTTTATGTCTTTTCTTTTTTTGCTTTAGAAGTATCCGTATCTATATTAACATCAAATTTTAACTATGAACCAGCCCAACTTAATACATATTCTGCACCTACAATGTATTAAGCATCTTGTGAAGTTTAAAGATAGCCAAGACATGGTCCCTGCCCTGAAGGAGCTCTTCTAACTTACTACTTTACTAAAACTGTCAGTACTTAGAAAATGTAAATTAAGGACCAGGCGTGTGGCTGGGCGCCGTGGCTCACACCTGTAATCCCAGCACTTTGGGAGCCTGAGGAAGGTGGATCACGAGGTCAGGAGTTCGAGACCAGCCTGACCAACATGGTGAACCCTATCTCTACTAAAAACACAAAAATTAGCTGGGTGTGGTGGCTCGCACCTGTGATCCCAGCTACACAGGAGGCTGAGGCAGGAGAATCACTTGAACGCAGGAGGCAGAGGTTGCAGTGAGTGGAAATCATGCCACTGCACTCCAGCCTAGGCAATAGAGCGAGACTCCAACTCAAAAATAAATAAATAAATAAATAAAAACTAAATAAATATAAAGGGCCGGATGCAGTAGTTTATGCCTATAATCCCAGCACTTTGGTGGAGGTAGGTGGATCACAAGGTCAGGAGTTTGAGACAGCCTGGACAGTATGGTGAAACCCTGTCTCTACTAAAAATACAAAAATTAGCTGGGCTTGGTGGTGCACTTCTGTAGTCCCAGCTACTTGGGAGGCTGAGGCAGAAGAATTGCCTGAACCCAGGAGGCAGAGGTTGCTGTGAGCCAAGAGCCAAGATCATGCCACTGCACTCTAGCCTGGACAATAGAAAAAGATCCCGTAAAAAAAAAAAAAAAAAAAAAAAGCTAAATTAGCAGCTCTCAGTTACTTCCTGGAGTTTGGAAATATTTAGTGAGAGTCTACTATGTATTGGGAAATGTATTAATATGTGATAACATGACAATACACATAACTATTCTAAAAATTTCCCATTCTCTAGTTGTATGTACTCCTTTTTATTTCCCACTATCAAAAAGCATTTAATATTAATTTGAGTTAATATATCTACTAGTCAATTTATATATCCTGTACATATGCATACACGTTTGCATCAGCATTACATGAAAAAATCTTCAAAGTTCCATGACAGCTGTCACCAATCACAATACTATTTATCAAGTATACACTGCAAAACTTTAAAAACTGACTTATGGCCGGTTGTAGCGGCTCACACCTGTAATCCAAGCACTTTGGAGGCCAAGGTGGGCGGATCACCTGAGGTCAGGAGTTCAAGACCAGCCTGATCAACATGGTGAAACCCTGTCTTAAAAAAAAAAAAAAAAAGAAAATAAAAAAAGAAAAACTGACTTACATGTCTAGCTCCTAACCAAATTTTATTTACTTTAGATCTTTATTCATGGTGTTTTAGAGTAGCAATATGAAGTTGTAGTCTACTTAAAAATGCCAGCTGGAAGTAAAAAATCTCAATGTTAGGCAGGGCACGGTGACTCATGCCTGTAATCCCAGCACTTTGGGAGGCCGAGGTGGGTGGATCCTGAGGTCAGTAGTTTGAGACCAGCCTGACCAACATGGTGAAACCCTGTCTCTACTAAAAATACAAAAATTAGCTGGGTGTGGTGCCGGGTGCCTGTAATCTCAGCTACTGGGGCAGCTGAGGCAAGAGAATCGCTTGAACCCGGGAGGTGGAGGTTGCATTGAGCTGAGACAGCTCCATTGCACTCCAGCCTGGGCAACAGAGTGAGACTGTCACAAAACAAAACAAAACACAAAACAAAAAACCTTCAATGTTATATTTCTGTATATGTCGTTATGATTTTTAATTGTAATGACTTGTATTCCACCATATTGTTATGCCATAATTTACTCCAAATGTTTTCACGTTTTCATATTACAAAGTGCAATTACAAATAGAATTGTGTCAAAGGAAGGAAGTTTGCGTGTTATCATTTATGCTTACATAAAAATAAATTGAATTTATTGGAATTCTTAAGAATCTAAGTAAATGGATGTTTTTTGCTACTTTCCCACCGTGTAGGAGGCAAATTATCCTATGTACGTTTTACAACTACAGTACTATCAATAGAACCACGGTTTGGAAAGCCAGCTGCATACGCTAATCTAATACAAACGTAAGCTGGCATTAACGTCGCATATTCACAGATTTAAGGGCTTGAATAAAAGCTAATTAGGAAACCCCAAAACTGCTTCTCTCCCCATTTTTGGCTTAACAGTAAAACACCGACATTCTTTCAGAGCCTGTCAGACTGTGCTTGTAATTTTCTAGTAAGAATCACTCAGTGAGGAAGTTCAGTTAGTAGAGGAAAAGCTTCAGCAGATGCTTCGAGGCAGCATCGAGGTTTGATGGGGCCGAGCCCCTTCCAACTGGGCTGGTCATTCGGTCTGCAGCTGGGGTGGCGCTCTTCGTGGTTGGGTAGGATGAAGAAAGAATGTTGCTCGTAGCTTCCAAGGCCAGACCTTTGGCAGGACTCACGGGGACAGCAGAGACCCCAGGGACCGACTCAGGATGCGTCTGCACGTCTCCCAACCTCTTGTCCGCCGGGAGGTTCTGCGCAGGCGCGGCAGTCGTGCGACAGCCGTCATTTACGGCCGGAGCTGTTCGCGCTGGGAGTTGGTGGCGCGGTGCAGGGCTCTTAAGAACGAACGGCTTGGGCGCGGGTAATCAGCTCCCTCCCCCCACCCTTTTCACTTATTATAGGTACTTGGAACTGTCGCAGAGTTTCCAGACCCGATGCAGGCGCCCAGTTGTGGACTGTACCACTCTGCTGCTCCATTGCTCGGGGTGCTCCCGCGCCCAGGTGGGGGTGAGGGGCGGGGTCGGGGGCTGGGCTGCACTCCATCCTAGCGTCTTCGTGGTGAAATCTCCCAGGTAACTCCCGGCTCTTCTTGTTTTCCAAGACTGGTATCCGGGGACTGTGACTTGCAGGGTCCGTCATGGAGCCAGAGCAGATGCTGGAGGGACAAACGCAGGTATCAGGAGGCCCTGGATTCAGGGTTGGCGGTGTGCAGGGAGGCAGCGAGAAAAGGGGGCTTATATCTCTGTGACTGGTGTTTTGTTTTCTAGGTTGCAGAAAATCCTCACTCTGAGTACGGTCTCACAGACAATGTTGAGGTAACTCGCCCAGTTCCTATGCCTCATCTGCGTCTCTTGCGAGCTGGGGAAAACTTGGGATCCGCTTTTACTAGGTTACTTTGCACAAGGGAAAACTTTGTTATCTTGAACTGAATAGTATCAAGTTATGACACGCTTGTTTTAGTAACAGTACTAATGCTGCGTGGTGTACGGACGTACAAATTAGGTTTGAGCCAAAGGATTGAACTTTTATTATGAAACACACATTCTTGACGGATACTGTCTGAATCGTATTGCTTGATGGCTTTCTTTCTTTCTTTTTTTTTGAGATGGAGTCTCTGTCACCAGGCTGGAGTGCAGTGGCGCGATTTCGGCTCACTGCAACCTCCGCCTCCCAGATTCAGGCCATTCTTCTGCCTCAGCCTCCCGAGTAGCTGGGATTACAGGCACATGCCACCATGCCTGGCTAATTTTTTGTATTTTTAGTA
This sequence comes from Sapajus apella, assembly GCF_009761245.1. Taxonomy (NCBI): domain Eukaryota; kingdom Metazoa; phylum Chordata; class Mammalia; order Primates; family Cebidae; genus Sapajus; species Sapajus apella. The sequence continues at coordinate 5,604,312 of NW_022436984.1, forward strand.
GAGACGGCGTTTTACCTCATTGGTCAGGCTGGTCTTGAACTTCTGACCTCGTGATTCGCCCGCCTCGGCCTCCTAAAGTGCTGGGTTTACAGGCGTGAGCCACCGCGCCTGGCCCTATTATAAATGTTTTAATGACCCTGCCCATTTTGTCATTTGTATAATTTCTGGGTCTATTTCTGTGGATTCCTTTTTGCCTTCATTGTAGATATTTTTTTCCTGCTTATTTGCCTGCTTGGTAATTTCTGATTGTATGCTGAACATTGTGAACTTTACTTTTTAGAGCTCTGGACAATTTTGTATTTTTATTTTGTTTTGAGACAGTTTCGCTCTTGTTGCCCAGGGTGGAGTGCAGTGGCACAATTTTGGCTCACTGCAACCACTGTGTCCCGGGTTCAAGTGATTCTCCTGCCTCAGCCTGCCGAATAGCTGGGATTACAGGTGCCCGCCACCATGCCTGGCTAATTTTTGTATTTTTTTTTTTTTTAGACGGTGTTTCACTCAATGTTACCCAGGCTGGAGTGCAATGGCGCGATCTCGGCTCACCGCAACTTCCGTCTCCTGGGTTCAGGCAATTCTCCTGCCTCAGCCTCCTGAGTAGCTGGGATTACAGGCACGCGCCACCATGCCCAGCTAATTTTTGTATTTTTAGTAGAGACGGGGTTTCACCATGTTGACCAGGATGGTCTTGATCTCTTGACCTCGTGATCCACCCGCCTCGGCCTCCCAAAGTGCTGGGATTACAGGCTTGAGCCACCGCGCCCGGCCTGTTAATTTTTGTATTTTTAGTAGAGACAGGATTTCACCATGTTGGCCAGGCTGTTCTTGAACTCCTAACCTCAGGTAATCCACCCGCCTTGGCCTCTCAAAGTGCTGGGATTACAGGCTTGAGTCACCACACCTGGCAATTTTGTTTTTTGTTTTTTTAAACATTCTTGGCTGGGTGCAGTGGCTCATACCTGGAATCCTAGTACTTTGGGAGGCTGAGGTGGGCAGACTGCCTGAGGCCAGGAGTTTGAGACCAGCCTGGCAAACATGGTGACATCCCGCCTTTAAAAAACAAAACAAAAACATTTTTTAATTTGTTCTGGGACACAGTTACTTAGAAACAGTTTGATACTTTAGTGGCTTGCATTTAAGCTTTGTTAGGTGAGAACAGACCAGGTTTACTTTAGGCTTAATTTCCTTTTATTGAGTATTCTACTCAATACTCCATGTATTATGAGATTTTTTTTTTTTTTTTTTTGGAGACAAAAGTCTTGCTCTGTCACTCAGGCTGGAGTGCAGTGGTATGATCTCAGTTCACTGCAACCTCCGCATCAGCCAATATGCTGGTGTATTATGAGATTTTCTCACCCTGCCTCACTGGAACACAAACGATTTCCAGCCTGTGTGAGCTGCAAGGATTGTTCCTTGTGGTGTAATATAGTTTGGATATTTGTCCCTTCCAAATCTCATGTTGAAATGTGACCCCCCAATGTTGGAGGTGGGGGATAGTGGGAGATGTTTGGGTCGTGGGGGTAGATCCCTCATGAATGGCATGGTACCATCTTTTGGTAAGAGTGAGTTCTTATTCTATTAGTTACCATGAGATCTGATTGTTAAAAAGAGTCTGGCACCTACTCCTTTCTTGCTCCCTCTCTTGTTATGTGACACATCAGTCCCTCTCTGTCAGGATTGGCGGCTCCCTGAAGCACTCATCAGTAGCAGATGCTGGTGCCCTGCTTGTGTAGCTTGCAGAATTGTGGCCAGATAAACCTCTTTTCTTTGTAAATTACCCACCCTCAAGTATTTCTTTATAGCAATGCAAACAGACTAACACAAGACAGTTGTTTCCCTGGCCTTGGGTGGTTGACTTACATTCATCTATTGATAAGTACTCACCTGAAGACTGGAAGGCAATATCCTTAGTCTCTTTCTGTGCAGTTCTTGGCTCCATGCACTTTTTTCCCTTCAGTGCTCTGCCTTGCAAATTTTAGTTGTTTTGGTCTCCCAGAATTTTCAGCTCTGTCTTCTCAACTCAGGGAGACTACTAGGGTCTGTTCAAGTTCTCTCTCCCTACACTGCATTCTTTAAGCTCTCCAGGCAGAAAGCGATAAGCAGGGACAGTCATAGTGCTCACCTCATTTTTCACCTTTTTGTGATCACTGTTCTACACTGTCTTATGAGCTCATTTTTTTGTTGTGGTAGTTTGGATATAGCTATTTTTAGATTAGTTTAAGATTTTGACTTAAGTGAAATTGAGCATCACAGTTGACACATAATGGATAACTAGTAAATGTTCAGATGAAATAAATGGGAAGATTTGGTTAAGGAATTTATTACAGAATTTATAGGAGTTGCTTAGGTATTGCTCTTTCTTATTGGAGGCATTGTAATGTCATGTAACTGACAAGTTAAATTTTCTTAAAATTATTTAAAAAATATAGTAACAGGGTCTCACTATGTTGCTCAAGCTGGTTTCAAACTCTTGCGTTCAAGCAGTCCTCCTGTCTCAGCTTCCCAAAGTACTGAGATTACAGATTTGAGCCACTGCGCCTGGCCCTGAATAGTTTTTGTTGTGTACATATACTGTGCCTGGAAGTTAGGACTATTAATACACTGTGAGATTTTGAAGTTTGCTGCATTGTCTTTGTTGTGATCAATGAGAAGTTTTGAACATAGTGGATTTTGATTTAGGGGAGGAGAATTCATTTAAGATGGTGTCAGTTTTCAGAAACAATGAAGTTGTATAGTCTTTTCTGCAATGAAAAGCTGAATTTTACAAAGGCTCAGTAAGAGTTTCTGAAGTGATGGTGTGCCAAAGGTATTATCTGTTAAAATTTACTAACGAAAAATAAATTTTTCGGTCTATGGACAAATAAATAGAATTTTATAGATTAAATAAACTTTGTATTTAATAGAAAATTATCTTTTAATTAAATTCTATAATTAGATTGGAAAACCATAAGCAGAAATACAAAAGTTGTCTGACATAGTTATGGGAAGTGTCTTTGGAAACCATGCTATTTATGTTACAGATATGATTAAAGATTTTTTTTCTTATTTTTACCAAGATACAATTAAAAGTAGAAAAATTTTTGTCAGCTCTTTTATATCTAGCTTGAGTATGTTGAAGCAAAAGTTCATTTAAATGAAAGTGCTCTTAGGAATACTGTTTTGTCCTTTTAGAGCCGCTTATTATTTTTTTTGTCTCTTTCTTTTTTTTTTTGTTTTTTTTTGAGACAGAGTCTTGCTCTGTCACCCAGGCTGGAGTACAGTGTCTCAATCTTGGCTCCCTGCACCCTCCACCTCCTGGGTTCAGCCATTCTGTCTCAGCCTCCCAAGTAGCTGGGCTTACAGTCATGTGCCACCATGCCCAGCTAATTTTGTATTTTTAGTAGAGATGGGAAAGATGGGATTTTACCATGCTGGTCAGGCTGGTCCTGAACTCCTGGACTCAACCAATCAACCTGCTTCAGTCTCCCAAAGGTGCTGCGAATACATGAGCCACCACACCCAACCCCCATTTTAAACATCTGAAGTGTTAGATTTTCAAAAAAAGCAATTTTTTTTTTCTTTTTGAGACAGAATCTTGCTGTGTTACCCAGGCTCACTGCAACTTCTGCCTCCCGGGTTCAAGGGATTCTTGTGCTTTACCTTCCCAAGTAGCTGGGACTACAGGCATGTGCCACCATGCCCATCTAGTTTTTAATTTCTTTTTTTTTTAATGACTAATTTTGTGCCAGTTTTTAAATTTTTAATAGAGATGGGATTTCACCATGTTGGCCAGGCTGGTCTCAACTCCTGGCCTCAAGTGGTCCACCTGCCATGGCCTCCCAGAGTTCTGGGATTACAGGCATGAGCAACTGTGCCCAGATGCAACATTTTAAAATACGTTAGTTTAAGAAAAGGCTGGGCTCGGTGGCTCACACCTGTAATCTCAGCACTTTGGGAGGCTGAGTCAGGTGGATCACCTGAGGTCGGGAGTTCGAGACCAGCCCGACCAACATGGAGAAACTGTCTCCACTAAAAATACAAAATATTAGCTGGACGTGGTGGCTCATGCCTGTAATCCCAGCTACTTGGGAGGCTAAGACAGGAGAATTGTTTGAATCCAGGAGGCAGAGGTTGCTGTGAGCTGAGATTGTGCCATTGCACTCCAGCCTGGGCAACAAGAACGAAACTCAAAAAAACACAAAATTTTAAGTCTGTTGGAGGCAATAAGTTAGTTTTTAATTCTCTAAATGTCAGCTGAATCTATTTGATAGCTCCAAAATTTAGGGGGTTGTAAAGAAGAAAATATAACTTGTTACTTTTAAAATTGCATTTATTTTAATTTTTATTTATCTATTTTTTTGAGATGGAGCCTTGCTCTGTTGCCCAGGCTGGAATGCAGTGGCGTGATCTCGGCTCACTGCAACCTCCGCCTCCTGGGTTCAAGCAATTCTCCTGTCTCAGCCTCCGAGTAGCTAGGACTACAGGCGTGTGCCACCATGCTTGGCTAATTTTTTTGTATTTTTAGAAGAGACAGGGTTTCACACTGTATTAGGCAGGATGGTCTCGATCTCCTGACCTCGTGATCTGCCCACCTAGGCCTCCCAAAGTGCTGGGATTACAGGTGTGAGCCACTGAGCCTGGCCAGCTTCATTTATTTTTAATTAAAATTAATTATTGCTTTTTGACATTAACTGCTGGAGTGGGGAAAACCATTCATTTAAATATGACATTAGTGATTTTTTTCTGTATTAATACTTTTCTTCATTTTGGGGGTATTTACATAATGTATTTTCTTAAGTCTGTTCATTTTTAAAAATCATTGATTGATTGATTGATTGATTTAGAGACAGGGCCTTGCTTTGTGGGCCAGGTTGGAGTGCAGTGGCATTATATCATCTCACTGCAATCTCTGCCTCCTGGGCTCAAGTGATCCTCCCATCTCAGCCTTCTGAGTAGCTGGGACTACAGGCACAGTGTGCCTGGCTAATTTTTGTAGAGACTGGATTTTGCCTTGTTGCCCAAGCTGAATGTATTTCTTTAAAAAAGAAACATGAAGGGGAAAGTATTCTCATTATGATAAATAGGTGGTAACCATAAAAATAACAACAGTGAATACAAGACAATGGTAATAAATTTTAGCTAGATTCTCTTGAGCATGTAAGCGTTATACCCTGAAGCTTGCTCTCTCTGCTGTGACCAGCTTTCTTGCTGTGATTTGGTGCTGTTTGGTGTTGTGTCCAGTTTTTTTGGGAACATACTCTGAGAAGATACTCACATGAAAAAAAAGAAACGCATTTGTATTTACTCCTACAAAGGCAGAATGAAAGGGAAAAAGAGTAGGATCTTGAGACATGACATTAGAAGAATGAGATGTTATGGTGCTTCTGGAGAGAAAAAGCTTGAATGAGTTTGAAAGATGGGTCTGAATTTATTTTGGGCGGAGAAGTTTGTGGTCTAGTACCAGCTTTCTAGTTATTGATTTGCCTTTTCCATTAGTGTCATATTTCCAATAATTTTGTTTAGCACTCAAAATAACCTGGTTATTTGAAATGTTCATGTACTGTTTTTTTGAATTCACTAGAGGATAGTAGAAAATGAGAAGATTAACGCAGAAAAGTCATCAAAGCAGAAGGTAGATCTCCAATCTTTGCCAACTCGTGCCTACCTGGATCAAACAGTTGTGCCTATCTTATTACAGGGACTTGCTGTGCTTGCAAAAGAAAGGTAAGATAATTGTGACCACAAATGGAGTTAGTAGAGAAAGCAAAATAGATTCCCCTAACTGAAATATCATTAGTTATGTATAGCAACTTTTTACCGTGTGATTTATGGATATTAAAGTTTTTAAGAACGTGCTCAGCCATAATCTCATAATTCAGACATTTAAATTCTTTCCCATCAGTCTTAGATCATACGCATATTTGTAAAGATTTGTAATCATGATATACATTAATTTTAAATCTTTTTACTTATTATGACATAACTTTTTTCTGTATCTCTCTATAGTCTTCATGATTATAATTTAAATTATTATTATTATTATTGTTATTTTGAGATGGAGTCTCACTCTGTTGCCCAGGCTGGAGTATAATGGTGTGATCTCTGCTCACTGCCACCTCTGCCTCCTGGGTTCAAGTGATTCTCGTGTCTCAGCCTCCCGGGTAGCTGGGACTACAGGCATGTGCCACCATGACTGCCTAATTTTTGTATTTTTGGTAAACATGGGGTTTCACCACGTTGGCCAGGCTGGTCTTGAATTCCTGACTTCAAGTGATCTGCCTGCCTTGGCCTCCCAAAGTGCTGGGATTTTAGGTATGAGCCACTGCGCCCAGCCTATTATTATTATTTTTTGAGACAGAGTCTTGGTCTATGTCCCTGGCTGGAGTACAGTGGTGCAATCTCTGCTTACTGCAACCTCTGCCTCACCGGGTTCAAGTGTTTCTCCTGCCTCAGTCTCCCGAGTAACTGGGATTAAAGGTACCTGCTACCATGCCTAGCTAATTATTGTATTTTTAAGTAGAGACAGGGTTTTGCCTTGATGGCCAGGCTTGTCTTGAACTCCTCACCTCAAGTGATCCACCAGCGTCAGCCTCCCAAAGTGCTGGGATTACAGGTGTTAACCACTGCACCCAGCCTATAATTTAAGTTGTAATACCACATTTAATGTAGCCATTTTCCCACTGTTGAACATTTAGGTAGAATTTCCTTTGTTAATTGGTCACCCAGGCAGTTTATCTATTTTCATATATCTTTTGCTTTTGTTTAGTTACTTTTTAAATGATAATTTCCCAAGAGTTGGTATACCAGTTCAAAGGTCATGATGCTTTCTCTGATGTTTGGCATATCATATTTGTTTTCAAAAGTTTGTCCTTAAAATTCTTGTAGTGTTACCATGGCCTCATACATAAGTGTTAATAAACATTTGCCAGTTGTTTTAATTTACATTTTCTTTTTTTTTGTTTTTAGACAGAATCTTGCTCTGTCCCCTGGCTGGAGTGCAATGGTGCGATCTTGGCTCATTGCAACCTCTGCCTCCCAGGTTCAAGCAATTCTGCCGCCTCAGCCATCTGAGTAGCTGGGACTACAGGCATGCGATACCATGCCCAGCTAATTTTTGTATTTTTGGTAGAGACAGGGTTTCACCATGTTGGCCAGGATGGTCTTGATCTCTTTACCTTGTGATCCCCCTGCGTTGGCCTCCCAAGTGCTGAGATTACAGGCATGAGCCACAACGCCCAGCCTTAAATTTTCTTAATAGCAAGGGTACAATTATTTATATATATATATATTTTTTTTTTGAGATGGAGTCTCACTCTGTAGCCCAGGCTGGAGTGCAGTGGCGCGATCTTATCTCACTGCAACCTCCGCCTCCTGGGTCTGGTTCAAGCAATTCTTCTACCTCAGCCTCCCAAGTAGCTGGGATTACTGGCACGAGCCACCATGCCCAGCTAATTTTTGTATTTTTTAAGTAGAGACAGGGTTTTTTAAGTAGAGGTGGGGTTTCACCATTGGTCAGTCTGGTCTTGAACTCCTGACTTCGTGATCCGCCCGCCTTGGCCTCTCAAAGAGCTGGGATTACAGATGTGAGCCACCGTGCTCGGCTGCTATTTATCTTTTTTTAACATGTTTTCTCTAGTAATTCTCAACTAAATTTTTTTTTGTGTAAGCCAATGTAATAAGAAAATTTGTTTTGGAAGTTAGTCAACATTTGTTAGGTGCATATTCTATTTTATTCAAAGAGTAATAATAAACATTGTAATAGCAAATTGATATAACTTGATTAAGAACTTGATGGAACTATGTCTTATCTCAGTCTGGTGTGGTGGTGTATGCCTTAGCCCAAACTGCTTGACAGGCCAAGGAGGGAGGATCACCTGGGCTTGGGCCCAGGAGTTCAAGGCTGCAGTTAGCCATTATTGCACCACTGCACTTCAGCCTAGGTGACAGAGTGAGACCCTACCTCAAGGAAAAAAAAAAAAAGGAAATATGTCTTTTCTTATAGTAAAGATGAATTATTAACTTAGAATTGATACATTTGTTTATATAAAAATTATATGAATGAGCAATAAATGTTTGTTTTTGATGGTTATATTTGTAAATTAGCAGCTACTACCAACAATTAAAATATGGGGATCTTGATGGTCTGAAGGTAGTAAGTTAACTCAGTTGACTATTGATAGTCTTACAGATTAAGCTCCTTATTCTTTTCTTCTTTTTTTTTTGAGATAGAGTTTTGTTTTTGTCACCTAGGGCTGGAGTGCAGTGGCACGATCTTGGGTCACTGCAACCTCCACCTCCTGGGTTCAAGCAGTTCTTTTGCCTCAGCCTTGTGAGTAACTGGGCTTACAGATGCCTGCCAGCACACCCATGTCATATTTGCATTTTTAGTAGAGATGGGGTTTCACCATATTGGCCAGGCTGGTCTTGCACTCCTGACCTCAAGGTGATCCATTGCACGTGGCCTGGTTTTTGGTGGTTTTTTTTTTGATTCAGAGTCTTACCCTGTTGCCCAGGCTAGAGTGCAGTGGCACAATCTCAGATCACTGCAGTGTCCACCTCCCCGGTTCAAGTGATTCTCCTGCCTCAGCCTCCTGAATAGCTGGGACTACAGGTGCATGCCACCACTCATGGCTAATTGTTGTATTGTCAGTAGAGACAAGGTTTCATCATGTTGGCCAGGCTGAACTCTTAACTCCTGACCTCAGGTGATCTGCCCTTGTGGGCCTCCCAAAGTGCTGGGATTTTACGTGTGAGCCACTGCTCCTGGCCCTTATTCCGTTTTTCTACCCTTTTCCCCCTTCTCACTACTGCACTTGACTAGTCTTAAAAAAAAAAAAAGGGGGGGGGGAAAATATGGGCATCTTTTCAATTTTTTTGTTTTTCCTCTAGGGAAGACTAATATATTAGAAATTTGAGGCCAGGCTCAGTGGCTCATGCCTGTAATCCCAGCACTTTGGGAGGCGAGGGCGGGTGGATCACAAGGTCAGGAGATTGAGACCATCCTGGCTAAAGTGGTGAAACCCCATCTCTACTAAAAATACAAAAACTAGCTGGGCATGGTGACGCATGCTTGTAGTCCCAGTTACTCGGGAGGCTGAGGCAGGGGAATCACTTGAACCTGGGAGGCGGAGGTTGCAGTGAGCCGAGTTGTGCCTTGGCACTCCAGCCTGGCCACAGAGCTAAGACTCTGTCTCAAAAAAAAAAAAAAAATTGAAATATTGCTTTATTTATTTATTTTTTGAGACAGAGTCTTGCTCTTTACCCAGGCTGGAGTGCAGTGGCGCAATCTTGGCTCACTGCAACCTCTGCCTCCTGGTTCAGCAGTTCTCCTGCCTCAGCCTTCCCACTAGCTGGAACTACAGGTGTCTGCCACCACACTTGGCTAATTTTTGTATTTTTAGTAGAGACATGGTTTTACCATGTTGGTCAGGTGGGTCTGGAACTCCTGACTTCAGGTGTTCTGCCTGCCTCGGCCCCAAAAATGCTAGGATTACAGATGTGAGCTACTGCACCTGAGCTCTAAATATTACTTTACATGCTAGAAAATCATTTGAAAAAAAAAAAATTAAGTTCAAGCTCTTAGGAAATTCATTAATTTTTCTTTTTTTTTTTTGAGACGGAGTTTTGCTCTTGTTACCCAGGCTGTAGTGCAATGGCGCGATCTCGGCTCACCACAACCTCCGCCTCCTGGGTTCAGGCAATTCTCCTGCATCAGCCTCCTGAGTAGCTGGGATTACAGGCACATGCCACCATGCCCAGCTAATTTTTTGTATTTTTAGTAGAGACGGGGTTTCACCATGTTGACCAGGATGGTCTCGATCTCTTGATCTCATGATCCACCCGCCTCGGCCTCCCAAAGTGCTGGGATTACAGGCGTGAGCCACCGCGCCCGGCCTTTAATTTTTTTTTTTATTGTTAATTTTTTTGAGACAGGGTCTCGTTCTGTCATTCAGGCTAGAGTGCAGTAGCGAGATCACCACTCACTGTAGCCTAGGCCTCCCGGGCTTAAGCAATTCTTTCGCCTAAGCCTCCTGAGTAGGTGGGACTACAGGCGTGTGCCATTATGCCAGACTAATTTTTAAACTTTTAGTAGAGTTGGGGATCTTACTATGTTGCTCAGGCTTAGAAGTGATCCTCCCCACTCGGACTCCCAAAGTGCTGGGATTACAGGCATGAGCCACTGCCCTTGGCCAGTAAATACATTTTTTGTAAAGAAAAAAAAATTTTTTTTTTTTTTTGACGTAGAGTCTTGTTATGTTGCCCCAGCTGGAATACAGTGAGGCAATCATGGCTTACTGTAGCCTTGAACTAAAGTGATCTTCCCACCTAACCCTCCTGAGTAGCTGTAACTGTAGGCATGTGCCACCATGCCTGGGTAATTTTTTTCATTTTCTGTGGAGATGGGGTTTCATCACGTTGCCCAGGTTGATTTTGAACTATTGGGCTCAAGCGATCTGCCGGCCTTGGCCTTCCAAAGTGTGAGGATTACGGACAGGAGCCACCCAGCCCGGCCCAAAGAAGTTTTTTTTTTCACTAAGTTGGAGTCTTGTTCTGTTGCGCAGGCTGGTGTGCAGGGTGCAATCTTGGCTCACGGTAACCTCCACCTCCCAGGTTCAAGCAAATTCTGCCTCAACCTCCCGAGTAGCTGGGATTACAGGCATGCGCTCGTAATATATTTAGTTTGTGAAAATTCATCAAGCTGTATACCTATGATATGTGTAATATTCTGTGTATTACCCTTCAGTAAAAGAACAAAAATTATATAGGACAATGGATGTAGCATCACCAAGACATGTAGATGAACTCAAGTGACTAGTCAAAGAAGCAACACTAACACAGATAAGTTGGTTGTTATGTTTCTTTTCTAAAAGCTACTCCTTTCTTCAGATAATTTAAATCAATAATTCTAGTACTATTTAATATAACTACAGTGCACCTAAGAAGATAAACACATTTATAAAACTAAGCAGAGTTATTTCATATTAACACCTGTATCTAAATTATTCTTACTAGGAAAAAAATCCAAAGATGAAAAATTGGGGAAACATCTATTTTATTTTTATTATATTTTTGAGCAGTTCACTGCTAGGAGACATCTATTTTAAACTCTACTCTGAAAAGGCATATTGAAAATGTGTTTACAAGGATATCAAAACATTCCCAGAGCACTCTAAACAGCACTAAAAGCTGTCTACAAATAGTATTTTTCATGTAATATTTAGGGTTCACATGATGAATTATTTTACCAGGACTCTGAGTGCGTTGGCTCATGCCTGTAATCCCAGCACTTTAGGAGGCCGAGGCAGGTGGATCACGAGATCAGGAGTTTTGAGACCCTCCTGGCCAACATGGTGAAACCCTGTCTCTACTAAAAATACAAAACTTAGCTGGGCATGGTGGCGCATGCCTGTAATCTCAGCTACTCGGGAGGCTGAGGCAGAATTTGCTTGAACCTGGGAGGTGGAGTTTACAGTGAGCCAAGATTGCAGCACTGCACTCCAGCCTGTGAAACAGAACAAGACTCCATCTTGGGGGAAAAAAAAAAAACTTAATTTAGGCTGGGCATGGTGGCTCATGCCTGTAATCCTCACACTTTGGAAGGCCAAGGCGAGCAGATCACTTGAGCCCAAGAGTTCAAAATCAGCCTGGGCAACATGATGAAACCTGTGTAGCTTGCACTCAGATCAAGAAACTGAATACTGCCAGCACCTCAGAAGCCATCCATGTGACCCCTTTAAGTCATTATTCTCTTTGGGGTAATGATCATCCCATTGTCAATCATTTTTTAAATTTGTGTTTTAAAATGGAGTTCATAACCAGATTTAAGCCATACAAAAATTTCAGTCTCTTTAACTATTTTGTTGGCTAATTAATTTGCTTGCTTATCTTATTTATTTTATTACTACAAATGTCCTTTGACTGTGAAATGAAAATTAAACTTAAAAAGATACGTTTTCATTATGGAACAATATGTTTAAATTAACACATCTAGGAAATACATTTCTAAACTTTGGATTTCTTTTCCCTTACAGACCACCAAATCCCATTGAATTTCTAGCATCTTATCTTTTAAAAAACAAGGCACAGTTTGAAGATCGAAACTGACTTAATGGGAAGAACAGAAAAATTTAGTTGCTACTGTAGATTTACATGATTAAGAGGCAGCTTTAATTGCCATGATTATATCCCCTTTTTGGATGTATAAGAACCTTCAGGACAACAGAACTTATTTCTTGAATTGCAGAAGAGAACATATTTCCCTTATTTTGATTTAATCATCATAAACCATACTTATTTAATGAGTGTATCCTGTGCAATTTTTTCTCAGATTGTCTTTGTTTTTAAAATGACCTTCAAAATAAACTGTCAAAACACCATTATTTTAAAGTAGTTTTTGTTCTGTATGACAAACATTTTACATGATTGAATTGTTTTATGAATTTCTCTTTTTCGTCTGTCTTCAAATGCTACAGAGTTTTACAACAGAGAGAAAATACAGCAGTCAAGTCTGATGTAAAAAATTTAGCCAGTTTGTCTCAGTATTGTTTCTGGACCTTTCTGAGGGTGGGATCTGGGCATCTTCAATAGCTTAAGAAATATCACAGGTGATTCTAATGTACGATAATGTTGGAGTACCAATAAAAGCATTGCAAAGGGGATACAATATCCTCTAATGCCATCAACATTTATAGTAATAGCAATAGCTATAATTTATTGCATTCCTACTAAGTGTCAGACATAGTACAGTTTTACTTAAATTATCTCTGATATAGCAGCTCTGCAAAGTAGATATTATTATTCCCATTTTGCAGATGAGGAAACAGACTTGGAGAGGTTAAGTGACATGCTCAAGACAACACTGCTGGTAAGTTTTTTTGAATGGGAATTCAAATCCTGTTCTACCAATGTGTTGCTGAATTTCATTGCTTCTTTTTGCAATAAAAAGCAGCCAGTCCTTTTTGGAGTCTATTCCCATTGTCCCCTGTGAAGAAATTGAGATAGCTCACTAGCTCAGAAAATAGAGAAATTGTCTGAAGAGAACCAGGAAAAACATTTCATTAGAATAGTGGTTCTCAAATGGGAGTGATTGTCCTTCCCCATCCCCATTTTCCCAGAGAACATTTGTTGATGTCTGGACACATTTTGGTTGTCACAACTGGAATAAGGTGGGGTTCTTGAACTCCTGACCTTGTGATCCACCTGCCTCAGCCTCCTAAAGTGCTGGGATTATAGGCGTGAGCCCCTGTGCCCGGCTAGATGGGGTTCTACTGGCATCTAGTGGGTATAGATGTTGCTAAAACATCCCAACAATGAATAGGACAGCCTGCATGTCCATCTTCTCCCTCCCCAAGAATTATCTAGCTTAAAATGTCAGTGCCAAAGTTGAAAAACCCTTTGTTGGAAGCTGATTAAAGTCGTGTGCCTCCAAGCTAAACATGTTAAGGCTTTTGTGAAGTTAGAAATTTAATGCTGATTAGATATGTCTTAAATAGAGGAAATACTTATTTTAGTAGAACTGACACTCGTGGGAAGTGCTGTGTTTTTGGTTTTCATCTGCAGATCTATATATTTGAATAGGAAAAACCTGGACATACTGGGATCTTTTTTTAAATTTTTTTTATTTTTTAAATTTATTTTCATTTTTCCTATATGTCCTCTGCACATTTTTTTTTTTTTTAAAATGAGTTCTGCTCTTGTTGCCCAGGCTGGAGTGCAATGGCGCAATCTTGGCTCACTGCAATCTTCGCCTCCCGGGTTCAAGCGATTCTCCTGCATCAGCCTCCTGAGTAGGTGGGATTACAGGTGCACGCCACCACACCCAGCTAATTCTGTATTTTTAGAAGAGATGGGGTTTCACGATGTTGTCCAGGCTGGTCATGAACTCCTGACCTCCAGTAATCAACCTGCCTCTGCCTCCCAAAGTGCTGGGATTACAAGTGTGAGTCACCACGCCCAGCCAATACTATATATATATTTTGTGAGACATCATCTGGCTGTGTTGCCCAGGCTGGAATGCAGTGGTATGATCTTGGCTCACTGAAATCTTTGCCTCCTAGGCTTAAGCCAGTCTTTCATCTTAGCCTCCCAAGTAGCAGGGACTACAGGCATGTACCACCACACCTGGCTAATTTTTGCTTAATACTCTATTACCTCTCAGGTGTGCCTAAATTTTTCTTTGATGGAAAAATTAGTCCCACTGATCTGGCTAGTAGTTGAAAAAGTGAGTCACCAATGAGCTGGGTGTGGTAGTGCGTGCCTGTAGTCCTAGCTATTCAGTAGGCTGAGGCCGGAGAATTGCGTGAACTCAGGAGACCAAGGTTGTAGTGAACCGAGATTGCCCCACTGCACTCCAGCCTGGGCGACAGAGCGAGATTGTCTCAGAAATAAATGAATGAATGAATGAGTCACTGTAGGTAATCATAAATGCTACATACTGTAAAAAGGTTTTTTGTTTGTTTTTGAGATAGAGTCTTGCTCCATCCCCCAGGCTGGAGTGCAGTGGCACAATCTTGGCTCACTGCAGCCTTGACAACCTAGGCCCAAGTGATCCTCCCACCTCAGCTTCCTGAGGAGCTGGGACTATAGGTGCTCACCACCACACCTGGCTAATTTGCTTTTTTTTGTATTTTTTTGTAGAGACAGAGTTTCACCATGTTGCCCAGGCTCATCTTGAACTCCTGGGCTCAAGCAATCACCTACCTTGGCCTCGAAAAGTCCTGGGATTACAGGCATGAGCCACCATGTCCAGCTGTAAACATTTTTTGTTTTTTTTTTTTTTTGGTACGGAGTTTCGCTCTTGTTACCCAGGCTGGAGTGCAATGGCGCGATTTGGGCTCACCGCAACCTCCGCCTCCTGGGTTCAGGCAATTCTCCTGCTTCAGCCTCCTGAGTAGCTGGGACTACAGGCACGCGCCACCATGCCCAGCTAATTTTTTTTGTAGTTTTAGTAGAGACGGGGTTTCACCATGTTGACCAGGATGGTCTTGATCTCTTGACCTCGCGATCCACCCGCCTCGGCCTCCCAAAGTGCTGGGATTACAGGCTTGAGCCACCGCGCCCGGCCAACATTTTTTTCAAACTTAAAAATATTTCATGTGAATTTGGTAATTTTTGATTTTAGTCTTGTCTTTGGGTATGAGTTCTTCCATGGAATTCTGTATCATCCCTTTTCCACAAAGCACACCTATGATGCATGGTCTAAAAATTTCAGTGTCAAATTTTTTTGAGAATATCTTACGGTTTAGACATTTAGGAAGTAATTTGTAGTATGCTAGATTTGTTTTATCAGTCTTTATTCATCTTGTCTGCCTCTGACATTTTTTTTTTTCACTTGAGTCTTTCTAAAACATTCAACCTAATTTTGCTACAAACATTGTGTCTTACTTCTTTTGGCCTGCTACAGCAAAATACTATAGATTGGGTGACCTGTAAACAATTTATTTCTCACAGGTCTGGAATCTGGGAAGTTCAAGATCAAAGTTGTCTAGTGAGGGCTTACTTTCTGGTTGATAGATGGCACCTTCTAGTTTTGTCCTCACATGATGGACATGGGCTAGCTAGATCTCTGAGATCTCTTATAAGAGTACTAATCCCGTTCATAAGATGACCGAATTACCTCTGAAAGGTCCCACATTCATAATGCCATCGCCTTAGGGATTAGGATTTCAACATATGAATTTGGGAGGAACACAACATTCAGACCGTAGCACATCTTTTATGTTATGTATTTATATTTCTTTGGCTTGTGTAATATTTAACTAGATTATATAATGGCAGTACCTAATACAACTGGTATAAATAAGTTAGAGAACATAATTGATCCTTGTTGGGCATACACGCAAATGTAGAAAGAGTGCCATAATGTGAGAGTTTCTTAAAGAGTGTAGCCTAGTAGCTTCAAGAGTTCTGTTTATTCATGAGTATTATTGAGTATATTTTGCTGAGGGAATGGAGAGTACCACTTACTCTCATAAATTGGTTAAATAGAAGTCAGTTTAGAAAGTTGCTACTATATGGCTAGCCACGGTGGCTCATGCCTATAATCCCAGCACTTTGGGAGGCTGAGGCGAGTGGATGACCTGATGTCAGGAGTTTGAGACCAGCTTGGCCAACATGGTGAAACCCTGTCGTTACTAAAAATATAAACATTAGCCGGGCGTGGTGGCGGATGCCTGTAATCCCAGCTACTTGAGAGGCTGAGGCAGGAGAATCGGTTGAACCCAGGAGGTGGAGGCTGCAGTAAGCTGAGATTGCACCGTTGCACTCCAGCTTGGGTGACAGAGCGATAAAAAAAAGTTACTACTGTACTTTGGTGTGGTAAATTATATATAACTGGAAATCATATAAACAGTTCCTATCCTTTCACCATTTAATGCAGACGTTGTTTAGTAAACAAATACAAAAATTGAGTAAATTGATCTACCTAGTTCTGATCCACTTAAAGGAAGAATATTGAACTTTTATTTACTAATTTTTATTATTTTTATTTTTATTTATTTATTTTTTTTGAGACGGAGTTTCACTCATGTTACCCAGGCTGGAGTGCAATGGCGCGATCTCGGCTCACCGCAACCTCCGCCTCCTGGGTTCAGGCAATTCTCCTGCCTCAGCCTCCTGAGTAGCTGG
>NW_022436984.1:5640913-5644758 GCF_009761245.1 Sapajus apella
GTGCTGGGATTACAGGCTTGAGCCACCGCGCCCGGCCAATGATTTTTATACCTAGTTACTACAAAATTCAGGAAAAGTACTTATTAGCTTTGAATAAAATAATAGGGAAAGCACTTTTACTAAACTACAAAAAAAAACTTCTAATGCATTATCAGAAAGATTTTATAATACAA
Organism: Sapajus apella; assembly: GCF_009761245.1. Taxonomy (NCBI): domain Eukaryota; kingdom Metazoa; phylum Chordata; class Mammalia; order Primates; family Cebidae; genus Sapajus; species Sapajus apella. The sequence continues at coordinate 5,641,087 of NW_022436984.1, forward strand.
GGAGGCATATTGCTCAGAAAGAGCTCTATAAGAAAAGCAAATACTGGGCCTGGCACAGTGGCTCACACCTGTAATCCCAGCACTTTTCGAGGCCAAGGTGGGTGGATCACCTGAGGTCAGGAGTTGGAGACCATCCTGGCCACCATGGTGAAACCTCGTCTCTACTAACAAGACAAAACTTAGCTGGGCATGGTGGCAGTGCCTGTAATCCCAGCTACTCAGGGGCCGAGGCAGGAGAATTGCTTGAACCCGGGAAGCGGAGGTTGCGGTGAGCCAAGATCACAGAATTGCACCCCTGCCTAGGTGACAAGAGTGGAAAAGGGAAGGGAAGGGAAGGGAAGAGCAGGCATGGTGTCTCACAACTATAATCCCAGTACTTTGGGAGGCCAAGGCAGGCAGTTCACTTCAGGTCAGCAGTTAGAGACCAACCTGGCCAAATGGCAAAACTCCCTCTCTACTAAAAATACTAAAATGAGCCAGGTATGGTGGCCCAGGCCTGTAATCCCAGCTACTCTGGTGGTTGAGGCAGCAGAATTGCTTAAACCTGGGAGGTGGAGGTTGCAGTGAGCCAAGATCCTGCCACCGCACACCAGCTTGGGGAACAGAGCAAGACTCGGCGTCGGGAAAAAAATAAAGAAAGAAAAGCATTTACTAAGTCAGGGACTCAGGGAATGACCAGTTCAAAGATAAATTAAATGCCCAATTTGGGGAGGGACAGCAGATGTAAGAGAAAGAAAAAGCTTAAAAAACACTTACTGATAATACCTTTTTGTGAGACAGAGTTTCCCCTCTGTTGCCCAGGCTGGAGTGCAATGGCACAATCTCAGCTTACTGCAACCTGTACCCCCCGAGCTCAAGGGATTCTCGTGTCTCAGCCACCCTAGTAGATGGAATCACAGGTGTGCACCACCACGCCCAGCTAATTTTTGTATTTTTAGTAGAGAAGGGTTTTTGCCATGTTGCCCAAGCTGGTCTCGAACTCCAGGCCTCAAGTGATCCTCATACCTTGGCCCCCCAAAGTGCTGAGATTACAGGCCTGAGCCACCACACCCGGCCTTTCGCTTTTGTCACTCAGCCTGGAGTGCAATAGTGTGATCTCGGCTCACTGCAACCTCTGCCTCCTGGGTTCAAGTGATTCTCCTGCCCCAGCCTCCTGAGTAGCTGGGATTACAGGCACCTGTCACCATGCCTGGCTAATTTTTTGTATTTTTAGTAGAGACAGTGTTTCACCATGTTGGCCAGGATGGTCTCAATCTCTTGACCTCGTGATCCACCTGCCTTGGCCTCCCAAAGTACTGGGATTACGGGCGTGAGCCACTGCGCCAGCCTTTTCTTTCATCATTTACTGAGTTTGGCACAAATTAATCTTTTAGAATTTTTACACATGACGCTTTCATTCAGTTTGAGGATTCCTTGTACAATGTAGTAAATATTAATCTCCATTTCATTTTTTTTTCTTTTTTTCTTTTTCACTATCTCCAGCAATGGCTATAAGCAACCATTTCATATTTTATCCAAATACTGTCTTCATCCTTTGGTCACGTCAAGTGTTTCACACTCCCCAACCTAGCACACTCACAACTAAACAGAGTATTCATTAGAGAAAACACATGAGTTCTGTTCAAAATCTCAGCAAAAGCAGGTCAACTAATTTTTTTTTTTTTAAGTCGCTATGAAGGCTAGGTTCAGTGACTTACACTTGTAATCCCAGCACTTTGAGTGGCTGACATGGGCAGATCACGAGGTCAAGAGATCGAGACCATTCTGGCCAACATGGTAAAACCCAACTCTACTAAAAATACAAAAATTAGCTGGGCGTGGTGGTGGGTGCCTGTAATCCCAGCTACTTGGGAGGCTGAGGCAGGAGAATTGCTTGACCTGGGAAGCAGAGGTTGGAGGGAGCCAAGATCGCACCACTGCATTCCAGCCTGGCAACAGAGTAAGACTTTGTCTCAAAAAAAAAAAAAAACAACCAAAATAGCTAGTAAAGAATTGTAATGTTCTCAACACGAAGAAAAAATAAATATGCGAAGTGATTTCTATATCTCAATTGCTCTGATTTGATCATATACACACTATATGCAAGTAAAGTATCAAAATATCACATGTATCACCCCCCAATATGTATAATATTATATAACAATCAATAGATGGAATGAACTAAAATGAAATGTATTTGTTTTTAATAAAATTTAACTTTTAGCTACTGGAAATCAACAGAAATGTATTATTATTATTGTTATTATTTTTAATCTCTCCTCACAATCTGTTCCCAGAAATTTTCACTTTGACACAATAATTCTACTTCTAGGATTTTATCCTATGCAAATATGCAAAGATATAAATATATTTATTATATCATGGGTTTTACTTTTATTTATTTTTTGAGAGTCTTGCTCTGTCGTTCAGGCTGGAGTACAGTGACACAATCTAGGCTCTTTGCAACCTACTTCTTCCAGGTTCAACCAATTTTCTCGCCTCAGCCTCCCAAGTAGCTGGGATTACAGTTACATTCCACTATGCCTGGAGAATTTTGTATTTTTAGTAGAGAAGGGTTTTGCCATGTTGGCCAGGCTGGTCTCGAACTCCTGACCTCAGCTGACCCACCCATCTCAGCCTCCCAAAATACTGGGATTACAGGTGAGAGCCACCTTGCCTGAACCATTTTTATTTTTTAATTGACAAAAATTGTACATATTTATGGTATACAGCATGTTTCAAAATACATATACATTGAATAATGGCTAAATTAACCTAATTAACATATATATGGCCTCAGTGGCTCACGCCTGTAATCCCAGCACCTTGGGAGGCATAGGCTGATGGATCACCTGAGGTTAGTAGTTCGAGATCAGCCTAACATGGAGAAACCCCATCTCTACTAAAAAAAGATACAAAATTAGCCAGGTGTGGTGGTGGGTGCCTATAATCCCAGCTACTCCGGAGGCTGAGGCAGGAGAATCGCTTAAACCTGCAGGTGAAGGTTATGGTGAGCTGAGATCATGCCATTGCACTCTTGCCTGGGCAACAAGAGTGAAACTTCGTCTCAAAAAAAAATATGTATACCTCAAATATAATTTTTGTGATAAAAATACCTAAAATCTCTCTTAGCAATTTTCAGGTATATACTACATTGTTGTTGTTTTTGAGATGGAGTCTCACTCTGTCACCAGCCTGGAGTTCAGTGGCTCAATTTCAGCTCATTGCAAACTCCGCCTCCTGGGTTCAAGAGATTATCGTGCCTCAGCCTCCCAAGTAGCTGGGATTACAGGCATGTACCACCACACCCAGTAATTTTTGTATTTTTAGTAGAAACGGGGTTTCACCATGTTGGCCAGGATGGTCTTGATCTCCTGACCTCGTGATCCGCCCGCCTCAGCCTCCCAAAGTGCTGGCATTACAGGCGTGAGCCACCACACCCAACCTGTACTACATTGTTATTAGCTATAGTCACCATGTTGTACCATAAATATATACCATAGTTTTTAATAGAAAAAGATTGGGAATAGGTAAATTATATATCTCAATACAATGGAGTACTGTATAAGCATTGAAAAGAACAAGTAGATCTATAGGTGAAAAGACATTTACAACATAATTTTATACGAAAAATGGATGTCGTAAGAAATTTTATATATATATATATATATATATATTTTTTTTTTTTTTTTT
>NW_022436984.1:5644858-5728367 GCF_009761245.1 Sapajus apella
TTCAAGTGATTTTCCTGCCTCAGCCTCCTGCATAGCTGGGATTACAGAAGAGTGACATCATGTTCGACTAATTTTGTATTTTTCACCATGTTGCCCAGGCTGGTCTCGAACTCCTAATATAAATCCAGGTGATCCGCCTGCCTCAGGCTCCCGAAGTGCTGGGATTACAGGCATGAGCCACCCATGCCCAGCCAAGAAAATCTTATATTGAGATTTATATATATATTTCCTTTTTTGAGACACAGTTTGGTTCTTGTTGCCCAGGCTGGAGTCCAATGGTGTGGTCTCAGCTCACTGCAACCTCTGCCTCCTGAGTTCAGGCAATTCTCCTGCCTCAGCCTCCTGAGTAGCTGAGGTTACAGGCATCAGCCATCATGCCCAGCTAATTTTTTTGTATTTTTAGTAGAGGTGGGGTTTCACCATGTTGGCCAGGCTGGTCTAGAACTCCTGACCTCAGGTTATCCATCTGCCTCAGCCTCCCAAAGTGTTGAAATTACAGGTGCGAGCCACCGCACCTGGCCAAGATTATATTTTTATACATATCTATTTATACATTCATAGGAAAAACTCTGGAATGATATATATCAAACTCTGTCTTTATTTAAAAAAAAAAAAAGTTTCACCATGTTGCCCAGGCCAGTCTCAAACTTTTGGGCTGATGCAATCCACACACCTCAGCCTCCTAAAGTACTGGCATCACAGGAGTCTGTCACCAGTGTCCAGTCACACCAAAATACTAATAGTGGTTAGCTGTGGAGATGGAAAATGGAGAGGGGAAATCTACTTTTTATAAAATTTAGATTGTTGAAACTGTTGTGGTTTTTTTTAACCAAAAGCACAATTTGTTTTAAAATTGAAAGAGTAAAAATATCCAGATAAATTTTCTTTAACTGGAAAATATGTAGATTTTTAAGTTATAAGACACATAAATCAATGGGAAGAATATTTATGTGAGTAATGGGTCTAATTCGTTGTATAATAATATTTACAAAAATCTCCCAGTTCATTCTTTTTTCTTTCACTCAAGCACTTAGTGAGCATCTATTATTTGTTGAGAACTCATGGATAGTGTGCAGAGAAGAGTTAACACAGCAAGCCTAAGACTGCTATCCTTGAAAAGGTCACCTTGTAAAATAGGGTGCTGGTGTCTAAGAACTTAAATACCTGTCATAGTTTCCTATGCTGATACAATTTTTTTTTTTTTTTTTTGAGACAGTATCTCACTCCATTGCCTAGAAGTGAACTGGCATGATCTAGGCTCACTGCGCCTCTACCTCCTGGGTTCAATCGATCCTCCCACCTCAGCCTCTGCAGAACCTGGGACCACACACATGCTGCACCACACCTGGATAATTTTTGTATCTTTTGTAAAGACGGGGTTTTACCATGTTGCCCAGGCTGGTTTCCAACTCCTGGGATCAAGAGATCCACCCACCTCAGCCTCCCAAAGTTCTGAAATTACAGGTATGAGCCAAGGCACCCAGCCAAAACTTTTCCTGAATGATAAGAATAGCTCACTGTGCCTAAACTGTACAAACAATGTGGTGTATGTTAAGCACCTGCCTTGCTTCTAAGAGTCTGGAATTTTGTTAGGCGGGCGTCAGAGGGTGCCTATATGACTAGTCTCAACAAAAAGCCCAAGCACTGAGTTTCTCATGAGTGTTTCTGGTAGACAGCATCTTACCCATGTTCTCTGAACCTACTGCTGAAGGAATTAAGCATATTCTTCTTGACTCCACTGGGAGGACTCTTGGAACTTTGTGTGCACCTGGTTTCCTCCAGACTTTATCCCATGCACCTTTGCCTTTGCTGATTCTGTTTTGTGTCCTTTTGCTGTACTAAATCATGCTGTTGGTATAAAATTGGCCAGGCATGGTGGCTCATGGCTGTAATTCCAGCATTTTGTGAGGCTGAGGCCAGCAGATCACTTAAGGTCAGGAGTTCGAGACCAGCCTGACCAACATGGTGAAACCCTGTCTCTCCTAAAAATACAAAAAGTAGCCACTCCTGGTGGTGCACACCTGTGTCCCAGCCACTCGGGAGGCCGAGGCAGAAGGATCTCTTGAACCTGGGAGGTAGAGGTCAGAGTGAGCCGAGATCGCACCCTGCACTCCATCCTGGCAACAGAGTGAAACTCCGTCTCAATAAATAAATAAATAAATATGCTGAGTACCCCTGGTGAAGTGAATCACCTAACTGGAGGTGATCTTGCACATCTTAAACTGTTGGGAAGTTTAGAGTAAATATAAATTGCAGTCCCTGCCCTCATAAACTTGTATTTTAGTTGAGCTACATCAGACATATACATGTGATCCCTTTAAATAACAATACAAGATAGTAAGTGATTAAAGGTTAAGATGAGTGATATAGATCCTAAAGTCTGAAGAAGTTCAGGCCAAGCACAGTGGCTCACACCCATAATCTCAGCACTTTGGGAGGCTGAGAGGATCACTTTGAGCTCAGGAGTTCCAGAGCAGCCTCAGCAACATCGTCAGACCTCATCTCTACTAAAAACCAAGAAAAAAAAGTAGCCAGGCATGGTGGCCAGTGCCTGTAGCCCCAGCTACTCAGGAGGCTAAGGTGGGAGGATCGCTTCAGCCTGGGTGGCATAGGCTGCAGTGAGTCGTGATCCTGCTACTGCACTCCTGCCTGGGTGACACAGTGAGATAGTGTTGAAAAAAATTATTTTTAATTAAAAAAACTAACAGTTCAGACGAGGCTGAGATAAATTTAAGTAGATATCTTTGGAACAGTATTGAACCAAGAATAAACTTTTAAGCAAAGTCTCAAAGGAAAAGCCTGTATGGGAGGGCTGGGGAACATGATACAAATGGAAGCTTTAATGAAGCGAGTAAGTGGAGAAATGGGTATCTGCCAAGATAGAGAGGAGGGTGTCAGAATAAAAGACACTTTCCCAAAACGCTGCAGTTGCTAGCCACCACCTTTGAAAACAGACAGCTCCTCTTATGTGTCCCAACATTTACCTGGTGCTAACATTTACTCTGCTTTTCATGTGTGCTGGAGTCCACTGCAGATTTTCATGCGTGCTGGAGCTCACTATAAATATAGATATGTAAGATTATATTTGTATACCTAAATATTTTGTTTAAAGGGCTGACTGAATATATCCTCTGGTCATCTAGATTGCCATTCTAGGGCATTCATCTAAAGTTTCATATTAACTGACTCTGCCTTGGTTCCTTGGCATCATAGCTAATCAAGTCAAGCAGGTTAGGTAACAATTTATACTTATACCTACTATTTCGAAACCATGAGCTCATTCACACTTTTGCTGAATTAACAAATCCTCTATAAACTAGAAAATCTCAAACTGGTGATTTGGAGTTTTGGTTTTGTTTGTTTTTATTTTTGAGATGGACTCTTGCTCTGTCGCCCAGGCTGGAGTGCAATGGCATGATCTTGGCTCACTGCAGCCTCCACCTTTCAGGTTCAAGTGATTCTCCTGCCTCAGCCCCGAGTAGCTGGGACTACAGGCATAAGCCACCATGACCGGGCTGGTTTGTTTATTTTTAAATTTTGAGGCCAGACCCGGTGGCGCAGGCCTGTGATCCCACACTTTGGAAGGCTGAAACAGGCAGATTACTTGAGGTCAGGAGTTCAAAACCAGCCTGGCCAACATGGTAAAACCATGTCTTGGCCAGATGCAATGGCTCATGCCTGTAATCCCAGCAATTTGGGAGGCCGAGGCAGGCAGATCACAAGGTTAAGAGATGGAGACCATCCTGGCCACCATAGTGAAACCCTGTCTCTACTAAAAATACAAAAATTAGCTGGGCATGGTGGTGTGCACCTGTAATCCCAGCTACTCGGGAGGCTGAGGCAGGAGAATTGCTTGAACCTGGGAGGAGGATGTTGGGATGAGCTGAGATCGAGCCTTTGTACTCTAGCCTGGGCAACAAGAGCAAAACTCTGTCTCAAAAAAACAAACAAACAAAAACATGTCTCTATGAAAAATACAAAAATTAGCTGGGTATTGTGGTAGTCCCAGCTATTCAGGAGGCTGAGGCAGGAGAATTGCTTGAACCTGGTAGGCGGAGGTTGCAATGAGCCAAGACTGTGTGCCACTGCACTCCAGCCTGGGCGACAGAGCAAGACTCCTTCTCATAAATAAATAAATAAATAAATAAATAAATTTGAGCTGTTTATGGAAGCTCAGGCAGGAGGATCCCTCGAGCTCAGGAGTTTGAGGCTGCAGTGAGCTATAATTCTGCCACCACACCTCAGCCTGGCTGACAGAGCAAGACCCTGTCTCTAAAAAGAATAAAATAAAAATTAATTTTGAGCCAATAACTCTTAGCCAGTAGATTTCATGTAAAAATTTAGAAATCTGGTTTCTTTTTTTTTTTTTTGGAGACGGAGTTTCGCTCTTGTTACCCAGGCTGGAGTGCAATGGTGCGATCTCGGCTCACCGCAACCTCTGCCTCCTGTGTCCTCGTGATCCACCCGCCTCGGCCTCCCAAAGTGCTGGGATTACAGGCTTGAGCCACCGCGCCCGGCCTAGAAATCTAGTTTCTTTTGAAAATTTTTAAAAATCTGGCAATGTTAAGTTTCACATTTCTGAAAGGCAAAAATCAGTGGGAGCTGGCTGAGTGCTATGGCTCATGCCTGTAATCCCAGTGCTTTGGGAGCCTAGAGTAAGTGGATTGGTTGAGCTCAGGAGTTTGAGACCGGACTGGACAACATGGTAAAACCCCATCTTTACAAAAAATACAAAAATTAGCTGGGCATGGTGGCATGCATCTGTGGTCCCAACTACTCAGGAGGCTGAGGCAGGAGGACCACTTGAGTCCTGGAGGTTGAGGCTGCAGTGAGCCATGATTGTGTCACTGCACTCAAGCCTGGATGACAGAGAGAGAACTTGTCTCAAAAAGAGAAACAAAAATCAGCTCAGTGAGAGCTGAGTAACAGCTGTCATGTTCAATTAGAGGATACAACTCTTTAGCTTCTCATAGTTTCCATCATTCACATCACATATGCATTTTTGTATGCCACACAATCCACACATGGAAACTGTGTATATTGGAAGTTTTGGCCAATGCATTAAACTGTAAACTCCATTTTATTCCCCACTATAGGCCTGATGCCCCATTCATTGCCTGATACACGTCTTTTTTTTTTTTTTTTTTTTTCATTTTTTTGAGATGGAGTCTCACTCTGTCACCCAGGCTGGAATGCAGTGGCATGATCTTGGCTCACAGCAACCTCCGCCTCCTGGGTTCAAATGATTCTCCTGCCTCAGCCTCCTGAGTAGCTGTGATTACAGGTGTGTGCCACCACACCCAACTAATTTTTGTATTTTTAGTAGAGACGGGGTTTCACCATATTGGTCAGGCTGGTCTCAAACTCCTGACTTTGTGATCCACCCACCTTATCCTCCCAAAGTGCTGAGATTACAAGCATGAGCCACCTCGCCCAGCCTCATTGTCTGTTTCTTCTTTTTTTTTAATTATTATTATTATTATTATTTTTGAAACAGAGTCTTGCTCTCTGCTCTGTCATCCAGGCCGGTATGCAATGGTGCAATCCTGGCTCACTGTAACCTCTGCCTCCTGGGTTCAAGCCATTTTCCTGCCTCAGGCTCCAGAGTAGCTGGGATTACAGGCCTCTGCCATCGCCCCTGGCTATTTTTGTATTTTTAGTAGAAATTGGGTTTTACCACGTTGGTCAGGATGGTCTCGAACTTCTGACCTCGTGATCCACCTGACTTGGCCTCCAAAAGTGCTGGGATTACAGGCCTGAGCCAACACGCCCAGCCGATTGTCTGTTTCTTAATACCTATTCATTGAACAAATGAATGAATAATATGTGCCACATTGTGGACTCAATTTAGGGAAATGATTGTTCACAATTATGTATTTCCTTATTAACACAGAGATTAGATAATGATTCCCCAATTGTTACTTTACTTCTCTCATCCCTCCCCTCCAACCATATCTTTTTTTTTTTTTTTGGGAGACGGAGTTTCGCTCTTGTTACCCAGGCTGGAGTGCAATGGCGCGATCTCGGCTCACCGCAACCTCCGCCTCCTGGGTTCAAGCAATTCTCCTGCCTCAGCCTCCTGAGTAGCTGGGACTACAGGCATGCGCCACCATGCCCAGCTAATTTTTTGTATTTTTAGTAGAGACGGGGTTTCACCATGTTGACCAGGATGGTCTCGATCTCTTGACCTCGTGATCCACCCGCCTCGGCCTCCCAAAGTGCTGGGATTACAGGCTTGAGCCACCGCGCCCGGCCCAACCATATCTTTTAATTTGTTTTTCTATTTTAGGTTGTCCACCTTTTTCAAAATTGGCCATTTCCTCACTGGACACTACATGTGCCTTTTTATTTTAAATGAATTATTTTAGTTGAAAAGAGGTCCTTAATATCTGTCATTGGGCCATGACTCTTTCCTTACTTCAAATCTAGAATCTCTCAAATTGAAAGTTTGAAGAGTTGCTTAGAAGGCAAGGAGGCCCGAAATATTTTTTTAAAAAAAGTATTTGATGGTAGGCACTGTGGTAAATAAATATGGGTTAAAGTGATAAATTTACTGAATGCCCTGGATTAGTTCGCACAGTATCTAGCTCCTTCTTTCTGTCCTAGTGAAACTGGCTCAGATTCCATTCAAGATTAAGTGTCCTGAAAGTTCCTACAATCAGAAAACTGGGAGGCTCTCCCACTGTAGGTGGCATGGCTAGCAGGGTTAGGATCTCGTCTAGGCACATTATAAGGCCAGGGTAACACCAAGGCACTATTTTTTCTCTTTCCTTACTTTTCTTCTCTGTTTTTAGAGACAGGGTCTCATTATGTTACCCAGGCTGGATTCCAATTACTGAGCTCAAGTGATCCTCCTGAGCAGCTGGGACTTCGGGTGTGCACCACTGTGTCTGAAGGCACTGTTTTTTCTTGACACAAATTTAGGAAGATGTTAATTCACAAACAGTCTTAAGACTGAGACATAATTCCAAGGGGCAGAAGATGTGAGTTTACAGTGCTAAAAAATGAGATTCCAGTAGAGTCAGAAATCTGAAATTTGGGCGGAGCGTGGTGGCTCACACCTGTAATCCCAGCACTTTCGGAGGCTGAGGCGGGTGGATCATGAGGTCAGCAGATCAAGACCATCCTGGCCAACATGGTGAAACCCTGTCTCTACTAAAAATAGAAAAATTAGCTGGGTGTGGTGGCACAGACCTGTAATCTCAGCTACTTGGGAGGCTGAGGCACAAGAATCGCTTGAACCCAGGAGGTGGAGGTTGCAGTGAGCCAAGATTGCACCATTGCACTCCAGTCTGGCAACAGAAGAAGACTCCATCTCAAAAAAAGAAAAAAAGAAAGAACTCTGAAATTCATTACAGGTGTAAGAGACAAAAACAAATTTATTGAGCATAGCAACCCCAGTCGTACTAACTCTAAATCTCATATTTTCACCATATAAAAAAACAGCAAAAGTCAGTCAATATTAAAAGCACAGTCAATATTAAGTGCAACTGGATAGCAGAGGCTCAGCAAATGGGAGGCTGGAGGCCCAAAACCCAACATGATGCCCATGAATGGAAGATTATTTGTGCTTTACATAATTAAAATAGAAGCAGACTATGTAAAAATATTATTCTTGAGATCCTAGATTCTTACCTTAAATTACTGATGTAGTATGTCCAATTAACTAATATGTGATGTTGGGCAAATAACAGACTCTTAGAGCCCCTAATTCTTTATTTTAAAAAAGTGAGGCCAGGCCAGGTGGCTCACACATGTAATCCCAGCACTGTAGGAGGCCGAAGTAGGCAGATCGCTTGAGCTTGAGCTTAGGAGTTTGAGACCAGCCTGGACACCATGGTAAGACCTCATCTCTACAAAAAATACAAAAATTACCTGGACATGGTGGTGTGCACCTGTGTTCCCAGCTACTCAGGAGGCTGAGGTGGAAGGATCACTTGAACTCAAGAGGTTGAGGCTGCAGTGAGCCATGATCTTGCCACTGCACTCTAGTCTGGGTGACAGAGGGAGACTCTGTCTCAAAAGAAAAAAAAAAAAGAGATGACAATGCTTAACTGAAGTAGCAATATTTTAACAAGGCACTAAAAGTTCATCTGCTTAGTTCACAATATGAGTTCAATAAATGTTAGCAAGTAGGAGTAGTCATCATCATCACTGTTACTGCTGTTCTCTCGTTGAACTTAAGCACGTTTTTTGTTTTTTTGAGACAGAGTCTTGCTCTATTGCCCAGACTTGAGTGCAGTGGCATGATCTCAGCTTACTGCAACCTCTGCCTCCCAGGTTCAAGTGATTCTCCTGCCTCAGCCTCCCAAGCAGCTTGGAGCACAAACATATGCTACCACCATGCCCAGATAATTTTTTGTATTTTTGGTAGAAGAGGGGTTTCACCACGTTGGCCAGGCTGGTCTTGAATTCCTGACCTCAAGTGATCCATCTGTCTTAGCCTCCCAAAGTGATGGGATTGCAGGCATGAGCCATGGCATCCAGCCTTAAGTGTTATAATTAAGGTTTTTATAATTCAGCAAAATGGTTGGGAAATGCTATCTTAAATGAGATGCGTAAGCTGCAATCTGAACATGAGGTAAAAGGAAATTCGATCCTTAATCACTGTGCTAAATTACTTGCAAAGATGGCCACAACAATTCCTTCTATCCTTATATAGATGCCCCTCTGCAATGTGAATTTTCAACTTGTCTATTAAGATGTGGAGTTTATTTTCCCATATATTGCACTGGAGTTGGTCTTGTGACTTGCTTTGACAATAGAGTGCAGTACAAATGACACTGTGCAACTTAGGATTTTAGGTTCTGAGAGACCTTACAGCTTCGACTCATACCCTCTTGGAAAACAGATGCAATGTAAATAAATTGGGGCTACCCTACTAGAGACATATGTTCCAGCTAATAGCCACAACCAACCTCTGAACACACGAGTGAGGCTAGCTAGGCCATACAGCCATCCAGTTAAGCCATCAGATGACTGCATCCACATGAATGATCCACAGGCAAGGCCATCAGAAGAACCATCCAGCTGAACTTACCCCAAATTGCTGAATCACAAAGTTATGAGTAAGTAAATGTCTGCTATCTTAAACCAGTGAGTTTTGGAGCGGCATATTACATAGCACCAGAAATCTAATACAATAATCATTTTGAATTGTTTTTCAAAGTATTCACATTTATTAAATGAGTATCATAAGCAAGGTGTCAGGCTAGATGCAAAAAGTGAGGCAAAATGTATAAAGTGTGACCACTGCCTTCAGTAAGTTTATAATCTATATCAAGAGGTGATGAAGTGTTTAAATAAGCATCACGCAGGGCAATATAATATAAGAGCCATAGAGTAACACAACCATATTGTCATAATAACTGAAAATCAAGATAATTTCTGCTGGAGGTGATAATGGAAGAATTCATTAAGGATATAATATTAGAGCGAGGCACGGTGGCTCACACCTGTAATCCCGGTACTTTGGGAGGCTGAGGTGGGTGGATCATGAGGTCAGGAGATAGAGACAATCCTGGCTAACACAGTTAAACCCTGTCTCCACTAAAAATACAAAAAAATTAGCTGGGCATGGTGGTGTATGCCTGTAGTCCCAGCCACTCAGGAGGCTGAAGCAGGAGAAATGCTTGAATCCAGGAGGCAGAGGGTGCAGTGAGCCGATTCATGCCATGGCACCCCAGCCTGGGTAACAGAGTAAGACTCTGTCTCAAAGAAAAAAAAGATGAAAAGAATATAACATTAGAGTTAACTCTTGAAGGACTTTGACAGTGGAAGTAGGAGAGGCCATTCTAAGTGAAAGAAAAATGACAGGAGAGTAATTGTAGTCCTGGAAAAGAGCAAAGTAGGCACAGGCCAATAGTCTATGTTAACTAGATTATAGTGAAAGTGTAGAGAAAATGTCAGAGAACCATTCTTTTCTTCCTTTCTTTCTTTTTTTTTTTTTTCTTTTAAAGATGGGGTTTCACCATGATGGCCCGGCTGGTCTTGAACTCCTGACCTCAGGTGATCCACCCACTTTGGCCTCCCAAAGTGCTAGGATTACAGGCGTGAGTCACCTCACCCGGCTTGAGAACCACTCTTTATTCAAAAAGTATCTTCCTCCTGTCCAGGAGTAGTGGCTCATGCCTGTAATCCCAGCATTTTGGGAGATGAAGGTGAGTGGATCACTTGAACTCAGGAGTTCAAGACCATCCTGAGCAACGTAGTGAGACCTCATCTCTGCTAAAAAAAAAATTTTTTTTAAACGATTAGCCCAGCATGGTAGTGCATGCCTATAGTCTCAGTTACTCAGGAGGCTGAGGCAGGAGAGTGGTTTGAGCCAGGGAGATCAAGGAAGTGAGCTATGATGGCCCCCACTGTATGCCAGCTTGGGTGACAAAGTGAGACCCTATAGCAAAAACAAAAACAAAAAACCAACAAACCTCCTTGTTAGCATCATGGCAAGTAAAAAAGAAAAGAAAATAAAAATAGAAATAAACTGAACATGGTGGCTCATGTCTGCAATCCTAGCACTTTGGAAAGCTGAGATGGGAGGATTGCTTGAGGGCTGGAGTTCAAGACCGGCTTGGGCAGCATGGTGAGACAGACCTCATCTCTACAAAAGAATCTTTAAAAATAAAAAAGAAATAATTTGCCGGGCACGGTGACTCACACCTGTAATACCAGCATTTTGGGAGGCTGAGGCGAGCAGATCACGAGGTTAGGAGTTCAAGATAAGCCTGGCCAATGTGGTGAAACCCCGTCTCTACTAAAAAATACAAAAATTAGCCGGGCATGATGGTGTGCGCCTGTAGTCCCAGCTATTCGGTAGGCTGAGGCAGGAGAATTGCTGGAACCTGGGAGGCAGAGGTTGTAGTGAGCCAAGAGATGGAGCCACTGCACTCCAGCCTGGGCAACAAGGCAAGACTCCATCTAAAAAAAAAAAAAAGAAAAAGAAAAAGAATCTAAAAAATATTTAAAGAAAATAAAAAATAAACAAAAATCAAGATCACAGAAAGTGATGGAACACAGATTTGAACTCCTGGTCTGACTCCAGGACCATTTAACCATTCTACTATTGGGCTGTATCTTGGCTAAGTTAAAAAGTTAGTTACTTTCTTTATTCTTTTTTTTTGAGATGGAGTTTCGCTCGTTACCCAGGCTGGAGTACAATGGGGCGATCTCAGCTCACTGCAACCTCCGCCTCCTGGGTTCAGGCAATTCTCCTGCCTCAACCTCCTGAGTAGCTGAGATGACAGGCACGTGCCACCATGCCCAGCTAATGTTTTGTATTTTTAGTAGAGACGGGGTTTCACCATGTTGACCAGGATGGTCTCGATCTCTTAACCTCGTGATCCACCCGCCTTGGCCTCCCAAAGTGCTGGGATTACAGGCGTGAGCCACCGTGCCCAGCATGGTCTGGATCTCTTGACCTCGTGATCCACCCGCCTCAGCCTCCCAAAGTGCTGGGATTATAGGCATAAGCCACCGCGCCCGGCTTTGTTACTTTCTTGAGTGATAAAGACTAGAGGGGTGGCAGGGAAGATAGTTACTTAAGAGAAAAAAAAAAAAAAAAACTGGCACCAAACTAAATATCCATCACTAGTTGAATAGCAAAATAAGTTGTGGTAAATTCATATAATGGAATACTATGTAGCCATGAAAATGTACTACAACTACAGAAATCAACAGGGAGGAATTTCTACACTTAAATATTGAGCAGGTAGTCAGGTACAGTGGCTCATGCCTGTAATCCCAATACTTTGGGAGACCAAGACAGGAGGATTACTTGAGCTCAAGAGTTTGAGACCAACCTGGCCAACATAGTGAGACTCCATCTCTATTTTTTTAAATGAAATTTTAAAATTTTTGAGGAGGAAAGCAAACAAGGGATATTTGCAATATGATTACATTTACATAAACTCAAAGTGAGGCAAAATCATACAATACATTGTTTAGAAATACATAAATACACTGCAAACCTAAATGAGACTCGAGAATGAGTAATATAAAATTCAGAACAGTGGCTTCCTCTAGAGGAAGTGACAAGACATTGAGATTAGGGAGGAGTTCACAGAGTGCTTCAAGGAGTTGGTTACATTCATTTTTCTTTTTTCTTTTTTTGAGACGGAGTTTCGTTCTCTTTGTTGCCCAGGCTGGAATGCCATGGAGTGATCTTGGCTCACCGCAACCTCCACGTCTTGAGTTCAAGCAATTCTCCTGCCTCGGCCTCCCAAGTAGCTGGGACTACAAGTGCCTACCACCACGCCTGGCTAATTTTTGTATTTTTAGTAGAGATGGGGTTTCACCATATTGGCCAGGCTGGTCTTGAACTCCTGACATTGTGATCCACCTGCCTCGACCTCCCAAACATTCATTTTTCTTAAACGAAATGCTGCTTATTGTTTCTCTTAAATTGCACAGTTAAGTGATATACTTCCTGTTTACATAATATATGTATACACGTAATAGATTTTACACAAGTACTGTGAGGTTCGAAAGACAGAAGTCAAGTTTTCTGGTGGGAGTTCAGCAATTGAATCAGATTTTATTTTATTTATTTATTTATTTTGGACAGAGTTTTGCTCTTGTTGCCCAGGCTGGAGTGCAATGGAACAATCTCGGCTCGCTGCAACTTCTGCCTCCTGGGTTCAAGCGATTCTCCTGCCTCAGGCTCTTGAGTAGCTGGAATTACAGGTGCCCGGTACAACGTCCAGCTAAGTTTTCTTGTATTTTTGGTAGAGATGGGGTTTCACCATGTTGGCCAGGTTGGTCTTGAACACCTGACCACAGGTGATTTGACTACCTCGGCCTCCCAAAGTACTGGGATTACAGGCATGAGCCACCACACCCGGCCTAACTTTTGTATTTTTGTATTTTTAGTATAGAGGTTTTGCCATGTTGGCCAGGCTGGTCTGGAATTCCTGACTTCAGGTGATCCGCTCACCTTGGCTACCAAAGTGCTGGGATTACAAGTGTCAGCCACCGCATCCAGCAGAAAGAGGACGTTTCAGAATGAAGAACTAGCATAAGCACAGAGAAGGGGGAGCAAAGCGGGAAACAGGGAGTAGGTCATTTTTGCAATAGTCTGCAATATTTGTAAGGCATTATTGGTGGGAAATAAGTAAATTTGGCTGTGGCTCACGCCTGTAATCTCAGCACTTTGGGAGGCTCAGGCGGGCAGATTGCTTGAGCCCAGGAATTTGAGACCAGCCTGGGCAACATAGCAAGACCCTGTCTCAACAAAAAAGTAAAAAAAGTAGCTGCGAGGCTGCTTAACCCCAAGATTCTGGACAGAAAAAAAACAAAAAAGAAAAAAGAATAAAAAAAGAGAGAAAAGGAAAAAAAAAAAAGTAGCTTTGGGTGCAATGGGATGGCTCACGCCTGTAATCCCACCACTTTGGAAGGCCCAGGCAGTTGGATTGCTTAAGCCCAGGAGTTGGAGACCAGCCTGGGCAACATGGTGAAACCCTGGCTCTATAAAGAATCTAAAAATTAGTTGAGCATGGTAGCGTGTGCCTGTGGTCCCAGCTACTCCGGAGGCTGAGGGGGAAGGACCACCTGAGTCAGGAAGGTGTAGGTTGCAGTGAGCCACGTTGTTTGTGCCACTGCACTCCAGCCTGGGTGATAGAGTGAGACCCTGTCTCAAAAAATAAAAAAAATAAAGCTGTGGCAGAATGCGGAGATTCTTGGAAGCTAGAAGCTCTCATGGGGCATTTGTAAATCTCATACTACAAATAAGTCTTTGTATCAGTTAGGCTTCCTTAGTTTTAGGAAACAATAAATAATTATAGCTAACTTAAGTGAAAAGAGAAAGAGAAGAGAAAAAAGATGTGGAGACAGAGAGAGAGAGGAAAAGACAAAAGGAGGGGAGAGGAAAAGGAGAGAGAAGAGAGAAATAGATTGATTAGTGTATTGGTTACATAACCAAGTGACCAGTCAGGAACCCAGCAGCTCTGGGGTGCTCAATGTGATGCATTCATCAACCCACTCTTAAGAGCACTTGATTCCAGCTACCTTTTTATTCAGTGTGTCTCCAGCTAAGATTCTACGTCCCCGGAGAGTCTGACTGACCTAGTGTTTGTTTCCACCTTTGTGGCCTGGGTTCTGTGCTTGCAGCTCATTAGAATACAGGGAGCAAAGACAAGCAGGTAGTTTCCCAAAGGAAGGGATGCTGAGTACATTTAAAAAAAAAAAGTGTGGATTTTTCAGTAAATTATGGGATGGTTACTACGTAAAACCTAAGATTTCCCTTATTCAAATAAATTACCTTTCAGATTAGACATCTAAACACGCACTAATTTAGTTAAACCCCTGGGTTCGTTGATATGATCACAAGGAGCTAACATTTTCGTTGTTGTTTGCAGTAATCTGAAATTTCTCTCTTCACAATTGCTTTCCTCTCGAATAATTCCCATTTTTCAAAAAAAAATTTTTTTTTTTTTGAGACGAAGTTTCACTCTCGTTGCCCAGGCTGGAGTGCAGTGGCGCGATCTCGGCTCACCGCAACCTCCGCCTCCTGGGTTCAGGCAATTCTCCTGCCTCAGCCTCCTGAGTAGCTGGGATTACAGGCATGCGCCACCATGCCCAGCTGATTTTTTGTATTTTTAGTAGAGACGGGGTTTCACTATGTTGACTAGGATGGTCTCGATCTTTTGACCTCGTGATCCACCCGCCTGGGCCTTCCAAAGTGCTGGGATTACAGGCGTGAGCCACCGCGCCCGGCCCATTTTTCAAAATTTTATTTTATTTTTTCTGGAGACCGAGTCTCGTGTCGTCCAGGCGCGATCTCAGCCAACTTGCAGCCTCCGCCTCCCGAGTTCAAGCTATTCCCCTGCCTCAGTCTCCCAAGTAGCTGAGACTACAGGAGCGAGCCCTCCATCACGCCTGGCTAATTTAATTCCCAGATTGATACTCATTGGTTCTGAGATGGGTCAATTATCATTCGGAGAAGACTTATGTCGACTGGCAGAAAAAGATGAAAGAAATATAAGAAAACGGTGCCACTGAGAGAGGAGCCCTGCGAACCAGCAGAGCAATCCCAAGCCGCAATTCCCCCTTCGGTGGATCGATTACCAAGGCTTCCTGGCAGTAGCTCTCCGGGGCTGCCGACGTGAGCTGAACTGCACATTGGGAACTGTAGTCGAGCGGGGAAGGACGAGGGGCAGGCACCGCACACGCGTACAGGAGCCCAGGTCAACAAAGACGCGCCGTGCGCGCGCGCGCCGGGGAAAAACACGGGAAGACGGACGTGCGCGTGCGCAGCCGCCGCTGGAAGCCACCAGGCGGCGGAGAGGACAGCGGCAAGGAGGGAGGGGCCCAATCCACCGACTGCAGGAGGAGAAGGGGTTGTGCTCCTGGCCGAGGAAGGAGAAAGGGGCGGGGCCGGCGGGCAGCGCGCGGCTGTGCAGAGCTCCTGAGGCCGGCGGGCAGGCGGGGGTCTGTGGCCCTAGCCGTTGCAGTGGCCGCCGCCGTCACTTGGTCCCCGTCGGTCTGCGGGAGGCGGGTTATGGCGGCGGCGGCAGT
Organism: Sapajus apella; assembly: GCF_009761245.1. NCBI lineage: Eukaryota > Metazoa > Chordata > Mammalia > Primates > Cebidae > Sapajus > Sapajus apella. The sequence goes on from NW_022436984.1 coordinate 5,660,369, forward strand.
GAGAGCTGTGAATGAATTCTCCGGGTGGACGAGGAAAGAAGAAAGGCTCCGGCGGCGCCAGCAGCCCGGTGCCTCCCAGGCCTCCGCCCCCCTGCCTGGCCCCCGCCCCTCCCGCCGCCGGGCGGGCCCCTCCGCCCGAGTCGCCGCATAAGCGGAACCTGTACTACTTCTCCTACCCGCTGTTCGTAGGCTTCGCGCTGCTGCGCTTGGTCGCCTTCCACCTGGGGCTCCTCTTCCTGTGGCTCTGCCAGCGCTTCTCCCGCGCCCTCATGGCAGCCAAGAGGAGCTCCGGGGCCGCACCAGCACCGGCCTCGGCCTCGCCACCGGCGCCTGTGCCGGGCGGCGAGGCCGAGCGCGTCCGAGTCTTCCACAAACAGGCCTTCGAGTACATCTCCATTGCCCTGCGCATCGATGAGGACGAGAAAGGTAACTAGGGGGCTGGGGGAGGGAGCGGCGGCGCAGGGAAGAAGGCGGTGGGGTCGCCGTGGGAGGGCAACACCTGCGTCCCTGTCCTGCGGGAGGGGATGGTGCACCCCCGGAATTGATCTGCCCCGGGAGACTGCATCCCCATAGATCAGAGCCTCATCTAGTATTCTCAGTCAAAACCTCTCCCCTTTCAGGGCGCACTAGCCGTCGACTTTGTTTCAGACACCAGCCTTCCCCCACACTTCTGCATGACCCAAGTCACTGTGAGACACCCAGACATGGTGATGACAGTGACAGTTGTCCTAGAGTGACCACACCGATCCTTTCTTAGCACTGTAAAGAGTGTGAGGCTTCCTCTGAGCCAAGGTTTCCAAAAGGTTTTGATTGTGAAGAAGCAGTGCCTTGTTAACTGGCTTTCAATGAAAGCAGGGTACTATAGTGTCAGAAAGAAAGAACAAATGGTGACAGTTTTGAAAGGAATAGCTGCATATGACTGCAGTTGAATTTGTATCATTTTTATCAAGATAATTATTTTATCTGTACAGTGATTCCTGAATGCTTTTCAGTGTAGTTACATTTAGCATAAAACTTTTCCCCCTGGTTGCTTTGATTTTAATTAAAGCAGTTTTCAAAGATAGCCTTTAATTTCCAAGTTGAAATGTTTAATGAATGAATTGCATAAATGTAAACATATCACTTTACAATAAAACCTAAAACATATGTTTCTGAATGAGAGCAAGGATACTACATCCTTAGGGTTTCTTTCTTTTTTTTTTTTAAGACAGAGTTTCACTCTTATCCAGGCCGGAGTGCAATAGCGAGACCTTGGCTCACTGCAACTTCCGCCGCCTGGGTTCAAACGATTCTCCTGCCTCAGCCTCCTGAGTAGCTGGGATTACAGGCATCCGCTACCACGCCCGGCTAATTTTATATTTTTAGTAGAGACGGGGTTTCCCCATGTTGGTCAGGCTGGTCTCCAACTCCTGACTTCAGGTGATCCACCCGCCTTGGCCTCCCAAAGTGCTGGGATTGCAGGCGCACCCGGCCTCATGTTTCTTTTAAGCTAACATTTTTTAGTATATGTGCCAGGCATTGTGCTATTAGCTTTGTATGTGTTATCTTTTTTTTTTTTTTTTGAGACGGAGTTTCACTCTTGTTACCCAGGCTGGAGTGCAATGGCGCGATCTCGGCTCACCGCAACCTCGGCTCACCGCAACCTCCGCCTCCTGGGTTCAGGCAATTCTCCTGCCTCAGCCTCCTGAGTAGCTGGGATTACAGGCACGTGCCACCATGCCCAGCTAATGTTTTTGTATTTTTAGTAGAGACGGGGTTTCACCATGTTGACCAGAATGGTCTCGATCTCTTGATCTCGTGATCCACCCGCCTCGGCCTCCCAAAAGTGCTGGGATTACAGGCTTGAGCCACCGCGCCTGGCCTGTGTTATCTTTTTTTTTTAAAAAATAGGAACTATCCCAGACCATGAAAAGTTATTTAATCCTCACAGTAATGCTGTGAGATGAAGGTATTATGGGTATCAGCATTTTAGAGGTGAAGAAAATGAGGCTCAAAAGGTAAAGCAGGTCATTCCAAACCTATGCTAATAGTTAATGAAAAATTTTTTATGGAAAATAAGTGAAATAAGGAGAAGTCTCACTTTTACAATTCCCTCCTTTTATCCTTATTTCCGGTATGCTGAGAGCTTGCTTCTCCCTCTGCCTAAGAAACCCACTTTTCTCTCACACCTCAATTAGATGCTCACTTGCATTGTCCATTAATGAAAACGAGAAATCTGCACTTCATTCATAGTCTCTCTCTCTACTACCAACATCAAAAACTGTTCTAGAATTTCAGTCTTGTTGAAACCTATTTTCTTTGTGGGGCCCGGGAGTGGGAAGTAGGATATAGCGAAAGAAGCATGTATTCATGGTTTTGGACAGAGGTCAAGGAGGGAGATAACTTTTAAGAATACTATGTGTTTGTGGAAGGAAATTTTTTATTAACTGCTCCATTCTTTTTTTTTTTTTCCTGAGACACAGTTTCACTCTGTCACCCAGGCTGGAGTGCAGTGGTGTGATCTCAGCTTACTGCAACCTCCGTCTCCCAGATACAAGCAATTCTCCTGCCTCAGTCTCCCAAGTAGCTGGAACTATAGGTGCGCCCCACCACGGCTGGCTAATTTTTTGTATTTTTAGTAGAGATGGGGTTTTACCATGTTGGTCAGACTGGTCACAAACTCCTGACCTCAAGTGATTTGCCTGCCCTGACCTCCCAAAGTGCTCAGATTACGGGTGTGAGCCACCGAGTCCGGCCAGCAAGCTCCATTCTTTATCACCTCTTAGGAACATCCAGGATCCTTTGGAGAGAATGAAAATGGTTGTGATGCTACTGCTGGCTTTAAATAAATAAAAGTCATTGTTTCAACAATGTATAAAAATTAAAAAAAAAAAGAAAATGGTTGTGACGTTTTAGAATAGAGGAGCATGTTTAAGAGTAGATCATTTTTTGGGCCCGGCAAGGTGGTTCACACCTATAATCCCACCACTTCGGGTAACAGATCAAAACTCTGTCTCAAAAAAAAAAAAAAGAAAATAGTAGATCACTTTTTACTGGGCACCATGGCTCACACCTGTAACTCTAACACTTTGGGAGGCTGAGGTGGGTGGATCGTTTGAGCCGATGAGTTGGGAGTCCAGCCTGGGCAACATAGTGAAACCCTGTCTCTATGAAAAACACAAAAATTAGCTGGGCTCAGTGGCGATGCCTTTAGTCCCAGCTACTTGGGGGGCTGAGGTAGGAGTATCACTTGAGCGCGGGTTGTTCAGGCTGCAGTGAGCTGAGATCACGCAATTGCACTCCCGACTGGGTGACAGGAGTGAGACCCTGTCTCTTAAGATTGTTTTAGTTGTTGTATTTAGGAAGAGAATGTCAGAACATGCAAGGAAATTTTATTTATTTATTTGTTTGTTTGTTTATTTATTTTGAGACGGAGCCTTGCTCTGTTGTCCAGGCTGGAGTGCAGTGGGATGATCTCGGCTCACCACAAGCTCTGCCTCCCAGGTTCAAGTGATTCTCCTGCCTCGGCCTCCCTAATAGCTGGGACTATAGGTACTCACCACCGTGCCTGGCTAATTTTTGTATTTTTTGTAGAGAGGGTGTTTCACAGTGTTGGCCAGGCTGGTCTCAAACTCCTGACCTTGTGATTCGCCTGCCTCAGTCTCCTGAAGTGCTGGGATTACAGGCGTGAATGACCGTGCCCGACCTATTTGTTTATTTATTTATGAGACAGTCACACTCCATTGCCCAGGCTGGAGTGCAGTGGCATGATCTTGGCTCACTGCAACCTCCACCTCCCATATTCAAGGGATTCTCCTACCTCAGCCTCCTGAGCAGCTGGGATTACAGGCATATGCCACCACGCTCGGCTAATTTTTGTATTTTTGGTAGAGACGGGGTTCCACCAAGTTGGCCAGGCTGGTCTCAATCTCCTGACCTCAAGTGAACCGCCTGCCTTAGCCTCCCAAAGTGCAGGGATTACAGGTGTGAGCCACTGTGTCTGGCCAGAAGGAAATTTTAGTTAACACTGTTAGGTGACGAGAGTTGGGAAGTAGGATAAAAGGAGAGATTAAGGAAAACCTAGGTATGAAAAATAAAAGACCCTCAGCTCTTAGATTTGAAGAAATAGCAGTTCCATGTAAGGAATAAACGAAATAGAATTCAGACCTCAGGTCTCAAGCTGGTGACTTAAATCTTTGAGTATCACATATATGAATATATCTATTAAACTTAAATCCTCTTAAGCATTTTTATTTTTCTCTGAGAACATACTTAATCTAAAAAAATTTTATTTTTCAGTTGGATACATTAAATATGTAAAAAAATTTATTTTATCTATTTTAGAGACAGGGGCTCATTCTCTTACCCAAGCTGGAGTGGAAAATGATCATAGCTCACTGCTAGATGCTAGACTCAAGTGATCCTCTTTTTTTTTTTTTTTTTTTTTTTTGGCTAGAGGTTGGATCTTGTTATGTTGTCCAGGCTGGAGAAATTTCAACAATATTTTCAGTGATCTGTGTGCTGCATATTTCATACTCTTTCTACTGATAATGTTTCTGTTCACAACTTTAAAAAATTTATATTTTGGGCCGGGCGCGGTGGCTCAAGCCTGTAATCCCAGCACTTTGGGAGGCCGAGGCGGGTGGATCACGAGGTCAAGAGATCGAGACCTTCCTGGTCAACATGGTGAAACCCCGTCTCTACCAAAAATACAAAAAATTAGCTGGGCATGGTGGTGCGTGCCTGTAATCCCAGCTACTCAGGAGGCTGAGGCAGGAGAATTGCCTGAACCCAGGAGGCGGAGGTTGCGGTGAGCCGAGATCGCGCCATTGCACTCCAGCCTGGGTAAAAAAAGAGAAAAACCGTCTCAACAAAAAAACACTTTAAAAATCAAAATTTTATATTTTGATTATTAAAGTGGACACCAGAATGGGCTATTGACAACTCTGTAGTTTGATTTGAGTTCAACAACTGATGCCGTCATATGCCAAATTAAATTAGTTCAGACTGAAACAGATTAGTTACAGATTCATTTTCCTTTAAACATGAAGTAAAACTGTCCAAGTGTGGTGGCTCACATCTGTAATCCCAACACTTTGGGAGGCCGAGGCGGGCAGATCATGAGATCAGGAGATCGAGACCATCCTGGCCAACATAGTGAAACCCTGTCTCTACTAAAAATACAAAAATTAGCCAGGAGTGGTGGCATGTGCCTCTAGTCGCAGCTCTTTGGGAGGCTGAGGCAGGAGAATTGCTGGAACACGGAAGAAGGAGGTTGCAGTGAGCCGAGATCACGCCACTGCACTCCAGCCGGATGACAGAGTGAGACTTCTTCTCAGAAAAAAAAAAAAAGTAAAACTTCAGCTGGATGTGGTGGCAGGCACTTATAATTTCAGCTACTCCGGAGGGTAAGGCAGGAGAATTGCTTGAACTCAGGAGGTGGAGTTTGCAGTGAGCTGAGATCTTGCCATTGCACTCCCGCCTGGGTAACAAGAGTGAGACTCCATCTAAAAAAAAAGGCTGGGCTCAATGTCTCAAGCAAGGTGCCTTGGCTCATGCCTGTAATCCTAATACTTTGGGAGGCCGGGGTGTGAGGAGTTCGAGACCAGCCTGGCCAACATATTAGTGAAACCCCGTCTCTACTAAAAGTGCAAAAATTAGTTGGGCATAGTGGCGCACGTCTGTAGTCCCAGGTACTTGGGACAGTGAGGCAGGTTAATCGCTTGAACCCGGGAAGCGGAGATTGCAGTGAGCCAAGATCGTACCACTGCACTCCAGCCTAGGTGACAGAGTGAGACTCAACCTCTCAAAAAAAAAAAAAAAAAAAAAGAAGTAAAACTGAGTTTATATTGTTATATTGTTATGGTTCTTTTCTATCTTATATTTTTTCTTTAAGAGAGTTAACATTTTTATACTTTAGCCTCTTAATCCAGTGGTTGAAAGAGAGTGCACATTGGAAGTCTGCCTCTTGGCCATCCTTGACAACACAAACCTTAGTTCCAAGAGAATTTAATTCTTCCTTTTTCTCACTGCTTCAAAATATATATGATCAAATAGAAAGGAGTTGAACAGCAGTCTCTTCAAAGGTTTCCTAACTCTGTGGTTAACTATTAAGGGGCTGGTAATGTCATGCACTGCCATTCCCTTGACAGTGTGACTTATCTTCTAATTTAACTGAAAGCCACTTTATTTGATTCAGTGAAATGGCCTATTTCAAACTGTAGTGGTGTTAATTGAAACATTTGGTACCTTGAAATGACAGATGCCAAATTAAATCTCATTTTAATGGTTTGTAAATGTGGTTTATATGGTGACTATGTTTATTCTGAATTTTATTCTTTTTTTTGACACAGAGTCTTGCTCTGTCTCAAAGGCTTGAGTGCAGTGGTGCAGTCTTGGCTCACTGCAACCTCTGCTTTCCAGATTCAAGCAGTTCCCCTGAGTAACTGGGATTACAGGCACGTGCCACCACGCCCGGCTGATTTTTGTATTTTTAGTAGAGATGGGATTTCACCATGTTGGTCAAGCTAGTCTCTAACTCCTGACCTCCTGATCTACCGGCCTCAGCCTCCCAAAGTGCTGGGATTACAGGCATAAGCCATTGCAGTTGGCCTCTGAATTCTATTCCTTTTTTTTTTTTTTAGATGGGGTTTCACCATGTTGGCCAGGCTGGTCTCAAACGCCTGACCTCAGGTGATCCTCCCACCTTGGCCTCCCAAAGTGCTAGGATTACAGGCATGAGCCAGCACACCCAGCCTAAATTTTATTCTTATGGCATACTCAGTTTTTTTTTTTTTTTTTTTTTTTTGAGACGGAGTCTCGCTCTGTTGCTCAGGCTGGAGTGCAGTGGCGCAGTCTTGGCTCACTGCAACCTCTGGGTTCAAGCAGTTCTCCTGCCTCAGTCTACCGAGTAGCTGGGACTGCAGGCACATACCACGACGCCTGGCTAATTTTTTTGTATTTTTAGGAGAGATGGGGTTTCACCATGGTGGTCAAGCTGATCTCAAACTCCTGACCTCAAGTGATCTGCCTGCCTCAGCCTCCCAAAGTGCTGAAGTTATAGGCATGACCCAATGCACCCAGCCCATACTCAGATTTGACACTGACTTTTCATAAAGGCCTTCCTTAATTTGTCTGAAACGAAGCTATTTCAAAAGAGAGAAATAGCATGGGAAATTCTATTGACTTAATATAAGGATATGTGAGGTCTATTTATTAAAGCAAATATTTATTGAATACCAGCTAATTTGTACAGCTCTGCATTTGAGATGGTATTTGAGAAAAATTTACTTCCTCTCCAGTGAGATGTGTTAAAACATTTGTTATGTGATTAACATATATGTGTATGTATGTATATATGTACATACACATTTTGAGACAGGGTCTTACTCTGTTGTTCAGGCTATAGTGCAGTGGCACAATCTCAGCTCACTGCAGCTTCAGCCTCCCAGGCTCAAGTGATTCACCGGCCTCAGCCTCCCAATTAGCCGGGTCTACAGACGCATGCCACCATGCTTGGCTAATTTTTAAGTTTTTTGTAGAAATGGGGATCTTGTCATGTTGACTAAGTTGGTAAATATTTTCTATAATTGTTGAACTTCCTTGGAAGACTGAAAACCTATAACATCCATTTTATGTGAGGAGAAGCTAAAATTTAAGGAGTAAACTCACAGTAGCAGAACCAAAAATAGAATTTAGTTGAACAGACTGAAAATATTGTACTTGTTACTTAATACTACAGATTTTTATGTTGTAATGCTGGTAATAGGCTCCTTGGAATACTTGGAGGAAAAGAGAAGGTTGTAATAGTGGTTCTTTGAATTAACCAGAACATGACGTAACATGTTCTGCAGGGCTCCTGTGGGAAGACAAGCCTGAGATCTCCTGGGTAATACAGTGGTGGAGGTTCTATAGGTGTGGTTCAGTTTCTCAATTATGTAGGACTAAACAGAAAGGGCCTAGTATGTTATACGAATGAGAGATCCAGTTTGTCAGGATATTGTCGGGCTAAAGGGTCAGGCATCGAAGGCAGAAATTGTCTAAATAAAAATATTTTTCTATTTATTTATATTTTGAAGCTGTATGTATATATCCATGTGTGTGTTTAAAATAGTTTTGTCAATGAAAAGAGTCAAACGCTGTAAAATATTTGAAGAGATTTATTCTGAGCCAAGTATGAGTGACCAGTGGCCCATGACAAAGCCCCAGTAGATACTGAGAACGTGTGTCCAAGGTGGTCAGGCTATAGCTTGATTTTGTACACTTTGGGGGGCCGTAGACATCAATTAAACATGTAAGATGTACATTGGTTCCATCAGGAAAGGTGGGAAAACTGGAAGTTGGGGAGGCTTCCAGGTCATAGGCAGATTCAAAGATTTTCTGATTGGCAATTTGTTGGAAAAACTTATCTAAAGTCCTGGAATCCATAGTAGGGAGTGTCTGGGTTCAAATAATGGATTGTGGAGACCAAGTTTCTTATACAGATGAAAGCTGCAGGTAGCGGGCTTCAGAGAGAATACATGTTTCTTTTTATTTATTTATTTATTTTTTATTGCATTTTAGGTTTTGGGGTACATGTGAAGAACATGCAAGATTGTTGCATAGGTACACACATGGCAGTGTGATTTGCTGCCTTTCTCCCCATCACCTATATCTGGCATTTCTCCCCATGCTATCTCTCCCCAACTCCCCACCCCCCGCTGTCCCTCCCCTATTTCCCACCTGACAGACCCCAGTGTGTGATGCTCCCCCCACCCTGTGTCCATGTGTTCTCCTTGTTCAACACCTACCTATGAGTGAGAACATGTGGTGTTTGATTTTCTGTTCTTGTATCAGTTTGCTGAGAATGATGGTTTCCAGATTTCATCCATGTCCCTACAAAGGACACAAACTCATTGTTTTTGATGGCTGCATAATATTCCATGGTGTATATGTGCCACATTTTCCCTGTCCAGTCAGTCATCGATGGGCATTTTGGTTGATTCCAGGTCTTTGGTATTATAAACAGTGCTGCAGTGAATGTTTGTGTGCATGTGTCCTTATAGTAGAACGATTTATAGTCCTTTGTATATATCCCAGTAATGCGATTGCTGGGTCAAATGGAATTTCTATGTCTAGGTCCTTGAGGAATCGCCACACTGTCTTCCACAATGGTTGAACTAATTTACACTTCCACCAACAGTGTAAAAGTGTTCCTATTTCTCCACATCCTCTCCAGCATCTGTTGTCTCCAGATTTTTTAATGATCGCCTTTCTAACTGGCATGAGATAGTATCTCAATGTAGTTTTGATTTGCATTTCTCTAATGACCAGTGATGATGAGCATTTTTTTCATATGTTTGTTGGCATCATGTATGTCTTTTTTTGTAAAGTGTCTGCTCATATCCTTCACCCACTTTTGAATGGGCTTGTTTGTTTTTTTTTCTTGTAAATCTGTTTTAGTTCTTTGTAGATTCTGGATATCAGCCCTTTGTCAGATGAGTAGACTGCAAGAATTTTTTCCCATTCTGTTCGTTGCCAATTCACTCTAATGACTGTTTCTTTTGCTGTGCAGACGCTGTGGAGTTTGATTAGGTCCTATTTGTCTATTTTGGGTTTTGTTGCCAATGCTTTTGGTGTTTTGGTCATGAAGTCCTTGCCTATGCCTATGTCCTGAATGGTTTTGCCTAGGTTTTCTTCTAGAGTTTTTATGGTGTTAGGTCTTATGTTTAAGTCTTTAATCCATCTGGAGTTAATTTTAGTGTAGGGTGTCAGGAAGGGGTTCAGTTTCTGCTTTCTGCATGTGGCTAGCCAGTTTTCCCAACACCATTTATTAAACAGGGACTCCTTTCCCCATTGCTTGTTTTTGTCAGGTTTGTCAAAGATCGGTTGGTTGTAGATGTGTGGTGTTGCCTCCGAGGCCTCTGTTCTGTTCCATTGGTCTATATCTCTGTTTTGGTACCAGTACCATGCTGTTTTGATTATTGTAGCCTTGTAGTATAGTTTGAAGTCCAGTAGTGTGATGCTTCCCGCTTCTTTTTGCTTAGAATTGACTTGGCTATGCAGGCTCTCTTTTGGTTCCATACGAAGTTTAAGGTGGTTTTTTCCAGTTCTGTGAAGAGGTCGTTGGTGGCTTGATGGGGATAGCATTGAATCTGTAAATTACTTTGGGCAGTGTGGCCATTTTCACGATATTGATTCTTCCTAACCATGAACAGGGAATGTTTCTCCATCTGTTTGTGTCCTCTCTTATTTTGTTGAGCAGTGGTTTGTAGTTCTCCTTGAAGAAGTCCTTTGCATTCCTTGTTAGTTGTATTCCTAGGTATTTTATTCTCTTTGTAGCAATTGTGAATGGCAGTTCATTCTTGATTTGGCTCTGTTTAAATCTGTTATTGGTGTATAGGAATGCTTGTGATTTTTGCACATTGATTTTGTATCCTGAGACTTAGCTGAAGTTGCTTATCAGTTTCAGGAGATTTTGGGCTGAGATGATGGGGTCTTCTAGATATACAGTCATGTTGTCCCCAAATAGAGACAATTTGACTTCCTCCTTTCCTATTTGAATACCCTTTATTTCTTTTTCTTGCCTGATTGCTCTGTCTAGAACTTCCAATACTGTATTGAATAGGAGTGGTGAGAGAGGGCATCCTTGTCTAGTGCCAGGTTTCAAAGGGAATGCTTTCAGTTTTTGCCCATTCAGTATGATGTTGGCTGTTGGTTTGTCGTAAATAGCTTTTATTATTTTGAGATACGTTCCATCAATACCTAGTTTATTGAGGGTTTTTAGCATAAAGCGCTGTTGAATTTTGTCAAAGGCCTTCTCTGCATCAATTGAGATAATCATGTGGTTTTTGTCTTTGGTTCTGTTTCTATGGTGAATTACGTTTATAGACTTGCGTATGTTGAACCTGCCTTGCATCCCCGGGATGAAGCCTACTTGATCATGGTGGATAAGCTTTTTGATGTGCTGTTGCATTTGGTTTGCCAGTATTTTATTGAAGATTTTTGCATCTGTGTTCACCATGGATATTGGCCTGAAGTTTTCTTTTCTTGCTGAGTCTCTGCCGGGTTTTGGTATCAGGATGATGTTGGTCCCATAAAATGATTTGGGAAGGATTCCCTCTTTTTGTATTGTTTGGAATAGTTTCAGAAGGAATGGTACCAGCTCCTCTTTGTATGTCTGGTAGAATTCGGCTGTGAACCCGTCTGGACCTGGGCTTTTTTTGAGTGGTAGGCTCTTAATTGCTGCCTCAACTTCAGCCCTTGTTATTGGTCTATTCAGGGTTTCGATTTCTTCCTTGTTTAGGCTTAAACAAGGGAGGAGGCAAGTGTCCAGGAATTTATCCATTTCTTCCAGGTTTACTAGTTTATGTGCATAGAGTTATTTGTAATAATATCTGATGATGGTTTGTATTTCTGTGGAATCTCTGGTGATATCCCCTTTATTGCTTTTTATTGCATCTGTTTGATTATTCTCTCTCTTCTTTTTTATTAATCTGGCTAGCAAATACATGTTTCTTATGAGACTTTAAAAGGTGGCAAACTCTTAGTTAATTTTCTCCTGGATCAGGGAAAAGACTTGGAAAGGGAAAGTGATTCTCTACAGAATGTAAATTTTCCCAGCAAGAGACAGCTTTGCAGGGCCATTTCAGAATATGTCAAGGAAATATAGGGTAAAATACTTAAATTTCTTCCATGGCCTGCTATCTGACATGTGATGCTGTACTAGAGTCAGGCTGGGAATTTGGTGTGCGATTGCTGCAGAATATCTTAATGTCTCTGTTTTAATGTTAACGCTGATCAGTTGTCCCTGAATTCCAAAGAGAAGAGGGTATAATGAGTCATGTCCAACCCCTACCTTCTCATCATGGCCTGAACTAGTTTTTTAGGTTAACTTAGGAATGCCCCTGGTGAGGGAAGGGTCCATCTGTTGGTTGGGAGTCTTAGAATTTTATTTTTGGTTTACAGGTTTGTAAAAACTTAATGAAAATGGTCATATTTCATAATTCTGTATAATTTGATATTGTACTTTATTTAAAACTCACGTACAAAATGCCTGTCCATATCCGTTTTCAGAAGATGAGGATGGAAGTTAGAAATCAGATTGAAGATGAGGATGGAAGTTAGAAATCAGTTAGAAATGTCAGATTTGGTAATTTTCTTATCCTGCTGAAAACCTCTATACACCTATAATTTTGAAAGGATTAATTTCAGACTTGCTGTCTTTGGGCCTAATGATTCTACTTTAAAGTTTCCCTGATTAAACTAGGTAATAAGTCTGACAAATGGACATTCAGATGATATCATACTTTTCTAAAAGATAACATTGCTTTTGATTAAATATGCAATAAACATTTCATATTTTTTCTCAAGAATATTTCCTGGCATCTGCACTAAAGAGACAAAAAGGCAGCCACTGTTAAGGACTTTATCCCTTGTTCTGTTTTTAGCTGATTTGTTGTTGTTGTATTTTTCCTAATGTTGAATACAGTTAAACCATATTAAACCGGATTCCCAATATTGTTAGTTTCCCTGATGACAATTAAGGATAATCAGTAAATGGATATTGAATCTTTTTTTTTTTTTTTTTTTTTTTAAGTGGTGATGGCGTTTTGCTATGTTGGCCAGGCTGGTCTCGAACTCCTGGCCTCAAGTGATCTGCCTGCCTTGGCCTCTCAAAGTGTTGGGATTACAGGAGTGAGGCACTGCACCTGGCTGGATATTGAATTATTGAAGGACATTCCCTAACCCTTCCTGCCTCTTTTCCACTGTCTTACTCCCTTTGTTCCACCCAGTAGTAGTTGGGTTTTTGACATCTGGCAAAGTATAGATTGTCTACTCTTCTGTATTAGTTTTCTTCACTTTTTTTTAAAAGAATATTTTTTAAGCAAGATAGAGACAGAGTCTTGCTCTGTTGCTCAGGTTGGTCATGAGCTCCTGAGCTCAAGCGCTCCTCCTGCCTCACTTCCCAGAGTGCTGGGATTACAGGCATGAGCCACCGTGCGTGGCCAGCTTTCTTCAGTCTTGACTTACAGTAGTTCTGCCCAGCCAGTGAAACTGTTAATATTCTGATGTAGCCTTTTTTCTCTTGTTTGTAAATTATTTACCATCGCTGATCCTAGGCATCCTATACAATAAAACGTCTTTGAGCACAGTCACATCTCAGCAGTTCATTCTGGTTAATAAGGAAAGAAAAATGTCAAAATCTATTATTTTCTCAGAGGCTATTAAATGTTTTACAGCTGTAAAAATACACTGTAGATATGCTATACTTACTTACATTACTTTTCTGCTCTTCTGTAGAGTGAATGCCCTCCAGTCAACAATTTCTAGAAACAAACCTATCTGTGGTTGAGCAAGTGAAGTTTATTACTCACTGTAGCCAGGGAGAACACATATATTTAATAACTATGGTGCATCTTAGTAAAAGGTGTTAGAAAGATCTTACAGGATTTGGGCTCATATTTGGTGATTTTAAGGAGGGTTTGAGAAAACAAGGTTTCACTCTGAATTGGATGCTACCAGGAGCTGGGAATAATTCTATGAATAAATATTATAAAACCTATCTAGAAGAAGAGAAGACTAGAGTGAGGTCTAAAGCTGTAGTAGTTAAAAAGCAGGGGTTGGCTGGTCACGGTGGCTCATGCCTGTAATCCTGGCACTTTGGGAGGCCAAGGTGGACAGATCACCAGGTCAGGAGTTCAGGTGTTCCAGACCAACCTGGCCAATATGGTGAAACTCCATCTCTGTTACAAAAAATACAAAAACTAGCCGGGCGTAGTGGCAGGCACCTGTAGTCCCAGCTACTCGGGGGGTGAGGCAGGAGAATCACTTGAACCTGGGAGGTGGTGGTTGCAGTGAGCCAAGATCACACCACTGCACTCCAGCCTGGGCGACAGATTTTTTAAAAAATCTGTCTAAAGGAAAAAAAAAAAGCAGGATTCACTCATTAGTTGGAAGAGGGGAATGTTTGGTATTTCATGGTTTAGGCAGTGTTCAGTGTTCACGTTTTGCCTGTGTTTAGTTACAATTGTAGAATGGTTTTGTTCCACTGTGGTCACAGAGTGGCCTTAATTGATGCTGGTATTCTGTAAGTGCCAGGTCTAGTACCAAGGTTTAGCTGATAGTAGTAGGCCAGCTCCTGGATATGAGAAGCTACTTTTCTCTTTCTTAGCTTTTTTTTATTTTTGAAATGGAATCTGACTCTCACCCAGGCTGGATTGCAATGGCTCGATCGAGGCTCACTGCAACCTCTGCCTCCTGGGTTCAAGTGATTCTCCTGCCTCAGTCTCCCAAGTAGCTGGAATTACAGGCACATGCTACCTTGCCTGGCTAATTTTTGTATTTTTAGTAGAGACAGAGTTTTGCCATGTTGGACAGGCTGGTCTGGAATGAACTCTGGACTTCAAGTGATCCACCTGCCTCAGCCTCTCGAAGTGCTGGGATTACAGGTGTGAGCCACTGTGCCTGGCCTGTTTCTCTGCTTTGAGGGTCAAGTTTTACCCTTTTTGAATTGCAGGGCTTCTTATCCAAATTCACATTTAAGTTCTAACCATACAGGTACCACAGTTTGTTACTCCATTAACTAAATGATTTGGGTTGTTTTCTGCTATTGTTGTTTATTTTTTATTTAAATGTTTTTGAGATGGAGTCTTGCTCTGTTGCCCAGGCTAGAGTGCAGTGGCACAATCGCAGCTCACTGCAACCTCTGCCTCCCAGGTTCAAGTGATTCTCCCTGCTTCAGCCTCCTGAGTAGCTGTGATTACAGGCATCCGCCACCACACCCAGCTAATTTTTGTATTTTTAGTGGAGATGGGGTTTCACCATTTTAGCCAGGCTGGTCTAACTCCTGACCTGAAGTTATCCACCCGCCTCAGCCTCCCAAAGTGCTGGGATTACAGCCATGAGTCACCACGCCTGACCTCCTGTTTTTAACTCTTATGCATAAAGATACTGTAAATTCATGTAGAGGTCTTAGAAGTTTTCATTCTCCTGCATAAATAAGTAGAGGAAGAGATTGTTGACTTATATGATAAATATATATTTAATGTCATAAGAAACTACCAAACTCTTTTTCCAACTGGGTACTATTTTATTCCCTACCAGCAAATACATGAAACGTCCATTACTCCTTCTCTTGTAATATTTTGGTATTTTCTTTTCTTTTCTTTCTTTCTTCTGTCTCACTCTGTTGCCCAGGCTGGAGTGTAGTGGTATCATCTTGGCTCACTGCAACCCCTTCTACTCCTGGGTTCAAGTGGTTCTCTTGCCTCAGCCTCCCAAGTAGTTGAGACTATGGGCGCATGCCACCACGCCCAGCTAACCGGCTAATTTTTCGTATGTTTAGTAGAGATGGGGTTTCACCGTGTTAGCCAGGATGGTCTCAATCTCCTGACCTCTTGATCCACCCTCCTTGGCCTCCTAAAGTGTGTGAATTACAGGCATGAGCCACCACACCTGGCCATATTTTGGTATTTTCGTGTTCTTTTGTTTTTTTGTTTTTCAAAATTAGCTGCATTGTCGTATCTTGTGGTTTTAATTTGTACTTCCCTAACAGCTAATGATGTTGAGCATCTTTTCTTACACTTATTTGCCATTTATGTCTCAAATTTTTGGCCAAATTTATATTTTACTCTTTGCCTACTATAGATAGACAGACAGACAGACAGACAGACAGACAGACAGACAGATAGATAGAGATGAAGTCATTCTCTGTTGAGCAGGCTGGATGCAGTGGCACGATCTCTGCTCACTGCAACCTCTGCCTCCCAGGTTTGAGCGATTCTCCTGCCTCGGCCTCCTGAGTAGTTCCAACTATAGCCATATGCCACCATGTCCGGCTAATTTTTGTATTTTAAGTAAAGATGGAGTTTTACCATGTTTTGTGGGCTGCTCTTGAAGTCCTGACCGCAGGTGATTCACCCACCTCGGTCTCCCAAAGTTCTGAGATTATAATCATGAGCCACCATACCCAGCTGGGATAAGCAATCTTAAAAAGCACTTTGTTGATTTCTGGTGAATAGTGAAAGTGTGACAAACTATGACTCATCACTTATATTTTATTTATTTATTTATTTATTTTATTTTTTTTTTTGAGATGGAGTTTCACTCATGTTACCCAGGTTAGAGTGCAATGGCGCGATCTCGGCTCACCGCAACCTCCGCCTCCTGGGTTCAGGCAATTCTCCTGCCTCAGCCTCCTGAGTAGCTGGGATTACAGGCACGCACCACCATGCCCAGCTAATTTTTTTGTATTTTTAGTAGAGACGGGGTTTCACCATGTTGACCAGGATGGTCTCGATCTCTTGACCTCGTGATCCACCCGCCTCGGCCTCCCAAAGTGCTGGGATTACAGGCTTGAGCCACCGCGCCCGGCAATCACTTTTATTTTTTAAGCATATGTCTTAAACTGGCAAGTATGCATTAGGGGACCGGTATAAGAAGGTTACAACATTGTTTGAAATACTGAAAAACTGGAAACAATCTCAGTATCTTTTAATAATCGAAAAAATGGTTGAGGTTGTGTGTGGCAGCTCATGCTTGTAATCCCAGCGCTTTGGGAGGCCAAGGCAGGAGGATCACCTGAGGTTGGGAGTTTGAGTCCAGCCTGGCCAACATGGCAAAACCCTGTCTCTCCTAAAAATACAAAAATTAGGCAGGTGTGGTGGCACACATCTGTAATCCCAGCTACTCTGGAGGCCAAGGCACAAGAATCGCTTGAGCCTGGGAAGTGGAGGTTGCAGGTGAGCTGAGATCATGCCACTGTACTCCAGCCTGGGTGATAGAGTAAGACTGTCTCCAAAAAAAGAAAATAAGACATAGTTGAATAAATTATAAATCACAGAATGATACAGGTTACTGTACAGAAGTCAAAATGAATGAACTAGATCTATATATAGCAGCATAGCTAGATCTCAAAAGAAATGTAAATTTTTAAAAATCACACTAATTTAGATAAGGATGATAAAAACATGTACTAGAAAGATATGCACTGAATTCTTTTATTTTTATTTTTTTTATTTTTTGAGATGGAGTCTCACTCTGTTCCAGGCTGGAGTGCAGTGGCACAATCTCAGCTCACTGCAACCTCCACCTCCTGGGTTCAAGCGATTCTCCTGCCTTAGCCTCCTGAGCAGCTGGGACTACAGGTGCGTGTCACCACACCCAGCTAATTTTTGTATTTTTAGTAGAGGTGTGGTTTCACCATGTTGGCCAGGATTGTCTCAATCTCTTGACCTTGTAATCTGCCCGCCTCGGCCTCCTAAAGTGCTGGGATTACAGGCATGAGCCACTGCATCCGGCCATGCACTGAATTTTTGGTAGAGGTTTCTTAGAAGAGAAGGAGCATGGGAATGGGAAGAGGTACTAAAAAAGGAACTTAGGTTGTATCTGTTACAGTTTACTCACCTTGTTTTTAAAATTTTAAACCAAATATGACGTTGTTATCACTATTTTTGCCAGTCAGTACAAATGCTATTATACTATTTTCTGTAATTTTCCCTTTTTCCAATTAAAAACAGCAAAAATACATGTAAATAGGTATTTTCTTTGTGGAAAACAGGAAGGCGAGCATCCAAATAATTTTAGTTAATTTATAACAAACTCTTAATTTCTTTTTCTTCCTTTTTTTTTTTTTTTTTTTCCTGAGACAAGGTCTTGCTCTGTTGCTCAGGTTAAAATGCAGTGGTGTAATCACTGCAGCCTTCACCTCTCCAGCTGAAGTGATCTCTTGCCTCAGTCTCCCAGGTAGATAGGAGCACAGATGTGCACTCTTAATCCTGGTTAACTTTTTAATTTTTTGGTAGAGATAAAATCTCACCATGTTGCCCAAGCTAGTCTTGAGCTGCTGGGCTCAAGCAGTCCTCCTGCCTTGGCCTCCCAAAGTGCTGGGATTATAAGCATGGGCCAACAGTGCCCGATCTTCATAAACTTTTCTTTACATGTCATTATCAAGTACTTATTGAACACCTACTCTGAATCAGGCACAGTATGAAATACTGATAATTCTATAATAAGTAAGAAATTGCCCTGTTTAAGGGGGTGAATCCAGTTAGTCATTTATTTTCAGGATAAAGAAACAGAAGAATGTGGTAGGTAGTATGTACTCATAAGGAGAAAGCATTTCTTAGTCGCTTTGTGTGGTGTTTATAAGACGACTTCATCTGTTTTATCAAGAGTCATCATATTATATTGAATTTGAAATTTTAAGTCATAGTAAGGAATGGCATGGAAATTTTTGTTTGACATGAGGCCAGGTGTGGTGGCTCAAGCTTGTAATCCCAGCACTTTGGGAGGCCAAGGTAGGAGGATTACTTGAGTCTAGGAGTTCAAGACCAGCCTGGGCAACAGGTAAGACCCTATCTCTACAAAAAAAAAAAAAAAAAAAAAAACCACAAAAAAATTAGCTAAATGTGGTGGCACATGCCTGTAGTCTTAGCTACTTGGGAGGCCGAGGGAAGAGGATCGATCACTTGAGCCCAGGAGTTGGAGGGTGCCGTGAGCTAGGATCGTGCCCCTGCACTCCAATGTGGGTGACAGCAAGACTCTGTTTAAAAAAAACAAGGCTGGGCGAAGTGGTTCACACCTATAAGCCTGTAATCTGAGCACTTTGAGAGGCCAAGATGGGTAGAATACCTGAGGTCAGGAGTTCAAGATCAGCCTGGCCAACATAGTGAATACCCTGTCTGTACTAAAAATGCAAAAATTAGCTGGGTGTGATGGTGCACATCTGTAATCTCAGCTACTTTGGAGGCTGAGACACGAGAATTGCTTGAACCTGGGAGGCGGAGCAGTGAGCAGAGAGAGCACCACTGCACTCCAGCCTGGGTGACTGAGTGATATTCTGTCTCAAAAAAAGGAAAAAGACAGACTAAGAAATTAATTTGCATTCAGACAAATGGTCAAAAATGATAGAAATAAAACAAAAAATTAATTTTCAAATACAGTGTGATTTGAGTATAACGATTACAGAAGTTGTTCTATATACTTTTTGATTATGCTGAGTTTTTAGATTCATTTAAAGCTTAACTTGCATTAGGAATTAATGTTTTAAACTAGTTGTTTAGTTCAAAGAAAATAGAAATGTGTTACTAAATGCTACACTTGTAATCTAATATACCAGTTCTCATGATGCAATCAATTGTTAAATAAAAACTTACTTTAGAGAGAAGGCACCTAACAATGAACACATTATATTAGATTTGAATATGAGATGGAACAGTGCTTTTTGTTTCATTGTTATTGAAATCATATTTGTATTTTTCAAAAGTGTATATACTTAAAAATTCCTAAATAAAATGTCTTTAATACAGCATTTTAGTGGTTATAAGGATCAATACTATGAGATGATAAGAAAAAAGGACCCATGGCCCTAAAATGTTGATAAACATTGTGACCATATTCCCCATCTTGGAGCCATCATAATACACACATTACGATGATAAAAGTACTAAAAAGTTACGTAGTAATGTTTCTCAGACTTCCTTGTTTACAACCCTATTTTTTATGTGTTATCTATCAACAGCATGCTTTGCAATGTTTAGTGTACTCTTCATACTCATGATCTATACAAATAATTATTTTTATTTTAAAGCAGGACAGAAGGAGCAAGCTGTGGAATGGTATAAGAAAGGTATTGAAGAACTGGAAAAAGGAATAGCTGTCATAGTTACAGGACAAGGTAAGATTATATTTGTTTGGCTGGGCGTGGTGGCTCACGCCTGTAATCCAAGCACTTTGGAGGCCAAGGCGGGCGGATCACCTGAGGTCAGGATTCAAGACCAGCCTGACCAACGTGGGGAAACCTTGTCTTTAAATTAAAAATATATATATATATTATATTTGTTTATAGCCATCCCAAATTATAATATATTCACATGATTGTCCAGATTTCAGATCTCTTTAATCTATTTATTTCTTTTTCTTCTTTCTTTCTTCCTTTCCTTTCCCTTCCCCTCTCCCTCTCCCTTCCTCTTCCCCTTTTCCTTCCCCTTCCTTGCTTCCTTTCTTTTTCTTTTCTTTTTTTTTTTTGAGACAGGGTCTTGCCTTTGTTACCCAGGCTGGAGTGCAGTGATATGGTCATAGCTCACTGCAACCTCAAACTTCTGGGCTCTAGTGATCCTCCTGCCTCTGCTTCCCAAGTAGCTGGAACCACAGGTGCACACTACCACACTTAGCTAATTATTATTATTTTTTGAGATGGAGTCCCACTCTGTTGCCGAGGCTGGAGTACAATGGTGCAATCTCAGCTCACTGCAACCTCTGCCTCCCAGATTCAGGCAATTCTCCTGCCTGAGCCTCCCAAGTAGTTGGAATTACAGGCGCATGGTACTGCGCCCAGCTACTTTTTGTGTTTTTAGTGGAGATGGCATTTCGCCATGTTGGCCAGGCTGGTCTCAAACTCTTGACCTCAAGTGATCCTCCCAACTTGGCATCGCAAAGTGCTGGGATTACAGGTGTGAGCCTCTGTGTCTGGCCACACATAGCTAATTAAATTTTTTTTCTTTTTTTTGTAGAGACAGGGGTCCCACTATTTTTCTAGGGCTGTTCTCAAACTTCTGGCCTCAAGTGATCTTTCCACCTCAGCTTTCCAAAGTGCTGGGATTATAGGCATGAGCCACTGCACCCAGCCAGATTGTATTTATCTTAATAAAAGTATTTGTACATTTTTTAATGTTATTGTTAACATTCGTGGACTTACAGTTAATTCATTGTTACTTATTCTAAAAATGAAGTTATAGTTAGATATGCTCAAACTTGATTACCTGTAGCATTAGGCAAAAACTACTATATTATTTGTGTCCTCGTTGGTGTCACTGTTGGTGTTCAGTCACCACGCACTATTTTTGAAATCTGGCCCTTTCCTCATTGTCAAGGAGGGAAAGAGTGATTAATCCAGAAATTTCCTTTGCACTTGTAAGTAATGCTTCTTGACTGCATTTTAGACTATGAGCTGTAAATGTCTTATTTTGATTCACACTGGGTTTTTAAATTTGTTTTGTTTTGTTTTTTTGTTAGAAAAAGGGTCTTGCTATGTTGACCAAGCTGGTCTTGAACCCCTGGCCTCAAGCGATCCTCCCACTTCCGCCTCCCAGAGTACCGGGGTTACAGGTGTGAGCCACTGCACCTGAACTCACCCTTGGCTTTTTTTTGAGACAGAGTCTTGCTCTGTCACCCAGGCTGGAGTGCAGTAGTGTGATCTTGGCTCATTGCAGCGTCTGCCACCTGGGTTCATGAAAATCTCCTGCCTCAGCCTCCCAACTAGCTGGGACTACAGGTGTGCACCATCATGCCTAGCTAATTTTTTGTATTTTCAGTAGAGATGGGGTTTTACCATGTTGGCCAAGCTAGTTTCAAAGTCATCCACTTGCCTCAGCCTCCCAAAGTGTTGGGATTACAGGTGTGAGCCACTGCAACTGGCCACTCGTGGTTTATTTTAAAACCAAAGCAGTCATTACTCATTTCTATTTTCCTATCACCTCAAATTAAAAAATTAGAGTCTAATATTGTCTTTAAATATATTGGCCAGGCACAGTGGCTCATGCCTGTAATCACAGTGCCTCATGCCTGTAATCACAGTGCTGTGGGAGGCCTAGGCAGGAGGATTGCTTGAGGCTAGGAATTCAAGACCAGCCTGGGCAATAGAGCAAGATCTCTATCTCAACAACAACAATAAATGTATATGTGTATATATATAATATAAAACATTTATTGTACACTTCCTGTATGCCTAAGCATCATTGTAATTGCTTCATATGTAGTATTTCTTTTAATTTTCGCTACCACCCCATGCTCTGTAGTTGCTGTTATCCGTATTTTTCAGCTGGATAACCTGTAATACAGAGAAATTAAGGAAGTTACCTAAAGTCTCATAGCTAGCAAGTATAGAGTTAGGATTTGAGCTGAGGCAGCCTGACTTCAGAGCCTATTGTGAAGTATGTGAGTACCACTATTAAATAAGTAAAGTACTCCAGCTTATCATAGTTGAAATATATTCAGGCCGGGCGCGGTGGCTCATGCCTGTAATCCCAGCACTTTGGGAGGCCGAGGTAGGCAGATCACCCGAGGTCAGGAGTTCGAGATCAGCCTGATCAACATGGAGAAACCCCATCTCTACTAACAAAATACAGCATTAGCCGGGCATGGTGACACATGCCTGTAATCCCAGCTACTTGGAGGCTGAGGCAGGAGAATCGCTTGAACCTTGTGGCAGAGGTTGTGGTGAGCCAAGATCGCACCATTGCACTCTAGCTTGGGCAGCAAGAGCAAAACTCTGTCTCAAAAAAAAAGAAATATATTCAGAATTAGAAATTACAGTATTTAGGCTATGAATCAATTCATTCAATAGATGTCTGTTGGCTGGCTGGCTGGCTGACTCTGCTACTTATATCAGCTGATCTCCAATAATTACAATATGTCCAACCCTGCTTTTTCCTCTCCTCTTTATATTTCGATTATTTCTCTAGCTACTGGTGTGTATAAAAGAAAGCAGAATAGAACAGGTAAACATAGGAAGTTGGACCTTTGAGACTATGATGAGCATACTTAATCAATTGTATGCAAAATATATTTGCTGTTTCTTTTTTTTTTTTTGAGACGGAGTTTCACTCTTGTTACCCAGACTGAAGTGCAATGGCGCGATCTCGGCTCACCGCAACCTCTGCCCCCTGGGTTCAGGCAATTCTCCTGCCTCAGCCTCCCGAGTAGCTGGGATTACAGGCATGCGCCACCATGCCCAGCTGATTTTTTGTATTTTTAGTAGAGACGGGGTTTCACCATGTTGACCAGGATGGTCTCGATCTCTTGACCTCATGATCCACCCCCCTTGGCCTCCCAAAGTGCTGGGATTACAGGCTTGAGCCACTGCGCCCGGCGCTGTTTCAAGTTACATGGAAGAAAAGTTAGGAAAAAATGAATTGGTTTTAAGTAGGGCTGAGCGCAGTGGCTCCTGCCTATAATCCTAACACTGAGAGGCTGAGGCAGGTGGATTGCTTGAGACCAGGAGTTCAAGATCAGCCTGAGAAGCATGGCAATACCATCTCTACAAAAATAAAAAATTAGCCCTGCATGCTGGCATGTGCCTGTAAGTTCCAGCTGTTTGGTGGGGTCTAAGGTGGGAGGATCATTTGAGCCTGGAAGGTTGAGGCTGCAGTGAGTGGTGATCATGCCATTGTACTCCAGCCTAGGTAACAAAGTAAGACAATGTCTCCTAGAAAAGAAAGCCAGGCATGGTGGCTCACGGCTATAATCCGAGCCCTTTGGGAGGCCAAGGCTAGTGGATCACCTGAGGTCAGGCGTTCAAGACTAGCCTGACTAACATGGTGAAACCCCGTCTCTACTAAAAAAAAAAAAAAATTAGCTGGGCATGGTGGTACCTGCCTGTAATCCCAGCTACTCAGGAGGCTGAGGCAGGAGAATTGCTTGAACGTGGGAGGTGGAGATTGCAGTGAACGGAGGTTGTGCCATTGCACTCCAGCCTGGGCAACAAGAGTTAAACTCCATCTCAAAAAAAAAGAAAATAAGTATTTCATTGAGTTAAAAATGCCTTATATTATACCACTAAGAGACAAAAACAGTTAATCAAAGTATATGTTCTTTTCATCACTTAGAATTTGAATTTTAATCTTATTGAAGAGGCTGTTTTAGTCTAGACATAGATATAACAACAATAGCTGGGCACAGTGGCTCATGCCTGTTATCCCAGCACTTTGGGAGGCCAAGGCGGGTAGATCACAAGGTCAAGGGATCGAGACCATCCTGGCCAACATGGTGAAACCCCGTCTCTACTAAAAATACAAAAATTAGCCAGGCATTTGGCATGCACCTGTAGTCCCAGCTACTTGAGAGGCTGAGGCGGAAGAATCGCTTGAACCCTGGAGGTGGAGGTTGCAGTGAACTGAGACTGCGCTACTGTGCTCCAACCTGGCGACAGAGCAAGACTCTGTCTCAAAAACAAGAACAACAACAACAACAACAATATTAATATCTGTGACCAAATTTGTGCATGCATGGGCAATGAAAAGCCTAGGTTATGACTGCAGCCTGTTGGATAGCATTAGTAAGTTAACATTGGTTGTAAAACAAATCCCAATTTCAAATACTTTAAAATGTGGGGGAAAAAAGTTTTAGACTCTATGAAATAGACCTGAAATCTATGAAATACTACAGTAGGTTGGAAGCAATCATGAGAAACTAATTTTTTTTTGTGGCTGTTATATATATTTTTTGAGACAGGGTCTCAGCCTGTTGTCCAGGCTGGAGTGCTATGATGCGGTCACCTCTCATTGCAACATCCACCTCCTGGGCTGAAGTGATCCTTCCACCTCAACCTCCCAGGCTCGGCTAATCTTTTTTTTTTTTTTAAAGTAGAGACTAGGTCTGATTATGTTGCCCAGGCGCCCAGACTGGTCTTGAACTCCCGAGCTCAAGTAATCCTTCTGTTTCAGCTGCCCAAAGTGCTGGGTTACAGAAGTGAGCCACAACACCTGCCCTGAAGATAATATTTTAAAAATGTCTTCTTTTTTCTTTCTTTTGGGTACATATTTTATTTTTTTAAATTTCTGTATAGACTGTGACTCTCCATGAATGTAGTTGGGGAGATGATTTATCTTGAAATAATATTAGTTGGGAAATGTAGATATTTTAATTAATTCTTTTTTTCTTTCAGGCGAACAGTGTGAAAGAGCTAGACGCCTTCAGGCTAAAATGATGACTAATTTGGTTATGGCCAAGGACCGCTTACAACTTCTAGGTATCAATTAATGTGTAATTTGATGTGAGATGTATTGGAAATATATATTTGATGAAACTTTAATTGTAGAAGGAAATAGATCAGTGATTTAAAATGTGGTCCAGGCTTTTTAACATAAAGAAAATGTGTAACATATACAAAAAACAGAAGAGCATAATGAACTCCTAATTATTCATCTCTCAGCTTTGATAATTATCCACCTCACTGTCGGTTTTGATTTATTTATAGCAAGGGCTGGCAAACTGCAGCTGATGGGCCATCCCAGCTCACTGCCTATTATTATTATAAATAAGGTTTCATTGGCACACAGCTTTTCCTTTCTTTAGGTATTATCTATGGCTTTCATGCTACAATGACAGAATTGAATAGTTGATACAGAGACTACACTGCCCTTAAAACCTAAAATATTTACTGTCTGGCCCTTTACAATTTATTTGTTGATGAAACCAGATCTTTGTTATGTAGTATTTCCTACAGCCTGACTTTTGCTGTGTGAATCTTTTGTGGTAACTTTTAACATGTTCTTCTTTCCTCCCCCTGTTAAATGATAGTTGGATATAGAGCCTTGATCACAATGAAAGTTGATTTTTATTATTTATTTATTTATTTATTTATTTATTTTTTGAGATGGAGTTTCACTCATGTAACCCAGGCTGGAGTGCAATGGCGCGATCTCGGCTCACCGCAACCTCCGCCTCCTGGGTTCAGGCAATTCTGCCTCAGCCTCCTGAGTCGCTGGGATTACAGGCACGCGCCACCATGCCCAGCTAATTTTTTGTATTTTTAGTAGAGACGGGGTTTCACCATGTTGACCAGGATGGTCTCGGTCTCTTGACCTCGTGATCCACCCGCCTCGGCCTCCCAAAGTGCTGGGATTACAGGCTTGAGCCACCGCGCCTGGCCGATTTTTGTTTTTTAATAAGACCTACTTCCTAGGTGGTTGTGTTTGTGTGTGTTCATCATTAGTTCTTCCATCTTGTGAAGTTAGCAGCAGTTAACTATGACTGATGCCCAGTGATATTTTAATTCTATCATTCTTTCAGCATTCATCAACTGTAATAGAAGTTTTTCCTTGTCTTCTGTTTGATGGTGTAGATTTTAAAAATACATTATTAAGTGAAATCTACTACTCAAAAAAAGCAGAACAAAACCCACTACATATGAGTGGCTCTATCATACGTTGGTGGATAGAAATAGTAGATATTTGGTAAGCAGGCAAACCTTATTTATTTGTAGCCCTGTGACTTGGGGTAAGTTACTTTGCATGTCTGAGTCTTTTTTATCTAATTTGTAATATGAAGATAATATTATTATTATTTTATTGTTTTTATTTTTGAGACAGAGGCTCACTCTGTCACCCAAGCTGAAGTGCAGTGGGGTGATCTCAGCTCACTGCAACCTCCACCTCCCACATGTAAGCAATTGTCCTGCCTCAGCCTCCCGAGTAACTGGAACTACAGGCATGAACCACCATACCTGGCTAATTCTGTGTATTTTTAGCAGAGAGAGGGTTTCACTGTGTTAGCCAGGATGGTCTTGAACTCCTGACCTCGTGATCCGCCCACCTCGGCCTCCCAAAGTGCTGGGATTAACAGGTTTGAGTCACTGCAAGTCACTGCAAGGCTGGGTCAGCCTTATTATTATTGTTATTTTTTGAGACAGAGTCTTGCTGTCTTGCCCCGCCTGGAGTGCAGCGGTGTGATCTCAGCTCAGTGCAACCTCCACGTCCCAGGTTCAAGCTAATCTCATGCCTCAGCTTCCCGAATAGCTGGGATTACAGGTGCCTGTCATCATGCCTGACTAATTTTTTTTTGAGACAAAGTTTTGCTCTTGTCCAGGCTGGAGTGCAATGGCGCAATCTCAGCTCACTGCAACCTCTGTCTCCCAGGTTCAAGCGATTCTCCTGCCTCAGCCTCCCAAGTAGCTGCTACCATGCCTGGGTAATTGTGTATTTTTAGTAGTGAGGGGGTTTCTCCCTGTTGATCAGGGTTGTCTTGAACTCCCAACCTCAGGTGATCTACCCACCTTGGCCTCCCAAAGTGCTTAGATTACAGGCGTGCACCACCATGCCCAGCCTAATTTTTAAATTTTTAGTAGATACTGGGTTTCACTACGCTGGGCAAGCTGGTCTTGAACTCCTGACTTCAAGTGATCCACCCATCTCAGCCTCCTAAAGTTCTGGGATTATAGGCATGAGCCACCATGCCAGGCTGAAGCTAATATTATTAGCTAATAATAATATCTCATATTTCTGACCATGGAATTATTAAAGGAACCTAACCCATAGCAAGTGCTTTAAAATGTTGGTTTTTATTCATCTATTTATTTGACTATAACCACCTCCTTTGCTTAGGTAGAAAGATATATTCATATACACATACATATACATTTTATTCATTCTTTCATTCTTTTACTCCTATGTGTCATTTACTTCTATGTGGTCATTGTGTTTGTAGGGTTTTTACCCCCCACAGTTAAAAAAGTAACCCCTAATACTTTCAGATGAATAACAAAGTAGTGTTCCCGGCTTCTGTGGCTGACAGGATTTGCCTTCTTCCTTTCTAAATGAAAGTTATTACTGGGTCAAATATAATTAATGTTTTAAAGTTTGTTGCAGTAAAATAGTTGATGGTTCTAATTCATACTTTCTGTGTGTTTTATCTGTTTTTGTTTTGTTGGTTCGTTTTGTTTTTGTTGTTTTATCTGTTTTTGTTTTGGTTTGTTTTTGTTTTGTTGGTTCATTTTGCAGTGGTGTGATTTCGGCTCACTGCAACTTCCACCTCCCGGGCTCAAGTGATTCTCCTGCCTCTGCAGGAGTAGAGATTACAGGAGTGTGGGATTATGGGAGTGTGCCAACATGCCTGACTAATTTTTTTTGTATTTTTAGTAGAGATGGGGTTTCACCATGTTGGCCAGGCTGGTATGGAACTCCTGACCTTGTGATCTGCCCACCTCAGCCTCCCAAAGTGCTGGGATTGCAGGCTTGAGCCACTGTACCCAACCTCGTGTTTTATCTTTAAAGCTTTTCAGTGTGTATATAAAGTATTGTATGTATCATACAGAATAAATTTGATTATGGAGCATTTTGTAACATCTTTCAAAGTGACTAAGAATTGGTTTTTATGTTTTGTTTGAAGTTATATAGGACATTAGAAGTATTAATGTCTCATCGCTTCTCAGCCTTTTGGCTAAGATCAAGTGTAGAATTATTAATATCTCATCAATTAGGGAATTGTTTTTGAGTGTGACTTTGTACTTTCTTATTTGTGTTAGTGAACTAGAGAACCAAAAGAGGATATGTAATGTAATATGAAGCTAGTCATTTAAAGATTTAATATTTTGGATATTTTCAAGTTGGTGTCTATTTTCACCCTCAAAAATGCTTTGTGCCTGTTTACGAAAGATGTTACTTTAAAAGTGAAGACTGGTAGATGGGAAAGGTGACATCAACATATTCCTGTCTTTCAGTAACTCAAAAGATCTGAGAGTAGATATACCAAAGACAGTAAAAATGACCTGTGTACAAATGTGTATTAATAGTAACACATATTTGTTTATTATGTGCTGGTTAAAAATTGGAGTTTTTCAGAGGTGTGGTGCCAGATAGGTATCTAATTAGGATGGAGAATGGGGAGAATGATCCTGGGAATTCCTAACACAGACTGGTTTGAGAGGATGTAGCCCCTCTGATAAAAATGGGAAAGATCATATATATTATTTATTTTTGGTTTAGTGATAGTGAAC
The DNA here is from genome assembly GCF_009761245.1 of Sapajus apella. Taxonomy (NCBI): domain Eukaryota; kingdom Metazoa; phylum Chordata; class Mammalia; order Primates; family Cebidae; genus Sapajus; species Sapajus apella. The sequence goes on from NW_022436984.1 coordinate 5,688,819, forward strand.
CTTAGAGCAAAGCTTAACTGTAAAACCTGCTATTGATAAAAAGATAATTTTAATGTAAGCAAATTGGTATACCTGGCTATTATACCTTTTTTTTTTTTTTTTAACATAGCTTCATTTAACATTCATTTATTAAGGCCCTGCTCTGTACCAGGTATAGTGCCAAGGGTTATAAACAACTTATTAACTCAACAAATATTTATTTGGTAACTAGCATGTGTTAGACACTGTTGTAGGCACTTGGGATATAGACAAGGATCCCTCCTCCATAGAGTTTATATTCCAACAGAGATAAAACAGGTAGTAGACAACAAACATAAAAAATTAGTTATACAGTTTATTAGAAGGTGGTAAATATATGGGAAAAAAACAAGTGAAACACAGTAAGGGGGTTTAGGAATGGACAAGCGGTGGTTTGGTGTTTTGTTTTTGTTTTTGTTTTGAAATGAAGTCTCACTCTGTCACCCAGGCTGGAGTGCAGTGGCGCAGTCTCTGCTCACTGCAACCTCCACCTCCTGGGCTCAAGCACTTCTCCTGCCTCAGCCTCCAGACCTCCCAAATAGCCAATATTACAGTCATCCGCCACTATGCCCTGCTATTTTTTGTATTTTTAGTAGAGGTGGGGTTTCACCATGTTGCGCCAGGCTGATCTTGAACTCCTGACCTCAAATGATCTGCCCGCCTCAGCCTCCCAAAGTGTTGGGATTGCAAGTGTGAGCCACAGTACCTGGCCTGGTTTTTTTTTTTTTTTTTTTTTGAGACAAAGTCTCTCTCTTTCACCCAGGCTGGAGTGCAGCAGTGCCATCTTGGCTCATTGCAACCTCTGCGTCCTGGGTTCAATCTATTTTCCTGACTCAGCCTCCTGAGTAGCTGGGATTACAGGTGCATACCACCAGCCTGGTTAAATTTTTGTATTTTTAGTAGAGACTAGGTTTCACCATGTTACCAGACTGGTCTTGAACTCCTGACCTCAGGTGATCCATCCACGTTGGCCCCCCAAAGAGCTGGGCGTATAGGCATGCGCCATCATACCTTGCCTGGGCCTGTTTTTTTTGTTTGTTTTTTTCTTTTTGAGATGGGGTCTCACTCTCAGCCAGGTTGGAGTGCAGTACAGTCTCAGCTCACTGCAACTCCTCTTCCCAGGTTAAAGCGATTCTCCTACCTCACCCTCCCAAGTAGCTGGGACCACAGGAATGCCGCCATACTCAGCTGATTTTTGTATTTTTTTGTAGAGATGGGGTTTTGTCATATTTCCCAGGCTGTTTTCAAACTCCTGAGGTCAAGTTTTCCATCTGCCCTGTCCTCCCAAAGTGTTGGGATTACAGGCATGAGCCATCCACACTCTGTCCTGGTTTGGGTTTTTGGTTTTAAACAGGATGGTCCCCTCTTTGAGAAGTTGCCATGAGTTAGCCATGATGGTACCTGGAACAATATGCTCCACAGAGAAGCAAGAGCTAATACAAAGCCTTAAGAGAATATACCTGGTATGTTTGTGAAGCAGCAAAGAGGCCATTGTGTCCCAGCAAGGAGATTACAGTAGAGATAAAGTCAGATAACTCATGGGAAAAGGGATTGTCACAATACATAGGGCTGTAAAGGCTACCATGAGGACTTGAGATTTTACCGCCTGTGAAATGGGTTACCACCTGTGAAATGGGGAGCAGTTATAAATATGATTTTTAAGAAAGTAGCCTGGTGTGGTGGCCCATGCCTCTAATCTCAGTTGTTTGGGAGGCCAAAGTGGGTGGACCACCTGAGGTCAGGAGTTCGAGACCAGCCTGGCCAACATAGTGAAACCCCATCTCTACTAAAAATACAACAATTAGCTGGGTATGGTGCATGTGCTTGTAATCCCAACTACTCAGGAGGCTGAGGCAGGAGAATCACTTGAACCCAGGAGGTGGAGGTTGCAGTGAGCCAAGATCATGCCACTGCCCTCCAGCCTGGGCAACAGAGCAAGACTCTGTATCAAAAAAAAAAAAAAAAGATTTTTAGGAAAGGAACGAAATACTCTGACTTAAATTTTAGAAGGATCACCGGGGAGAGTAATTGGGATACTGTTGCAGTCGTCTAGGAGAAAAGTGATAGAGGCTTGGGCCAGGGTAGTATCATGACAAACGGTAACAAGTGGTTGGATTATGATTATACTTGGAAGGTTGAACAACTGAACTTACTGATAGATTGGAAAAATGGTCCTGTGTTTAAGGACCTCATAATACAGTGGGAGCAACAGACACATAAATAGTCATCACTGCAGGATGGGGATTACAAATATTTTGTAAGGGTGGAAAATAGGTGCTAAGAAAGCTTCCTCTTGTGACAAAGCTGGTTAAAGAAAGAAAAGAAAGCTTCCTAGAAGTGAAACCTAAAAGTATACACTTAAAAAGATAAATAAATAAAAGTTATGAAAGAATTTGAGGGCTGGGCTCAGTGTCTCATGCCTATAATCCTAGCACTTTGGGAGGTTGAGTCAGGTGTATTGCTTGAGACCAGGAGTTTGAAACCAGCCTGGAAAACATAGTGAGACCCCATCTCTTAAAAAAAAAAAAAAAATTAGCCAGTAGTGGGGATGTGCACCTGTAGTCCCAGCTACTTACTTAGGAGGTTGAGGCAGGAAGATCAATTGTGCTCAGGAGGTCGAGGCTGCAGTGAGCCATGAGTGCACCACTGCACTGTAGTCTGGGTGACAGAATAAGACCCTGTCTGAAAGAAAACGAATGTGAGAAAAGATATCTTTTATGTGATGGCATGAACATAGACTCAAAGGCAAGAAAAACATGTGGTGAGTAGGGGAGGGTGCAGGTAGAGACATGAAGTTGGGATTGCTGAGGCATAAGAGATATAGGCAGATCCTGTTGGGTGTGGTGGCTCATGCCTGTAATCCCAGCACTTTGGGAGGCTGAGGCAGGTGGATCACAAGGTCAGGAGTTCAAGACCAGCCTGGCCAAGATGGTGAAACCCTGTCTCTACTAAAAATACAAAAATTAGGTGTGGTGGCAGGCACCTGTAGTCCCAGTTATTTGAGAGGCTGAGGCAGGAGAATCGCTTGAACCTGGGAAACAGAGGTTGCTGTGAGCCGAGATTGCACCACTGCTCTCTAGCCTGGGTGACAGAACAAGACTCTGTCTCAAAAAAAAAGAGAGACATAGGCAGATTATAGATGGCCTGGTTTGTCATATGAAGGAACTTGAGTTCTCATCTTTGGGCAATGGGAAGCCACTAAAGGGTTTTAAGTAGAAGAGTTATGTGGCAAGATTTTCCCCTCTGGTAGATCACTCAGATGACTGTGTGGGGATTGGATGTGAGGTGGTGAAGAAGCAAGGTTACTGCTTTAATTTAAATCATTGATCAATCTATACAACCCTAGTCATTCTAAAAAGAAGAAGCGCTAGTCTTTTAACGAAAATAAATTGGGGCTGGGCGCAGTAGCCCACACCTGTAATCCCAGTACTTTGGGAGGCCAAGGCAGGCGGATCAGCTGCATTCAGGAGTTTGAGATCAGTCAGGCCAACATGGCAAAACCTCATATTAAAATACAAAAATTAGCTGGACGTGGGGACATGTGCCTGTAATCCCAGCTACTGGGGGGAGTAGGAGGCCTGAGGCAGGAGAATCATTTGAACCTGGGAGGTGGAGGTTGCAGTGAGCCAAGATCGTGCTGCTGTACTCCAGCCTGGGCGACAGAGCGAGACTTCATCTCCAAAAAAAAAAGAAAAAGTGAATTGGAGCAGGTTCACAGAAGCAGTGTACTGTTATACTATATGTGTCTGTTTCTACACTTATAAATCTAAATGCTATGCATGTGAAAACAAATCCTAGTTTTTTATTCCTAGCTATAAAAACTAAGAATATAATTTGTTCCTTTTTATTACATAATGAATGTTTCTGTGAACTTTTTATTACATTTCATTGAAGAGGGTATTAATTGATACCATTTATGTACAAATGTTTACATTTACAAATCAGTGTTTTTGCTGATTCATGCTTTTACTAAGATAAATGGTTTCTGTATAACAGTATGGTTTAAAGAGTTTATCATTGAGGAAAATCAGATGACCTACCTGTTAGCTCCAAAAAAAAAAAAAAAAAAAAAAACCCTCCAAGGAGGTATATTGTATCAGCCAGTTCTAGGATACAAAAGCTTTGCAGTACTCTGTGTTTTGTGCAAAAAGGGTAGCTGCTATTTGACCTGTCCCAAAGGCATGTGGTTGCACCATAAACCAAGCACGGTACGTGCTTGTCAAACCTTAGAAGTGAAAGTTTAAGAGAGTTAATATATATGTGCTGCATTTTTCATGTATTCATTGACTTGCTAGTACAGAAGAAAAGAATCAGTTATGGTTCAGCAAAATACTCCACATGGGGAAGAGAGTGCGGCAGTGGTGTAGAGTGAGAAGGATCAGACTGCTACTAGCTTCTTGGGCTTCAATTGCTAGACTCACGAGACCCAGATCTTGGGAGCATTTTTTGTTGTTATTTGAAGTGGGAGTAGGATTGAAATAATCCCTTTTAATTAATATAAAAAATAGGTAATATAGACATATGTCACAAAATTTTAAAAAGTTTGAGTATGAAAAGCATCCATCCCATTCTATGTCCCAGCTACCCATTTCTCTTCCATAGAGGCAGCTGTTACTATCAATTTCTCTGGGTTCTTCTTAGAGGTAATCTTTTTGTATGCAGCTGTGCATGTGTGTGTTTAAACAGTAGGGTACTGTTTGTGCATACAGTTACTGAAGCATGCTTATTTGACTCTGCTTTATTGCCTCTGTTTTTTGCCTGACATATGTTAATGTGACCAAATATAGCATTTCCTAAACACTCCTTATAGTTTCGTTCTGTGCTATTTTAAATGCTGTTCTCCTTTCCTGAAATGTCCTTTCTTTTTGTCTTTACAAATTCTAGCCAGTTCATGGCCCACTTGCTCTGTAAAGCTTTTTCAGTGATTTTTCTTTTGTACTATGCAGTCTTTTTTTTTTTTTTTGAGATGGCGTTTTGCTCTTGTCGCCCAGCCTGGAGTGCAGTGGCACGATCTCCGCTCACTGAACCTCTGCCTCCAGGGTTCAGGCGATTCTCCTGCCTCAGCCTGGGAGTAGCTGGGATTACAGGCACCTGCCACCACGCCCAGCTAATTTTTTTATTTTTAGTAGAGATGAGGTATCACCATGTTGGCCAGGTTGGTCTCCTGACCTCAGGTGATCCGCCTGCCTCAACCTTCCAAAGTGCTGGGATTACAAGCGTGAGCCACCGTGCTTGGCACTATGCAGTTTTTAAAAAAATATATACAGTTTTATTATAAGTTGCCTATATTTAATAAATATCTAAATGGTAGAAACTGTGATTCATTTTTTAATCTTTATGGGGCCAGGAACTGTGGCTCGTGCCTGTAATCCCTGCACTTTGGGAGGCTAAGTCAGGAGGATCGCGTAAGGGCAGGAGTTTGAGCCTAGCCTGTGCAACATATTGAGACCCTGTCTCTACAAAAAATAAATTAGCTGGGCATAGTGGTATGTGTATGTAGTGTCAAATACTCAGGAGGCTGAGGCAGGAGGATAACTTGAGCCCAAGGGGTTGAGGCCACAATGAGCCATGATGGCACTACTGTACTCCAGCTTGGGTGACAGAGCAAGACCAAGACCAACAATAATCTCCATGGCACTCTCCCAACAGTGATTTGGACATACTAGATATTCAGTAAATATTTTCTGTTGATGATAGTGATATCTAACTGCCTCAGGTTACCAAACTGAATAAGGCATATTTAGAATATAGCCATTCACTTGTTAATTTCCGCTATTTTCATGACTGAGTTTTTACTAATTGTATTTTAAAAGATAATTTTATATAAATGCAAAAACTTTTTACCATGTAACAATCTGATAACACCTTGAGTAATTTTTCATTTCACATGCACATTTTATTTGTTTATTATCTTTTTTCTTTTTGCTTATTTTTTCTTTGTTTTTTACCCCCTCTGTGGCATAGAGAAGATGCAACCAGTTTTGCCATTTTCCAAGTCACAAACGGACGTCTATAATGACAATACTAACTTGGCATGCCGCAATGGACATCTCCAGTCAGGTGGGTTTAGGTTAACTAACATAAAATAATAAAGCTTGCATGCAAAGTAGAGTCTCACTTAACCTGATAATGTTGATTTGATTTTATAATGGTAGATTTAATTGTTCATGCTTTTGCAGGGCTATGTTGAAAATATAGTATCCCTTTCATTCATAGTATGTAAACATGCAACAAATCAGGTGTAGTCATTCTAACATGCTTTATTTGCATGTTTTGTGACCTCTAATTTTTCAGATTAAAAATATGAAGGTGTACATTGCCATAAGTGATTAAAATATTCTTTTGTTTCTGTTGTGGCTTTTGTGCTTTTATATGGATAGCTTTACTAATTTTTTAATAGTGTTTTCTAAGACACATTTAAATTTTTTATTTATCAATTTTTATTGCATATCAGTTTTCATATATACTATATGTGAATGTTTTACTTGATAGAAGAAATCTGAAGCTTCACATAGTGAGGAGAAATACTGCAAGATTATTTACTATGGACTAACTCTGTCCTTGATAAATTTTGGATATCAACTTCTACAGAAGATTAAATGTCTTTCTGTTTTGTGTTCTTTGGGTGGCAGACACTCCATTTCTTAGGTTCTCTGACATCTGAGCTAGTTTTTTATTAAAACGTTTTGGGGTGATGTATGTAGCAAATCACCCTAGCATGTATATACCTATGTAACAAACCTGCACATTCTGCACATGTATCCCAGAACTTAAACTATAATAATAATAAAAACTTTTTTTTAATTGACAGATAATGTACATGTTCATGGGGTACACAGTGATGTTTTGATACATATAATATATAGTGATTAGATCAAGGTAATTATCATATCTGTCATTCCAAACATTTATTATTATTTGTGTTGGAAACATTTAATACCTTCTTTCCAGCTATTTGAAATGATATACTGTTACCCATGGTCATCCTGCAGTCATATGGAACACTAGAACTTATTTTTCCTGTCTAGCTATACTTTTACATCCATTAATAAATTCCATCCTATTCCTTCTTCCCTTTTGCCTACCCTTCTCAGCCTCTAGTATCCTCTGTTCTACTTTTGTTTTTTTGTTTGTTTGTTTGTTTTTTTAGATGGAGTGTCATTCTGTCACCCAGGCTGGACCACAGGCATCTGCCACCACACTTGGCCAATTTTTGTATTTTCAGTAGAGATGGAGTTTCACCATGTTGGTCAGGCTGGTCTTGAACTCCCGACCTTGTAATCTGCCTGCCTCGGCCTCCCAAAGTGCTGGGATTACAGGCCTGACCTACTGCGCGCTGGGCTGTTCTACTTTTTATTTCTATGAGATTAACTTTTAAAAAATAATATTCTGTGTGTATATATACAACATTTTCTTTATTCATTCATCTGTTCTTGGACACCTAGGTTGATTCCATATATTGGCTGTTGTGAATAGTGCTGCAGTAAACACGGGGTATAGATGTCTCTTCAATATAGTGGTTTTCTTTTCTTTGGATAAGTTCCCAGTAGTGGGATTGCTGGCTCATATGGTAGTTCTATTTGTAGTTTTTTGAGGAACCTCTATACTCTTCTCCATAGTAGCTTTACTAGTTTGGATTCCTAAAAGTAGTGTATAAGAGTTCACTTTATCCACATCCTCACCAGCATTTGGTACTTTTTTTGTCTTTTTGATAATAGCCATTCCAACTGGGGTTGAGTTACCTTGTTGTGGTTTTGATTTGCATTTCCCTGATAATTAATGATATTGAGCATTTTTTCATATATTTGTTTGTGAGAGTCCAGCTAGGTTTATTGGTGATTTTTTTTTTAAGCAATAGTTTCATGTGCGGGGCTTAAATTATATTAAATATTACTTTGTTCAGATTATAGCAGAACAACCTTAGGTTAGGCTATAAAACAACTGTCTTTTTTATTCATATGTGATACAAAACTTGTAAGGTTTTACTAGAGAAGAGATAAAGTAAAAGGATTTCTATGGACAGAAGAAACAGCTGGTCATAACTCTTTCCCTTGTGACTTCATGCCTCCCTTAAGGACTTCTCATGTTGGTTTGGTCTTACAGTATAGTTAGTGGCAATTTTCCTCTTCCATTCCTTCCTATGTCTGATTTAAAATGCCATTTCAAGCATAGATATAAGTATTTTGCCTGTTTCTTCTAGCATGGCTGTGAAGACTGACATTTTCAGAAGGTACTTACTGGGGGAAAAAAAAAAAAGAAATGTAAGAATACATCACATATAAAGTTTCTAAAATATGTATTTGAGATCCTAACAATTCTACTAGGATAAATAGAAAAAATTCTCTAGCCCTGAAGAGTTGGTTTTGTCTTTCCTTTCCTTGTTTTCTTGATTCTCTTCTACTTCATTTCACATGCTAGACCCCATCATGTTTTTCTGCTGTGTGCCCCATCCTGTCCTCCAAAGCAGCATTCCCTTCCTGGGACCTGTTTGAAAAAAATTGAAATTTGTCTTATTTCATATCGCTAGTACAAGTTGAATATCCCTAATATGAAACCTGAAATCCGAAATGCTCCAAAATTCAAAACTTTTTTTTTTTTTTTTTTGAGATGGAACTTTCCTCTGTCACTCAGGCTGGGGTGCAGTGGTGCAATCTCAGCTCATTGCAACCTCCGAACCCCCCTGCCCCGCCCCGTGGGTTCAAGCGATTCTCCCACGTCAGCCTCCTGAGTATCTTGGACTACAGGCACCTGCCACCACACTCAATTAATTTTTTATATTTTTAGTAGAGAGAAAGTTTTACCATGTTGGTCAGGCTGGTCTCAAACTCCTGACCTCAAGTGATACACCCACCCTGGCCTCCCAAAGTGTTGTGATTACAGGCATGAACCACTGTGTCTGGCCAAAAATCCAAAACTTTTTGAGCACTCACATGATGCTCTAAGGAAATACTCATTGGAGTATTCTAGATTTTGGATTTTTGGGTTAAGGATGCTGAATCAATAAGTATAATGCAAACATTGCAAAATCCAAACAAATTTTAAAATCCTATACAGTTCTGGTCCCAAGCATTTCGGATAAGGGATATTCAACCCATAATCTGTTCTTTTCTGTTTTCCAGTTGGTAGGGCATATTGGCTTTATAGCTAATTTACACAGCATTGATGTTTGATACACAGTGAGTCCAAGTAGATCACTCAGACCTATTAATAGTTTATTAGTGTTGTTCACTTCTGGAACATTCTCGATGTAAAACCTTGGATGAGCTCTGTCACCTCTCTTAGGAAATAGTCATACCAAAGTCTACTTATTACTACAATGAATGTGTTTTCTAATATACATTGTCCAATTTTCAAGTCAAAATTACTAGACAGGCAAAGAAAAAGTAAAGTATAACTCTTATTCACACACACACAAAAGCAATCAATAGATGCTATGAATGGGCCCAGATGTTGGATTTAGCAAAGACTTCAAAGCAGCTATTATTATATGTTTAAAGAATTGAAAGAAAATATGGCATCAACTATCAAACAGGAAATCTAAGCTGATGATATAAACTGGACAATAAAAATAATATTCTAAAGTTGAAAAGTGTAGTTACTGAAATTAAAAATTTACAGACAGCCTCAAGAGCAGATTAGACATAGCAAAAGAAAGATTCAATGACGTTGAACCCAGCTCCTTAGGAATTACTAAATTGATGACTCCTGTAGGGTTAGAAACAGATGAAGAGTTTTCTGGGTCGAGGAGTGGTGAGGAAGATAGAGTGCAAATGGACACAAGTAAACTTGTGGCTATGATGGAAACATTTTGTGTCTTGGTTTTAATGGCTATTTGACAGTTATACACATTTTTACAAACTCATCAAATTGTATGCTTTATTTATATATTTATTTTTTTGAGATAGGGTTTCACTGTCTCCAGGCTGGAGTACAGCGGAAATTAGCTGGGACTATAGGTAGGCGCCACCATGCCCAGCTAATTTTTGTATTTTTTGTAGAGACGGGGCTTCACCATGTTGGCCAGGCTGGTCTCAAACTCCTGGGCCTAAGCATTTCTCCCACCTCAGTCTCCCAAAGTGCTGGGATTATAGGTGTGAGCCACTGTGCCTGGCTGGTATAGCTTTTTTTTGAGATGAAGTTTCGCTCTGTTGCCCAAGCTGGAGTGCAGTGACACGATCTCAGCTCACTGCAACCTCCGTCTCCTGGGTTCAAGAAATTCTCCTGTGTGCCACCATGCCTGGCTAATTTTTGTATTTTTTAGTAGAGATGGAGTTTTACCATGTTGGCCAGGCTAGTCCGAACTCCTGACCTTGTGATCTGCCTGCCTTGGCCTCCCCAAAGTGCTGGGATTACAGGTGTGAGCCACCAAGCCTGGCCTTAAGTTATTATTGACTATAATCACCCTGTTGCCCTGTCAATGATTAGGTCTTATTTATTCCAGAACCTTGTTTTAAGGTATCCTGAATATGGCTTTTTTTTTGTTTTTTTTTAAGACGGGGTTTCACCATGTTGGTCAGGCTGGTCTTGAACTCCCGACCTCAGGTGATCCGCCTGCCTTGGCCTCCAAAGTGCTTGGATTACAGGCATGAGCCACCATGCCTGGCCTTTGTTTTGTTTTTGAGAAGGAATCTCACTCTGTCATCCAGGCTGGAGTGCAATGGCGTGATCTCGGCTCACTGCAACCTCTGCCTCTCAGGTTCAAACAATTCTTCTGCCTCAGCCTCCTGAGTAGCTGGGATTACAGGCATGTGCCACCATGCCCAGCTAATTTTTTTCTTTTTAGTAGAGACAGAGTTTCACCGTGTTGGTCAGGCTGGTCTCAAACTCCTGACCTTGGGATCTGCCCACCTCAGCCTCACAAGGTGCTGGGATTACAGGCATGAGCCACCACACCTGGCCCAGTGTGGGTTTTTATTTTTAACTTGAATTTCATTTATACTTTCTGATTTTATAATGGTTAACTTACAATAAAGGTAAACTGGTTCTCTAAATAAGCTGATTTCCTATACTAGTTTAGTCTTTAGTGTTCTTAAACCGTATTAAGAGATTTGATTACAAAAGCAAACTTGAGGCTTTTGTCTTTTTTTTGGCCACTCTTTATTTGCTTACTGATTTATTTAACATTTGTTTTCACAGTAAGCATTGTAAATAAACACTGATGTTGATGTGTAGCATACAAAAATATTTAGGAGCGGTGAGATTTAAACATTTAAAAACCTGTAATATATGTAGTAGAGCAATACTGGACAAATAACCTTTTTAACTTAATTGGAGGTATTCTATAAATATTCATTTACATACATACAGTGCATGTAATACTTGGCATATGTAAAAGTGCATCTTTATACTCTTTCAATTAAAATTGATGATGATTCTCTTTTGAGATAGAGTCCCTCTCTGTCACCTAGGCTGGAGTGCAGTGGTGTGATCAGGGCTCACTGCAACGGATTTTTCTGCCTCAATTTCCCAGGTAGCTGGAACTACAGGCATGTGCCACCATGCCCAGCTAATTTTTGTATTTTTAGTGGAAATGGGGTTTCATCATGTTGGCTAGGCTGGTCTTGAACTCCTGACCTCAGGTGATCCGCCTTCGTCAGCCTCCAAAATGCTGGGATTACAGATATGAGCCACCACACCTGGCCTAAAGTTGATTTTTTTTTTTTTTTTTTGAGACGGCGTCCAGCTCTGTCACCCAGGCTGGAGTGCAGTGCCATAGTCTCGGCTCACTGCAACCTCTACCTCCTGGGTTCAAGAGATTCTCCTGCCTCAGCCTCCTGAGTAGCTGGGATTACAGGCACCTGCCACCACTCCCAGCTAATTCTGTATTTTTAGTAGAGACAGGTTTTACCATGTTGGCCAGGCTGGTCTTGAACTCCTGACCTCGTGATCCGCCCGCCTCGGCCTCCCAAAATGCTGGTATTACAGGTGTGAGCCATTGCACCTGGCCAATTAATTTTTTTTTCTTTTTTTCTTTTTTTTTTTTTTTGAGATGGAGTTTCACTCTTGTTACCCAGGCTGGAGTGCAATGGCATAGTCTCGGCTCACTGCAACCTCTACCTCCTGGGTTCAAGAGATTCTCCTGCCTCAGCCTCCTGAGTAGCTGGGATTATAGGCACGCACCATCATGCCCAGCTGATGTTTTGTATTTTTAGTAGAGACGGGGTTTCACCATGTTGACCAGGATGGCTCGATTTCTTGACCTCGTGATCCACCCGCCTCGGCCTCCCAAAGTTCTGGGATTACAGGCTTGAGCCACCGCGCCCGGCAGTTTCTTTTTTTTTTGAACCTGAAGGAAGACCAGCTGATTAATTTTTAAGACTCTCTTGATGGGAACAGACTTTCATGGTATTTATAGTTATAATAGTTTTGCTATTTTTTTCCCCTCTGGGCATCCTATCCCTAATGCCTTTACTACATTTTGTTTCCTAAGTATTTGGAAGCTTTATTTGTTTCATAGCTTTTTTATATCATCTCCCTGTTCCCCCAAATGAAGTCATTTCTTCTTACAAATACTGTTTTGTTTGTTTGTGTGTTTTTTGAGACGGAGTGTCTCTCTGTTGCCAGGCTGGAGTGCAGTGGCATGATCTCAGTTCACTGCAACCTCTAACTCCCTGGTTCAAGCGATTTTCCTGCCTCAGCCTCCTGAATAGCTGGGATTACAGGCACAAATACTGTTTTTAATAAGAAAATTAGAATAGGGACAGGCGCAGTGGCTCACTCCTGTAATCCCAGTACTTTGGGAGGCCAAGGAAGGAGGATTACCTGAGCCCAGGAGTTTGAGACCAGCCTAGGCAACATAGTGAGACCCTGTTTCTACAAAAATTTTTTTTTTTTTTTGTTTTGAGACAGAGTTTCACTCTTGCTACCCAGGCTGGAGTGCAATGGTGCGATCTCGGCTCACTGCAACCTCCGCCTCCTGGGTTCAGGCAATTCTCCTGCCTCAACCTCCTGAGTAGCTGGGATTACAGGCATGCGCCACCATGCCCAGCTAATGTTTTTTGTATTTTTAGTAGAGACGGGGTTTCACCATGTTGACCAGGATGGTCTCGATCTCTTGACCTCGTGATCCACCCACCTTGGCCTCCCAAAGTGCTGGGATTACAGGCGTGAGCCACCGCGCCCAGCAAAAAAATTTTTTTTAATTAGTCTGGTCCGGTGGTGCATGACTGTTGTTCCAGCTACTTGGGAGGTTGAGGTGGGAGGATCACTTGAGCCCAGGAAGATGAAGGCCACAGTGGGCTGTGATCATGATACTATGCTCCAGTCTGGACCATAGGTTTCAAAAAGAGAGAAAATTAGAATTTACATCTGGGGGAAAAACCTAATAATCATATTCCTATCTACCTAGTGACCACCCCATGAAGACCCTAGTACAAGTTCTCATTGAAATCTTATTTTGAAATATTTTTGAATTTAAAAATATATTATTACCTTGGTTTTAGAAATGTTTGCTTGTCTTTATGTTCAGCCACAATTTTCTAATCACAATGGTTTTACTTTTTCCTTTCAGAAAGTGGAGCTGTTCCAAAAAGAAAAGACCCCTTAACACACACTAGTAATTCACTGCCTCGTTCAAAAACAGTTATGAAAACTGGATCTGCAGGCCTTTCAGGCCACCATAGAGCACCTAGTTGCAGTGGTTTATCCATGGTTTCTGGAGTGAAACAGGGATCTGGTCCTGCACCTGCCACTCATAAGGTATTCTGGAACAGTAACTTTAATTGCTGTGTTTTTGCAAATAGAAAAATTTTTAAGTTACTACACTTGCTTACGTTTATTGTAGGTACTTTGTAATACTTTAGAAAATGGATATGTTTCCATAAAGTTAATTTTTTAAAAAATCCACAGGGCAACTTGCCATAAAACTTTTTTTGGGCCTCATTAGACATTTAATGTTAAGTTTTGCTTACCCAGTCTGTTTTATGTAATGCTATGTATTTTATTTTAAATTTATGTTTAAAATTATTTTAATCTGTATAAATGTTTTGTAACAGTAACATACCTAGAGTTTTGTCATTATTCTAACATGGGTTAAAATTTGTTTTTATTTTGTAAAAACTAAATCTCTGGATAAAATCCTCTATAACTGACATTATGCCAAATATAGTTCTCTAGTGAATACAAGTTGTATCTTCAGGTAAATATACAATTTCTGGATTTTTATACCCCTTTTTTCTATTTTTAAAGCTTGAATCCTGTGAACTTTAACTTATTTATGAAAAGTGTAAATATTAGGTTGTATTTTCACATTAAAATTTTGTATCCTTTAAGGGTACTCCAAAAACAAATAGGACAAATAAACCTTCTACCCCTACAACTACTGCTCGTAAGAAAAAAGACTTGAAGAATTTTAGGAATGTGGACAGCAACCTTGCTAACCTTATAATGAATGAAATTGTGGACAAGTAAGTTTTGCCATCTAAATGTTTTATTTTATACTTTTTATTTTTCAGTTTTACTTAGAAAACATGTCATAAGTGAAATAGATAATAAATACCTTGTCCGGTGTACATAATTTTTATGATAGTTTTTAATTATTATAAATGTAGAAAATTATTACTGATTTATCTATAGTTTAACAGTTACATAAAATAACTGTATGTCTTAGGGCTTAGGCTTTATCTTGTAATAACTGGGTCCTATTTTTATTGTAGAACTAACTGAGATCTTGTTTCTTAGTGGAACAGCTGTTAAATTTGATGATATAGCTGGTCAAGACTTGGCAAAGCAAGCATTGCAAGAAATTGTTATTCTTCCTTCTCTGAGGCCTGAGGTAAGAACTTTATATTATCATTTTCTATAATACCATCTATTACTGAATCCATAGTAGTAGTAGTAAAGAAATATTTGGGCTATACTAGAATAATTCATATAAAGTAACAGTAGATTTAATGTTTTTAAAAAGACAAAACATTAACAATTGATGCTAAAAAGTTATTATAGACTAGGAAAATGGATATGAGTTCCTAATTTCCAATCCTTTTATATTTTTAGGAAAAGTGGATAATATGGTGTAATTTTGTTTTGTTTTGGAGACGGAGTCTCACTCACTGTGTCACCCAGGCTGGAGTGCAGTGGCATGATCTTGGCTCTCTGCAACCTCTGCCTCTAAGATTCAAGCACTTCTGCCTCAGCCTCCTGAGTAGCTGGGATTACAGGCATTCGCCACTATGCCTGGCTAATTTTTGTATATTTATTTATATTTACATATATTTATTTATATATATGTAAATATATAAAAATAAATATATTTATAAATATATAGAAATATCTCTATATATTTATATATATACATTTATATATATAAATATTTATAGATAGATAGATAGATAGATATAGATATCTATGTATTTGTAGAGATGGGGTTTTACTACGTTGGTCAGGCTGGTCTTAAACACCTGACTTCAAATGATCCACCCGTCTTGGCCTCCCAAAGTGTTGGGGTTGCAAGTGTGAACCACTACATCCACCCAAATTTTGATACCAAGGTAAGAGAGATTTAAAATTAAGAGAAAGTACAAAAATTAGCCTAGCGTGGTAGCACACGCTTGTAGTCCCAGCTACTGGGGAGGCTGTAGCAGGAGAATCTCTTGAACCAGGAGGTGAAGGTTGCAGTGAGCCGAGATGGCACCACTGCACTCCAGCCTGGGTGGTGGAGCAAGACTCCATCTCAAAAATAAAAATAAATAAAATTAAGAGAAGGAAATCAGGCAGGTAGTGCCGCCTGACACAATGAGTTTTCCCAGAGTTGCATTGCTTGGGAATGCAGCCCAAAGTGTGTGGTAAACTCCATCTAATGCTAAATACCAGTGTGAGACTTATAACAAGTACTTTGTGGGAAAGTTTTTCTAAGATTATTTTTAAAAAGAAAGAAATTGTACTGGAGAAAAGAGGAATTAAGGCAGAATAGTTCTTTATAAGTTTGAAGAACATTGTTTTTTTTGAGACAGAGTTTTGTTCTTGTTGCCCATGCTGGAGTACAGTGGTGCAATCTCGGCTCATTGCAACCTCTTCCTTCTGGGTTCAAGTGATTCTTGTGCCTCAGCCTCCCAAGTAGCTGGGACTGCAGGCATGCACCACCACACCTGGCTAATTTTTGTATTTTTGATAAAGACAGCATTTCACTATGTTGGCCAGGCTAGTCTCAAACTCCTGGCCTCAGGTTATCTGCCTGCCTTGGCCTCTCAAAGTGCTGGGATTACAGGGAGGGGCCACTGTACCTGGCCTGAAGAACAATTTTTGTAAGAATTATTTTAAAGGATATTAAGTCATCAAAGTAGATAGAGCCATTAAATGATGGATAGGAACCTAATCTTCCATCCCATATTTTATAACTCATTAAGGAATATAGCTAATCTTGCAGTTGATAATAAATATTTGGTTTTCCATACTTAGCACCGTTTTGAATGTTTCCAATTCACAGATGTTGTATTTAGTGCTGTTCCAATAGTATTGCAAAAAATAAATCTGGGTCACAGTTATTTCACTGTTAACATTAAAATCTTAAACAGACCTTATCTACAACATCTAGTGAAAATACAGTTGTGTGGCACATGGTGGTAGGTGCATTATTAAATGAATGTGCAAAGGTTGTGTGGCTGTATTTTTCCATAGTCTAGTCATTTACATACTACCTTCATGGTGTTTATCACTTGTGAGTGAGTACAAACTGTACTAGAACTTACTGAATATTTTTCACGTATATTTTACTTATTACTCTTTCTAAGTACATAAAATCACTGGTTTGATATGCTAGTTAGGTTTTTGCTAATACCCAATAAAATAATGAGAGAATTATTAAAATAACATTTGCCATTATGTGAACTGGATTTATGTCATGTACCCCCTCGGGTCACACTTTGGGAAACATATCTTACATGTTAAGCTAACATTTTGCTGGAGTGTTATATAAGAGTAATAAATGCTGTAGACTAAATATTGGGAACAAAAAGCTTGCTGAAGGAGGATTTACATAATTATAGACCTGAAAAGGATCTTAGCAGTCATCTGGTCCATTCATTGATAAAGAAACTAGTCCTAAGAGCTAAAGTGACGTGCTCAAGATTTCAGTTAAGTGGTGGAACTAGGAAATGTTTCTAAAATTAGAACTACCTCTTCAGTGCTATAGCTGCCACCTAATTCTTAAATGTGGGTTTTAGCATTTATTAAGGGACGTGCTTTTTAGGGTAGAAAATGTAGGTAAAATTGTGAAGGTAATACTGAGGAAATATTTAGTCTATGCTAGGAAAGTCATTCAGCTTTTGCTTTACCCAGGCACGTAGAGAACATATCTAAAATAGTAAGTAACATGTGAATTTGGATTTAGGCATATTTTCATTGTAGTGACATGGTGTGCAATTAAGAAGCTATAATAACGTACAAATGGCAGTTGAGAGTTTCTTCAAATGAGGTTGAATAACCTGACCTCAGGAGGGGCAGAAACCTTAGTAAACTTAGTAAATTGAAACATAAGGAAGAGCAGGATCTGTGATATAGCCAAGTCCCAGGGTTCATATCCTGGCACCCACTTGTCTGTACATCACCACACCTGCCAAATAGAACATTTTTTTCCTTCAGTTCAGATTTCCAAGAAAGGGATATTATTGCCCTAGCTTAGCTTTTCACAACAGACTCATAAAATGAATCATGTTAAGCCTGTGAATGGGTAAAACTTATCCCATAACATGACTCCATTGTGCAAAAAAAATCAGCTTGATTCCTGATTCCCCATGGTAGGAAGCTTGCATGGACCACAATAGAGACATTGTTAGGTTAGATCAGGAAGGTGGGTGGCAGACATTCGTGGATATACTGGAATTTTTATTTCATTGCAGAAACATAGAATCATAATTAGTCATCTAACACTAAAACGTGTTTTAAGGAGGTAATACTAAAGATACTCACTTGAGTTAGATTGTTCTCAGAATTACTTAAAACAAGTGCTTTAATTCTTGCTCATTCATGATGCCATAGCCCTGGAAGGGGATATTGAAAAACTTCTCCATCTCCCTTCAATCACATAGGACCATGTTTTTA
The DNA here is from genome assembly GCF_009761245.1 of Sapajus apella. Classification (NCBI taxonomy): domain Eukaryota; kingdom Metazoa; phylum Chordata; class Mammalia; order Primates; family Cebidae; genus Sapajus; species Sapajus apella. The sequence goes on from NW_022436984.1 coordinate 5,706,873, forward strand.
ATTATATTTTAACATTAAATGTAATTTTATAAAGTTGCAAATATTAATCCTTGGGAAAAAACTCAAACTATACAGCAGAAAATAAAACTTACCCTCTCACCCAAAAGCAGGACTACATTTTAAAGTATACTACAGTGATCTGTCTAAATATTTTTCTCAAATGTTTTACGAAGAAAGCATATATTCTTCTGTCCTTATTTCATGGATCTCTTCCATATCCTGTGCAGCTTGTCTATCATTTTGAGGCTTATATTTCTTATTTTGTTCTTTTGCTGCTTAAATGTGACTCTGTGAGATTTTATAGAAGAATGTGATTGTTCTCTGGTTTTAAAAAGCTCTCCTCTGTCTACTAAAATTTCCATGAATTTCTCTTTTTTTTTTTTTTTAAATTGAGACAGAATCTTGCTGTGTTCCCTACACTGGCCTCAAACTCCTAGGTTTGAGCAATCCTCCTGTCTTAGCCTCCCAAGTAGCTGAAATTACAAAAATTTCCATGAATTTATAAATATGATGTTATTTTTCATATGACAGCTTAAACATAAGCCTTTTTTCTTTCAAAAATTGTAGAACTTGCCTCTCTTTGAATAATAATCTTATAAAGACATTTCTTAATTTTTGTTTCCTTTTCAAATCTATTAACTTGTATGTCATAGTAAATGAACCCTTAGCTCCATCATACCACACACCTCCTACTCCTCTCCTCCCACTTTTTCTCGCTCAGGCTGGAGTGCAGTGAATATTTAGTGCTTTTTTTTTTTTTTTTGAGACAGAGTTTCACTCTTGTTACCCAGGCTGGAGTGCAATGGCGCGATCTCGGCTCACCGCAACCTCCGCCTCCTGGGTTCAGGCAATTCTCCTGCCTCAGCTTCCTGAGTACCTGGGATTACAGGCCCGCACCACCATGCCCAGCTAATTTTTTGTATTTTTTTAGTAGAGACGGGGTTTCACCGTGTTGACCAGGATGGTCTCGATCTCTTGACCTCGTGATCCACCTGCCTCGGCCTCCCAAAGTGCTGGGATTACAGGCTTGAGCCACCGCGCCCGGCTATTTAGTGCTTTTAAATATTATTCACTACCAAGCCAAGTAGTGTACTATTTTTCCCTTGTATAGCCTTTTTTTCCCCTAGAGTAGATAATTGTGTTATTTTTTCATTTTCTTCATTTTCATTGATTAATAATTCTTTTTCTTTTTTCTTTCTTTTTTTCTAACTAGAATATCCAGCTTATGATAATTCTTCTTTTCCATTTCAATCTAATTTCCATATGGCCAAACCAATCTAAAATCCTGTTAACTCAGGTCTTTTTTTTTTTTTCCAGAATACCTTTTCCTGGAACCACCTTCTTCTGTTCATTAAAGACCAGATGCTGTCTATGCCTCTTTCAAAGTGGTTGTTCTCTGATCTATCTTCATTACCATGATGAGAATTTCTTTTTCCTTTTTTCCTGTCTTTCTTATCTCCTGTTTTTTAAATTCCATATTTTCCATTTTCATGATTTATTTTCTCATTTTGATGGCTACGTCTTCTAGTAACAGAAAAGGCATGTGTGAGGGAATTTTTGAGATGCTATAGTTTTGAAAATATCTTTATTCTGCTGTCTTCTCTTATTAATAATTTGACTGGATGTCAAGATTTAAGTTGGAAACTATTTTCCCTTAGTATTATGAAGGCATTATCTATTGTCTTCTAGCTTTCAGTGTTACTTTGTATTAGAGACAAAAGGTCAGGCATCAGGATAGCATTGGACTTCTTATTTCTATTTCCCAAAGCTTTTTGGATCTTCTCTTTATCCTCCTCTTCTGATATTTTACAATGATATTTTTCTTTTTCCCTCTTGTACATTTCTTTCTTTCTTTCCCTCCCTCCCTTCCTTCCTCCCTCCCCATCCTTCCCTCTCCTCCCTTCCCTTTCCTCCCCATCCCTTCCCTCCCTCCCCCCTCCCTCTTTCCCTTCCTTCCATCCTTCCTTTCTTCCTTCCACCCTCCCTGTTTTCACAAGGAGTCTTGCTCGTGTCACCCAGGCTGTAGTACAGTGGTGCAATCTCAGCTTACTGCAACCTCCATCTCCCAGATTCAAGCTTTTCTCCTGCCTCAGCCTTCCAAGTAGCTGGAATTACAGGCATTTGTCACCACATCTAGCCATGTTGCCTAAGCTGATCTTGAACTCCTGACCTCAGGTGATCTGCCCTCCTCGGCCTCTTAAAGCTCTGGGATTACAGGCATGAGCCACCGTGCCTGGCCTTATTCTTATTTCATAGATGCAATATCTTTTACGTCTCTAAGAGCTCTTGTGAAGTTTTCTTCTGTTTACCATATTATCTGTTTCTTCCAGATTCCTCCTTTTTTCTTTTTGCCTTAAGCTCTTTTCATGTTGGAAGGTTCCCTCAGTTGTATGGTTATTATGGTTGTCCACTTATATTACCAGGGAATAAAAAAGTTGATTAGGACTCTGTGCTGTAAATAAGTAAAGATTGATGCTAGTGAGAGCCCATTAATCACAGGATGATCAAGCAGCAAACCTACTGTTTATTTAGGTTTCTCCAAATGACTGTAGCTGTCATTTATGGGGTTATTTAGCTTCTCTAGAAAAGAATTTTCTAGTCTCTTGCTTGGAGAATACAAGTTTGACTATTGGTGTTCCAGAAAATGGTTGGGAGGAGAGGACTTTGTTTTCTGTTAGGTTGAGCCATGTGAAAATTGCTAGGTTTTGTTTTGTTTTGTTTGTTTTGAGACAGAGTCTCACTGTATTGTCCAGGCTGGAGTGCCTTGGCATGATTTTGGCTCACTGCAACCTCTGCCTCCCAGGTTCAAGCAATTCTCATGCCTTAGCCTCCCAAGTAGCTGGGATTAGAGGCACATGCCACCACACTTGGGTAATTTTTGTATTTTTAGTAAGAGATGGGGTTTTGCCATGTTGGCCAGGCTAGTCTCAAACTCCTTACCTCAGGTGATTCCACCTGCCTCAGCCCCTCCAAAGTGCTGGGATTACAGGCATGAGTCACTGCACCTGACCTGAAATTACTGTTTTTATAGGTCAAAAACAGTTGAAGGCTCAGTATGGTGGCTCACACCTATAATCCCAGCACTTTCAGAGGCCAAGGCAGGAAGATTGCTTGAGCCCAGGAATTCGAGACCAGCCAGGACAACGTAGTGAGGCCCCATCTATATATATATGTATTTTTAAAAAGATGAATATCTTTGTTTGCAGGTAACATAATTGTATATATAGAAAATCCCAAAGAACCAAAAAAAAAAGGGCTCCAAGAACTAATAAGTGATTATGACAAGGTGTAGAATACAAAGTTAATATACAATAGTCAATTGCTTTTTCATATGCCAGCAGTGAACAACTGGAATTTGAAATTAAAATACAATACCATTCATGTTAACACTAATAAAATGAAATACTTAAGTATAATTCTAACAAAGTGGCCAGTCGTGGTGGCTCTTGCCTGTAATCCCACCCCTTTGGGAGGGCAAGGTGGGTGGATCACCCAGGGTCAGGAGTTCAAGACCAGCCTGGCCAACAGAGTGAAACCCCATCTCTACTAAAAATACAAAAGAAAGATTAGCCGGGCATGGTGGCATGTGCCTGTAATCCCAGCTACTTGGGAGACTGAGGCAGGAGAAGTGCTTGAATCTGGGAGGTGGAGGTTGCAGTGAGCTGAGATGGCGCCATTGCACTCTAGCTTGAGCAACAAGAATGAAACTCTGTCTCAAAAAAAAAATTCTAACAAAGTTTGTTGTAGAAGGTCTACATGAGAAAAATTATAACACTCATGAAAGAAATCAAAGAGCTAAGTAAATTAAGAGATATTCCAAGTAAATAGATAGGGAGACTAAATATTATTGAGATGTCAGTTCTTCCCAAGTTTATATATAGATTCAGTGCAGTCCCAATCAAAACCCAGAAAGTTATTTTGTGGATACTGACAAACTAATTAAAGTTTATATGAAAAGGCAAAAGATCCAAAGCAGCCAATATATTATTGAAGAAGAAAGAGAACTGAAACTACCCAACTTCAAGACTTACTATAAAGCTATGTTAATCAAGACAGCGTGTCATTGGCAAAAGAATAGACAAATCAATAGAACTGAACAGAGAGCCTAGAAATCGACCCACATAGGTAAAGTCAGCTGATCCTAGGCAGAGGAACAAGACAATTCAATAGAGAAAAGATAGCTTTTTCAACAAATGGTATAGGAAAACTGGACATCCACATGCAAAAAAATTAATCTAGATGGCCCGGCGTGGTGGCTCACCAGCTAATCCCAGCACTTTGGGATTCTGAGGTGGGTGGATCACGAGGTCAAGAGTTTGAGACCAGCCTGGCCAACATGGTGAAACCCCATCTCTACTAAAGATACAAAAAATTATTTGGGTATAGTGGCACATGCTTGTAATCCCAGCTACTCGGAATGCTGCGGCAGGAGAATTGCTTGAACACAGGAGGCAGAGGTCACAATGAGTCGAGATCGCACCATTGCACTCCAGCTTAGGCAATAGGGCAAGATTCTGTCTCAAAAAAAAAATTAAAAAAAAAATTAATCTAGACACAGACCTGACAACTTTCACAAAAGTTAACTTAAATGGATCACAGACCTGAATGTAACATGTGAACTGAAACTTCTAGAGGATAGCATAGGAGAAAAATGTTTGGTTTGGCAGTGACTTCCCAGGTACAATACCAAAACATGATCCTTGAAAGAAAAAAATAAACACATTGAACTTTGAATTAAAAACTTCTGCTCTGGCCGGGCGCGGTGGCTCACGTCTATAATCCCAGCACTTTGGGAGGCTGCGGTGGGCGGATCACAAGGTCAAGAGATTGAGACCATCTTGGCCAACATGGTGAAACCTCGTCTCTACTAAAAATACAAAAATTAGCTGGGTGTGGTGGCGCAAGCCTGTGGTCCCAGCTACTCGGGAGGCTGAGGCGGAAGAATCGCTTGAACCTAGGAGGCGGAGGTTGCAGTGAGCCGAGATTGCAGCACTGCACGCCAGCCTGGCGACAGCAAGACGCCATCTCCAGAAAATAAAAACAAACAAACAAAAAAAACTGTTCTCTGTAAGATGCCGTTAAGAGAACGAAAAGACAAGCAGCAGAGTGGGAGACTTTACAAAATTCATTATCTGATAAAGGACCAGTATCCAGAATATACAAAGAACTTTTAAAACTCAACAATAAGAAAAGATACAACCCAGTTAATAAATGGGCAAAATATCTGAACAGACACCTCCTCACCAAGGAAGGTAGATAAATGACAAACAAGGATATGAATATATGCTCAACATCATGTCATTGGGGAAATTGCACATTAAAACAACAGTAAGTTACCCTGTACCTCTATTAGAATGGCTAAAATCTAAAACACTGACAATACCAAATTCTGGCAGGGAATTTGGTGCAGCAGAAACTTTCATTCATTGCTGATGGAAATCTAAAATAGCAGAACCATTTTGGGAGATAGTTTGACAGTTTTTTACAAAACTAAAGACAGTTTGACAGTTTCTTACAAAACTCTTACCATATGGTCCAGCAGTCTTACTCCTTGGTGTTTACCCAAATAAGTTTAAAATGTACATCCACTCAAAAACCTGCACGTGAATGTTTCTAGCAGCATTATTCATAGTTGCCAAAATTTGGAAGCAACCAAGCCATCCGTAAGTAGGTGAATGGATAAACAGACTCTGTTATATATGTGTAATGGAGTATTATTCAGCAATTAAAAAAATGATCTGTCAAGCCAGAAAAAAACATGGAGGAACCATAAATGCATATTGCTAAATGAAAGAAGCCAATCTGAAGAGACTATATACTGTAGGATTCTGACGATATGATGTTTTGGAAAAGGCAAAACTGTGGAGACAGTAAATAGATCAGTGGTTGCCAAGGAAGACAGGGAGAGAGGAATAGGTGGAGCACAGTGGATGTTTAGGGCAGTGAAACTGTACTTTATGATAATCTAATGGTAGATACATGTCATTATACCTTTGTCAAAACCCATAGAATGTCAAACATGAGTGAACTTTACTGTAAACTATGGACTTCAGTTAATAATATATCATTTTTCATTAGTACTACACTAATACAAGATATTCAGATTAAGGGAAATTGGAAAGGAATGAAAGGTTATATGGGAACTCTGTACTTTCTGCTCAATTTTCTGCAAACGTAAAATCACTGAAAAAAATAGACTTTTTTTTTAAGTTGGATATTAGCTATTTCATATGATTCAACTTAAAAGTATGTACACATTCACTATTATTTAATAAGTATAGGTGAGGTGTTTTCAGTCTGGGGCTCCACCCGTGACTCTTGTCATGCCTAGTGTCCCTAAGTCTGGAGACTCTAACTTATTTTTTTATAGAATAAAACTCCTGCCTCCTGCTTTGGTGGTGGTTGATACCTGTGGGGAGTTCCTCATACCAACTTTCAATCCATTCCTCTGTTTTGGGCTGCCTGCCTTACTACTGCTTTCTGTGGTGCCTGATGCCTCCAATTCTTGAACCTTCCTGAGAATTTTGTTCACATCAGCGTGCTTCTTGTATCTAGGTATCCCTTCACAAGTAGATATTTAGGTTTTAAGCTCTGCTAAATGATGTACCACACATTATCAGTTCTCCATTTTATGGGAATTTATTGTGTTACCTCCTTTTCTATTTTTGTTTGGAAGATTTATATATTTTTTATTCATTTAGCATTATTTTGGTATGATTTCTAAGTAGAGAAACATGGCTGTGTTCAATTTGTCTTGTTTAAGCAGTCTGCTTTCAATATTATCACAAAGGAGTTGGTTTTATTTCCTTTTATTTTTCTGAGACTGGGTCTCACTCTGTCAGCCAGGCTGGAGTATAGTGGTGAGATCAAAGCTTGCTGTACCCTTGGCCTCCCAAGCTCAAGTAATCCTCCCACCTCAGCCTCCTGAGTAGCTGGGAGCACAGGCAATCCAGCATACCCAGCTACTTTTTTTTTTTTTTTTTTTTTAATTTTTTGTAGAAGCAGAGTCTCCCTATGTTGCCCAGGCTGGTCTTGAACTCTTGGGCTCACATGATCCTCCTGTCTTGGCACCCTAAAGTGCTAGGATTATAGGTGTGAGTCACCACACCCAGTGTTTTTAATTATTACACTAATTTATGATTATGTGTTTCCTTTAAAGTTGTGGGCAGCTCTGTTTGGGAGGATGCTACTGAAAAGGATGCTTTTTAGATGACACATGGTACTTAAAATGTCTCTAGAATCATAGTTGTAAACTAAAGTATTTATTTTTAAGTTGTTCACAGGACTTAGAGCTCCTGCCAGAGGGCTGTTACTCTTTGGTCCACCTGGGAATGGGAAGACGATGCTGGTAAGAGTTCTCTTCAAATTTGAGTTTTTTATTGAGATATTTGGGATAACATGAAAAACGAAACTTCATCTCGTCCCTGAGTCTATTATTTATGATTTGCTCTCTGCTGTGATACATTTTTGTTTGTTTGTTTGTTTGTTTTTGAGTGATCTCAGCTCACTACAACCTCCTCCTCCTGGGTTCAAGCAATTTTTGTGCCTCACCCTCCTGAGTAGCTGGGATTATGGGCACATGTCACCACACCTGGCTAATTTATGTATTTTTGGTAGAGACAGGATTTCGCCATATTGGCTAGGCTGGTCTCAAACTCTGGGCCTCAAACAATCCTCTCACCTGGGCCTCCCAAAGTGCTAGGATTACAGGCATGAGCCACTGCACCTGGCTGATAGACTTCTTTTAAATTTTTCAACTACTTTTCAATATAGAAGTAGATGGAAAACCGTGAGTATTATCTCAGTAGTGTGTTTTTGGTTGGTTAAATTTGACAGTGTAATTGTCATTTTTTGAAAATTAAATATTAAAATTTTTACCTTGGAAGAGTTTACCTTACTATATTGAGTGTCTTTCTAACCCTTGATTTTTGCTTCTACTATCATAACAACTTTATTTAGATAATCAATATGTTGTAGCTTTTTTTCATTATCAATGCAAAAACTTTTTTTTTTTTTTTTTTTTTTTTTAAGTATTCTTTTGCTAGAAGTTTTTATCAGGATCTGGATACCTCTTTCCTCTGCATAGCTCTTCTGGATGGAAAAAACTAATAGGGAAAGAGTAGCTTTTCCTAAGATGTTTGTCTTTCTGAAAGCAGTTATGTTTGTATACCTAAGAAGAGAGGAGAATAACACTCTTTTTTAAAAAAATTTCTCTGATGATCTCTCAGGAAGAGAGTAGAAAAAGCACAGCTCTTTCTGTAACATGTCCTCATTGCTAAGAAAGAAACACATTGATTGCCATATTTTGGGGATTGTATCATACCTTACATTTTAATTTTTTATTTATTTTGTGCCCCTCCCCCTCCACATTTTTATTTTGTAATAATTTTTTTTAGACAGAGTCTTGCTCTGTCACCCAAGCTGGAGTACAGTCACTTGATCTTGGCTCACTGCCATCTCTCCCTCCTGGGTTCAAGTAATTCTGCCACCTCAGCCTCCCAGGTAGCTGGAATTACAGGCGTGCACCACCACACCTGACTAATTTTTGTATTTTTAGTAGAGACGGGGTTTCACCATGTTGGCCAGGCTGATCTCAAACTCTTGGCCTCAACTGATCTGCCTGCCTCGGCCTCCCAAAGTGCTGGGATTACAGTTGTGAGCCACAGCACCCGGCCCATAGCTTAAATTTTTAGAGAATCTTTTCTAGTACTTAAATCGATAAATATGGTTATCTTTTAAAAGCAAGACATGAACTAATTTAATATTTGCTCTTGTGATTTTTAAAGGCTAAAGCAGTAGCTGCAGAATCGAATGCAACCTTCTTTAATATAAGTGCTGCAAGTTTAACTTCAAAATATGTAAGTGCTGTTTCCAATATTGTCATATTTTAAGTTACTGTCTAAAAGTTACTGTGTTAACTATAAATGGTAATAATATTTCATGAAAATATTTTTCTAGGAGTTTTATATCTATTATTAACATATGATTAATATCAATCTTCAGAGTAGAAAGTTAATGTACATTTGTATTGTCAAATATTGTATTAGTTTACTGGAACCATTTAATAAAATATCGTAAACTGGTTGGCTTAAACATCAGCAATTTATTTTCTCATAGTTGTGGAAGCTAGAAGCCCAAGATCAGTCAAAATGTTGGCAGATTATTTCCTTCTGGGGGCTGTGAGGGAAAATGTATGTTGCATGCCTCTCTCCTAGCTTCTAGTGGCTTGCTGGCAATCTTTTGCATTCCTTGGCTTGTAGATGCATCCCTCTCATCTCTGTTTTTATATTCACATGGCATTCTCCTTTTATCTGTCTCTGTGTCCAAATTTCCCCTGTAGATTAGGGCCCCCCTAATTATCTCAATTTAACTTAGTCATCAGCAATGTTACAGCCTTCCCTGACTCTCCCCCCATTATCCTCTTAGCATCACTTGTACCTCATTTGTCATACTCATTGAAGTTGAAATTCATATTCATTGATATGATTATTTTAGTTGTATTTGATATCACTGTCACCACCACTAGAAGATGGTCTCTATGCGAGCAGAGACTATCGCCATGTGCTCTTCACTTCCATTTTCAGTATCTGGCAGTAAGTAGGTACTGAATAAATACTTGTGGAATAAATAATCATATGATGTATAGATATTATTCTCATATCTCTTAGGAAATTACAGAGAAGTTCAGTGATCTGCTGAGGAACTCATAAGGAAGTGGGAAACTAGGATTTGAGCTCCAATGAGTGTGGCCTTTCATTAAAAATATTACAGCAACCATTCTCTTTTATCCATACTTGTTTCAAGAGTATTCTGCTTCATCTTCATGTTTCCAGAAACAACATAACATTAATGATCTTAACCTTTAATTTTGATACTGCCTTAATATCTTGAAGCAAGTTTGCTTTTAAGAAAGTTGAGGCTGGGTGTGGTGGCACAGGCCTATAATCCCAGCACTTTGGAGGCTGAAGCAGGTGGATCACTTGGGCTCAGGAGTTTGAGACCAAGCTGGGCAACATGGCAAAACCCTGTCTCTACCAGAAATATAAATAATTAGTTGGGCATGGTGCTATGTGCCTGTGGTCTCAGCTACTCAGGAGACTGATGTGGGAGGATCACTTGAGCCTGGGAGGTGGAGTTTGCTGTGAGCTGAGACATCATGCTACTGCACTCCAGCCTGGGACAAAGTGAGAACCCATCTCAAAAAAAGAAAAGAGAAAAGAAAAAGAAAATTGAAATGTCTAGTCTATCATTTTGGCGGTTCTAGCCAATATAATTTTTTTCTTATGTTTACCTAAAATGTACTTTTTCTAAGTTTTAATGTACTTGATTTAACAAAATTCTAGTTTTCTTTTATGAGATAGCCTTTCAAATATATAGGAACTTAATGTTATATCTGCTTCCCCCAGCCCCCAGAATAGTTATTATTATCTTAGTTGCCTTCTGTGGTCTCATGCCAGTTTGTCAGTATGCTCAGAGGATGATAAGAATTGAATATTTTACCTCAGATGTGACCTGACTTTGAAGACTTAAAAAGAAAGCATTGGATAATATTATATTGATGTTCTGTCTCTTATGATATATCCTGAGAAAGCTTTTGGGAGGAACTGCATCATGGTCATGAACAACATTTGCATTATTAAAATATCTAGATTAGTTTCCACAAAAAATCAGTTGCATATGTATCTTAACATGTTGTATTATTGTTTAGCCTTGTTTATTGAATAACTTACAGGTGGAAAAGTATAGCATAAGCATACAGCTCAGTCATAAAGCAAATATACTTTCGTAATCACCACCCAGGTCAAGAAATAAATTGTTACCTGTGACCCTGAAATCCCTCCAGGCACTCCACCATCTTTACCCACTCACTCCTCTCCCCCAAAACCACTAGACTACTAACATCATAGACAAAACTAGCATGCCTTTGAACTTTATATAAATCTAATCACATAGGATTTTCTCTGTATGTGCGTTTGGTTTCTTTCATCAGCATTGTTTGTGAGATTTATCCAGATTGTTGCAAGTAGTTGTAGTTGTGCTTTTTCACACAAATAGATTTAATTTTTATATTTTTCTTATATTTTCAAACTGTTAATTAACCTGCTTCTAATTGATCATTAATAAAAAACCTAACATTTGCATAGTTCTTGCCAGTTTACAAGTTTTTCCACACAGTTTCAACATGTTTGTAAAGTTTGGCATTCATTGCATCAGTATGCTACTAGATTTAAAAATTAGGGAAAAAAATCAGAGAAGTTAATAAAGTAATATTTCTCTTGTGTTATCTCTGCTAAGTCAAATATTTTATAAGTTTCTTTAAATATTTTAATAAATCATTGTACTTAAAATGTTCTCAATGTTTAAAGTAGTTAGATCACATTTTACTTCCTATTTGAAATTTTACAAGTCATTATTCTATTTATTAATTTATTTTTTGAAACAGGATCTAGTTCTCTTGCCCAAGCTAGAGTGCAGTGGTGTGAGCATGGCTCACTGCAGCCTCAATCTCCTGGGCTCAAGTGATCCTCACACTTTATCATCCTAAGTAGCTGGTACTACAGGCGCATGCCACCATGCCCAGCTAATTTCAAAAAAATTTTTGGAGGTGGATGCAGTGGCTTATACCTGTAATCCCAGCACTGTAGGAGGCTGAGGTGGGCAAATATGAGGTCAGGAGTTTGAGACCAGCCTGGCTGACATAGTGAAATCCTGTCTCTACTAAAACTACAAAAAATTAGTGAGACGTGGTGACAGGTGCCTGTAATCCCAGCTATTCAGGAGACTGAGGTGGGAAAATTGCTTGAACCCAGGAGGCCAAGGTTGCAGTGAGCTGAGATTGTGTCCCTGCACTCTAGCCTGGGCGACTATAAGAAACTATCTCAAAAAAAAAAAAAAAAAAAATTGTTGTAGTGATGAGGTATGACTATGTTGCCAGGCCAGGGCTGGTTTCAAACTTCTGGGCTCTAATGATCCTCCCATCTCAGCCTCCCAAAGTGCTAGGATTACAGGCATGAGTCACCGTGCCTGGTCTTCAAGTTGTTGTTAAAGCACGTTTTCCCACATTATGCATTTGGTACAATGGAAATCATTGTCGTGGAAGTTAGGAGATAGGGATTCTAAGCTAGCTTTTTTTTTTTCTTGAGACAAGGTCTCACTCTTACGCCCAGGCTGAAGTGCAGTGGTGTGATCTCAGCTCACTGCAACTTCTGCCTTCTGGGTTCAAGCGATTCTCCTGCCTCAGACTCAAGTAGATGGGATTACAGTCATGCACCGCCACGCCCAGCTAGATTTTACATTTTTAGTAGAGATAGGGTTTTGCCATGTTGGCCAGCTAGTTTTGAACTCCTGACCTCAGGTGATCCACCCGCCTTGGCCTCCCAAGTACTGGGATTACAGGAGTGATCCACTGTGCCCGGCCTCTAGCCTAACTTTTACATCCTGAACTGGCCTTAAGAAAGTATCACTTTAGGCCTGTTTCATCTGTAAATGTTAATGTCATAAGAGGTGATCTTTTGAGATTTCTTTCAGCTCTGAGAATATTTGTTTTGATTATTCTAAATCTGGGCCATTTCTTTTGTTTTTAAGTTAAATCTTCAATAAAAAGAATAAATGCTACCTAGAGGACAGAAACATTTTTATAGTAGATTGTCACAGACTTTATGACTCTTTCATTACTTTGCTGCATAAAATGGCCTTTGTATGCTGTCAGCATCTGGGAATGTCTCAGTGGGTGTTCATAGACCTTCTGGACTATCTGGAAATGTTTTGATATTTATTGGCTGGGCACCATGGCTCCTGCATCTAATCACAGCACTTTGGGAGGGTGAGGTAGGTGGATCACCTGAGGTCAGGAGTTCAAGACCAGCCTGGCCAACATGGGGAAACCCTGCCTCTACTAAAAATACAAACATTAGCCAGGCATGGTGGTGGGCACCTGTAATCCCAGCTACTTGGGAGGCTGAGGCATGAGAATCACTTGAACCCAGGAGGCAAGTTTACATTGAGCCAAGATTGCATCACTTCACTCCAAACTGGGCTACAGAGCAAAAGTCCTGTTTCAAAAAAAAAAAAAAGGAAAGAAATTTTGATATTTATTGATGATGGTGTTGTGAGAATGACTTTTCAAGGTGTTCTTAATAGAGCAAGTTTTGTTTAGGAGAGCACATTCCAACTTACTTGCTTCTATAAATATACCTTGTAATCTAGGGCTTAAGGAATATGTACAGCATCTCTTTCTCTCCCTTAGTCTTCCCTTTTCTCACAGTCTTCCCTTTTCTCACTAGTTAGATCCTTGACCGAATAGCTATTTCATTCTCAAGTCTTAGGAATGCAGGGTGAAACAAAATAGATGAATTTTTAAAGCACTTACCAGGCTATATGAAATCACGGTCTATTTTCTAAAATTATAATGGACAGTTCAGTAATACTGTCTCCTTTCTCAAACCAAATCTTTGGTTGTTGTAAGGAAGGGAAATTAAATTCCTGTGTGCTAGATTTTCAACATAAAATTTAAAAAACTGGAATAATCTTGCATTTTATGTATATAACAATATAATGCCTTGTTTTAGGTGGGAGAAGGAGAGAAATTGGTGAGAGCTCTTTTTGCTGTGGCTCGAGAACTTCAACCTTCTATAATTTTCATAGGTAAGAACATATTTTCCAACTAAGTTAGTTGACTATTTGTAAAATTTCCCCCTGCAAATAGGAAAGATGATTGGAAACATCCAGAAGGAAGAAGTTTTAAAGAGGGCAAACTTAAAGACTATCTAATGAGTTTAATAGGACCCACTCTATTAATAAGTATTAAACTAGATTGATCTCAGATGACTCACATAGCTTGGTTTTTAAAGTCTTATACTTGTATTTCCTCTAGATGAAGTTGATAGCCTTTTGTGTGAAAGAAGAGAAGGGGAGCACGATGCTAGTAGACGCCTAAAAACTGAATTTCTAATAGAATTTGATGGTGTAAGTGTTGATTATGATATTTTTTTATGTGGCAGCATTTTAGTATATATATGTATATTCTATTAAATGGCCAAGGTTAAAAATACAAATATCTTTGTTTGTAGGTACAGTCTGCTGGAGATGACAGAGTACTTGTAATGGGTGCAACTAATAGGCCGCAAGAGCTTGATGAGGCTGTTCTCAGGTAGGGAGATTTATATGGAAATACATGCATTTATTACAGACAATATTTACTCATGTTCATCTTACATATTATTTCCTTATTCTCAGTTTTAAGACAATTCACTATTTTCCTCCCATACTATCCTCTAGCCTCTATGTTACCAACTAAATGATGATTTTGAGGTCAACAGCTTGATATCAGGAGTACTAGTCTAGTAAAGGTTTAAGGCAGATTGGTCGGTTCTTCTGGGTTGCATTAAATTATCTTTAAACTTCAAAATTGATTCTTACCCTCTTTTATTGGGCTTCCTGAGAAGGTGATCAAAGCACAGTTCATGGAAAATGTGTTTTCTGTTCTTGTGTGTTTGAGCAAATTTATTCCCTTCATAATGGAAGAACAATTTGACTCAGCATAAAATTCTTGGGCATACTTCCCCAAGAAATTTACAATATTGCTCCATCGTTTCTAGGATTGGCTATAGTAGTGTAAAAGTCTGAATCCAAGCTGATTTTTTCAAATTTATAAATTAACTTGATTTTTTTCTCTCTTTACTAGATAGAATTATTAGCCATTAAAATCTGGTTATTTGAAAAGTATGTTGATCTGTATTTATTTTTCCGGAGATTTGATGTTTCTTTAAATTGATAGTTTGGAACTTCCTTTGTTTTGGGAAATTTGTTTTATTAATTTATTGATAATTTTGACTTTTAGATACAGGGGGTACATGTGCAGGTTTGTTACATGGGTATATTGCACTCAGGTAGTGAGCATAGTGTGTGGTAGGTAGCTTTTCAACCCACACCTCACTCCTTTCTTCTCCCATGTAGTAGTCCACAGTGTGTATTGTTCCCATGTGTCCATGTGTGCCCAATTTTTAGCTCCCACTTATGAGAACATATACTATTTGGTTTACTGTTTCTGCATTAATTTGCTTAGTATTAAGGCCTCCAGCTCCATCTATGTTGCTGCAAAGGACATCATTTCATTCTTTTTAATGGCTGTGTAGTATTCCATGGTGTGTATGTACCACGTTTTCTTTATCCAGTCCACCATTGGCGGGCGCCTAAGTTGAATCCATGTCTGCTATTGTGCATAGTGCAATAAACATGAAATGCATATCTTTTTGGTATAATGATCTATTTTCCTTTGGGTATATACCCAATAATGGGATTACAGGGTCAAAGGTAGATCTGTTTTGTTTTTAGAGAAATCTTCAAACTGCTTTCCACAATGACTAAACTGTACATTACCACCAAAGTATATGTGCTCCACAGCCTCACCAGCATCTGTTATATTTTTTTTTACTTTTTCACACCAATCTCTAGACAACATGGGATTTTTTTTTGCTGTTATAGTAATAGACATTCTGACTGGTGTGAGATATCTCATTATGATTTTGATTCGCATTTTTCTGATGATTAGCGATGATGCATATTTTTTCATGTTTCTTGTCCCCTCATATGTCTTTTGAGAAATGTCTGTACATTTCCTTTTTACCCATTTTTTAATAGGGTTGTTTTTAGCTTGTTCAATTGTTTGAATTCCTTGTAGATTCTGGATATCAGACCTTTGTTGGATGCAATTCTGTAAGTTGTCTGTTTACTCTGTTGATGGTTCTTTTTGCTGTGCAGAAGCTTTTTAGTTTAATTAGGTCCCACTTGTGAGTTTTTATTTTTATTGCAATTGTTGTTGAGCCAAAATTTCTTTCCAAGGCTGATGTCAAGAAGGGTATTTTCTGGTTTTCTTCTAGCATTTTTATACTTTGAGATCTTACATTTAAATCTTTAATCCGTCTTGAGTTAATTTGGGTATATGGTGAAAACTAAGGGTTCAGTTTCATTTTTTCTACATATTGCTAGCCAATAATCCCCACACCATTTGTTAAATAGGGAGTCTTTTCCCCATTGCTTTTTTTTTGTCAGCCTTGTCAAAGATCAGATGGGTTATAGATGTGTGGCTTTATTTCTCAATTTTCTATCCTGTTCCTTTGGCCTGTGTGTCTGTTTTTATACCAGAATTATGCTGTTTGGGCTACTGTATAGTATAGTTTAAAGTCAGGTAATGTGATACTTCCAGCTTTGTTCTTTTTGCTTAGGATTGCTTTGGCTATTTTGGATCTTTTTTTGGTTCCATATGAATTTTTGAATAATTTTTTCTACTTTTGTGAAAAATAACATTGATAGTTTGACAAGAATAGCACTGACTCTGTCAATTGCTTTGGGCAGTATGGTCATTTTACAGAGCAATCAGGCAAGAGAGGGAAATAAAAGGTATCCACATAGGAAAACAAGTCATCATGCTCTCTCTCTTTTCACTGGCAATATGATTCTATACTGAAGAAACCCTAGAAATGCCGCCAAAAGGTTACTAGAACTGATAAATGATTTTACCAAGGTTTCAGGATACAAAATTAGTGTACAAAAATTAGTAGCATTTCTATATACTAATAATGTTCAGGCTAAGAGTTAAATCAAGAACACAATCCCATTTACAACAGCCACAAAGAAAATGAAATGTTGGCTGGGCACGGTGGCTCACACCTATATAATCCCAGCACTTTAGGAGGCCAAGGCGGGCAGATCACTTGAGGTCATGAGTTCGAGACCAGCCTGACCGACACGGTATAACCTCATCTCTATTATATATAACCTCATCTATATTATATTATATATAACCTATATTATATATAACCTCATCATCTACATATATATTATGTATAACCTCATCATCTACATATATATTATGTATAACCTCTTCTCTAAAAATACAAAAAATTAGCTGGGTATGGTGGCGAGCACCTGTAATCCCAGCTACTCGGAAGGCTGAGGCAGAAGAATCGCTTGAACCCAGGAGGCAGAGGATGCAGCGAGCCAAGATCATGCCATTGCACTCCAGCCTGGTTGTGACAGAGCAAGACTCTATCTCAAAAAAAAAAAAAAAAAGAAAGAAAGAAAAGAAAATGAAATATCTAGGAATACAGCTGATGAAGGAGGTGAAAGAATCTCTACAAGGAGAACTGTAAAGCACTGCTAAAATAAATCAGAGATGACACAAATAAATGGAAAAACACTCCATGCTCATGGATTGGAAGAATCAATATCGTTAAAATGGGAAATTTATTTTAAATGATATCTTAATTTTTTTCCTAGTTCATTTTTCTGTTTTCTTTTGCACATAAATTCCGTATCTGTAATTTTCTTCTTACTCCTTTTAAACTCTTAGGTCTTTTTGTTTTGTTCTGTTTTCCCAAGCCTGTTACCTTTATTCTTACTGGGTTAGTATCTTATCTCCTTTCTGCTATGTGTTTTGTAACCCTTCTTTCCTTGGTGATTTTTTATTTATTACTTTCCTGACCTCTGTTACCCTAATTTTCATCTTCTGTTTTATTTCTTTGAGCATCTATGTTTTTTCCATAAGCTCTTACATCTCACTGGGCTCTTGTTTCATAGAAAACAATTTTTTTGGGCAGGCAAATCACTTGAGACCAAGAGTTCGATACCAGCCTGGCCAACATAGTGAAACCCTGTCTGTACTAAAAATACAAAAAATTAGCTGGGCGTAGTCACATGCACCTGTAATCCCAGCTACTTGGAAGGCTGAGAATTGCTTGAACTGGGAGGCAGAGGTTGCAGTGAGCCAAGATTGCACCACTGTACTTCAGCCTGGGCAACAGGTCTGTCTCAAAAAAAAAAAGAAAACAATTTTTTGGTTGAGCATCATGATGGGTCACGCCTGTAATCCCAGTACTTTGGAGGTCAGATCACTTGAGGCTAGGAGTGCTAGACCAGCCTTGCCAACATGGTAAAACCCCATATCTATAAAAAAAAAAACTTAAGGATAAAAAAAATCTTCTTAAGTAAATTACTTAATGGAAAGATATTTGGTCATGATTTTAATTTGCTCTATGGCAAAATCTTCTCATGCTTGTTCTTCATTTTATCTAGTTTATGTTTATTGTGTTTTGTTTGCTCTTTTGGGAGCAGGTTTTTTGTTTTTTTGTTTTTTTTTTTAATGAGCCCTGTCCTTGTTTTTCACTTTTGCTTATTTTTCTTTGAATAAAAGGAGTTTTCTTGGAAAACCTAGTTTTGGAAGGATATTGTAGGGGAAGGGATAGGTATTTTGAGTAGTCCATGTGTACACCAAACTAACATGCAGCCTCCTTCACTTACAGTGAAGCCATACCTGATAATGAAATACATGTGTGTGTAAATAAGAGTTAGAGTTGATTTATTCTTCTACTAAAAAATATTGGTCACTGCAAGACAGTGTCTTCCCGCCAGACTGTTAGATGCCTTCTTTCAAAGATAATTTGTCTTAGAGTTTCTTTGTTCAGTCTCACTTCCTTGCCATTCCTGTGCTATCAATTAGGGTTTACATGGTCTGCAGAGCCAGGCCTCATATGCTTGTTTAAATGTGGAAGGATTGGCTTTATTATCCTTCAGGGTGTGCTGTCTCTTTTTGGGGGAAAACTGTGTTCTGACAGTTATGTCCATGATCTTCCACAGCAGATCCTGTGTGCATCTTCCTTTTCTCAGTATAATTTTCACTGTCCTAGGCAGTTCACCTTTATGTATTCCAGTTCCATAAATGTTACCTAGTTTGTTAATAAAGTTTACATTTCTGTTTCTATTATCCTTGCTGATTTTAGTACTTTTTCAGATTCAAGAAAACAGAGATCTACTTATATCAGATATTTTGTTTTAAAGCATTATTGCTATTAAAAACATACATACATAAATGATTCGTTCTAAAAATACTGAATTAAGCATTTTTAAATATTAACTAGAGTTTTAAAAGAGTAACAAAAATAGTTTTACATAGATAACTACCAAAATGCATTCCAGTGCCTTCAATATTATACTTTAAAAGCTTTTTCCTGTCATTTGCTGCTTCAGCTTTAAATTCAAAATTATATTTCTAAAAGTGCTGGATTTTTTTTTTTAGGCGTTTCATCAAACGGGTATATGTGTCTTTACCAAATGAGGAGGTATGTATCTGTGTTTGAATTTTTTTTGTTTTAAAGCAGAAACAAGAACTACCATCTTGACAATATTAAGTCTTCCAATCCATGGTACACCTACTTTGGAAAACAGTTTAGTGGTTTCTTAAAAAGATAAATGTAAGCTTACTGTCAAACTCAGCAATTTCACTCCTAAGAATTTACCCAAGAGAAAAAAAAATGTGTGTTTACACAAAGACTTATACAAGAATTTTTATAGCAGCAATATTAATAATAGCCAGAACCTACAAAGAATCTAAATGTTCATTTTGGTGAATAAACAAATGTTCTATATTCTTTTAATAGATACTGTTATCTATTATACATGCTGCATACTCACTTCATATATTAAGTTTATGATAATTGAAAGAAGCAAGATATATGTCACATATCATATGATTCTGTTTATGTGCAGAAAATACAAATTTCCAGAAACATAAAGCAGATCAGTGGGTTGTCAGGGTGAGGGCTGGGAATGAGGATTAACTGCAAACAGGTATGAGTGACCTAAAAAGTGTTCCAAAGCTGGATTATGGTGATGATTGCACAACTCTATAGATGTATTAAAAGTCATTGAATTATACATTTACAATGGGTGAAGTTCATTGTGGACGAATTCATGCCTCTATAAAACTGTTTTTTGGCCAGGTGCGGTGGCTCACACCTGTAATCCCAACACTTTGGGAGGCTGAGCTGAGAGGATCGCTTGCACCAGGATTTCAAGACGAGCCTGGGCAACATAGGGAGATCTTATCTCTACAAACACTTTTATCGAAATTAACCAGGCATGGTGGCACATCCTTTGGTCCCAGTTACTCAGGAGGCTGAGATGGGAGGATTGCTTGAATCCAGGATGTCGAGGCTATAGTGAGCTATGATTGTGCCCTGTACTCCAGCCTGGGTAACAGAACAAGACCCTGTCTCAAAATAAAAAATAAAATAAAATAATAAAAGAATCATTGATTCTGATATTAAATTAGACTGGAATGATCATTTTTAATATTTATTTTCAGACAAGACTACTTTTGCTTAAAAATCTGTTATGTAAACAAGGAAGCCCATTGACCCAAAAAGAACTAGCACAACTTGCTAGGTAAGTAATTTGGATTTGGTTTATGTTACAGCTTTTATTTATTTATTTTTTGCAAATAATTCTTTTTTTAGTTATTTAAAGTAATCTTAAGTATGAAAGAGTAATTCTTTTATCAGAAAACTTTTTGTCTCATCCTCTACCTCCTTTGCCTTATTCTTATGTATATATATGGAATCTAAATTTTACTTACTATGTCCTCTGCAAGACATGACCTAAATATCTAATGATGATAATATATTCTTTTTATAAATTTATTAAAACCTATAAGTGGTATTAAAGTAATTTAAACATTTACAGCCTGGGCAGCATGGTGAACCCCATCTCTACAAAAAAATAAAATGAATCAGGAATGGTGGCACACACCTGTAGTTCCAGCTACTTGGGAGGCTGAGGTGGGAGGATCCCTTAGGCCCCGGAGGTGGAGGTTGAGCGACATAGTGAGACCCTGTCTCAAAAAAAATTTGTAACATTTCACATCTGCTCACACTAACACAGATATTTTTACATAAACTTATTTTGCATTACACTGAATAGTTTTTGTCTTTCACACCTTGAACTTTATGAACAGTGTGGTAAAATAGAAACTAAGTATAGGAGATGCACTCATGAATTCCATTCCCTAAAAAATGTCATAAAGTAATTTAAAATATTCAGCGAGTGTGTGAGTACTATATAATTTTAACAAGAACTCTGAGTTCCCAGATACCTATAACAAAAGAACAAATAACTTGGAAATATCTTCTTTTCCTGACCTTTCTGTCTGTCCTCATATTTAAAGAAATCTACTTTGATTGTCCCTTATCCCAGCAAGAGACTGCTCTTTGCCAAGATAAACACTAGAGAAGTAATTGTGTTTATGTGTCAGTTGGCACCAACAGTTTGTAGATGTTACCTTTCCAGGTGACATATTTACAATTTAATGAAGCCTCTGGAGATAGTATGCCTTACTCTAAAGGGATGGTTCTAATGATTAAAAGTTGAGGCATTACAGGAAACTAGCAGTTGTTTTCAGCAAATGGGCCTTTTTGTTCCCTTAAAATCAAACCACAAAACTATAGGCTTGCTGACAAAGGGAAACTAGTTTTTACCTTCTTATTATATGGAGATTTTAAATCTGCAGAGATTAAAATATAATTTGCTGTTTCAGCTGGGCACGGTGGCTCATGCCTGTAATCCCAGCACTTTGGGAGGTGGGTGGATCACCCAAGGTCAGGAGTTTGAGACCAGCCTGACTAACATGGTAAAACCGCATCTCTACTAAATACAAAAAAAAAA